>NC_037668.1:217303891-217655192 GCF_003255815.1 Theropithecus gelada | reverse complement strand
AAAAAAAAAAAAAAAAAAAAAAAAAAAAGAAATGATTATCCCAAAGATGGAGGAGTGGGTAGTGGTTGCTCTTGAGGGAAGAGGGTCTATGACTGGAGAAGAGCACAGTGCGTCCTGGAGTTCTGCTTATGCTGCTTTCTGGACCTGGGTGGTATTAAGAGTTACATAGGTGTTTGCTTTTAAATGATTGGATTGGGCGGATCACAAGGTCAGGAGATTGAGACCGTCCTGGCCAACATGGTGAAACCCTGTCTCTACTAAAAATAAAAAAAAAAGAAAAATACAAAAAACTGGCTAGGCGCGGTGGCTCACGCCTGTAATCCCAGCACTTTGGGATTACAGTGGGAGGCTCAGGCAGGCGGATCACGAGGTCAGGAGATCGAGACCATCCTGGCTAACACGGTGAAACCCCATCTCTATTAAAAATACAAAAAATTAGTCGGGTGTGGTGGCGGGCGCCTGTAGTCCCAGCTATTTGGGAGGCTGAGGCAGGAAAATGGAGTGAACCCGGGAGGTGGAGTTTGCAGTGAGCCGAGATTGTGCCACTGCACTCCAGCCTGGGCAACAGAGCGAGGCTCTGTCTCAAAAAAAAAAAAAAAGAAAGAAAAAGAAAACAGAAAACTAGCCGGGCTTGGTGGTGCGCACTTGTAGCCCCAGCTACTTGGGAGGCTGAGGCAGGGGAATCCAGGGGAATCACTTGAACCCAGGAGGTGGAGCTTGCAGTGAGCCGAGATCGCGCCACTGCACTCCAGCCTGGCGACAGAGCAAGACTCCATCTCAAAAAACAAAACAAACAAACAAACAAAAGGATGATTGCCAATCTACGTACATGTTTTATATACTTTCTACATAAATTTTACATTTCATAATTTTTAAAAAATAATCAATACAGAACTAAAAAGAGTGTCATGTGGGTACATTATTTCACTCATGAGTTCTTTCTCTCATTCAAACACAGTATGTTGCACATTCTAACAAAAGCATATTTTTCTAAGTTATTAACACATGATTATGGAGGCTGAGACACCCCATGATTTACCTTCTGCAAGCTGAAGACCTAGGAATGTCAGCAGGACAGTTGGAAGGCCTGAGAACAGAGAGTCAATGGTGTAGATTAAGCTTGTTCAACCTGCGGCCTGAGGGCGGAAGGTGGCCCAGGATGGCTTTGAAAGCATCTGAACACAAATTTGTGAACTTTCTTAAAGCATTATGAGATTTTTGTTTTGTTTTGTTTTAGCTCATCAGCTATCGTTAGTGTTTGTGTATTTTATGTGTGTGTGGCCCAAGACAATTTTTCTTCTTCCAATGTGGCCCAGGGAAGTCAGAAGATTGGACACCCCTGTAGATTCTAGTCCTAGTCCGAAGTGCTGGGAACCAGGAGCACCAAGGGCAGTTCCAGCTCATCAGGCAGAGTGGGAGATTCCTCCCTTCCTCCACTTCTTGTTTCATTCAGGCCTTCTATGGGAGGAACTATGATCAGCCGCACCCAGGGAGGGCAAGTGCTTTACTCAGTCTACTGATTGACATGTTAATCCCTTCCAGAAACCCCTTTACAGACACACCCAGAAAGAATGCTCACTAGATGTTTGGGCATCCTCGTAAACATAATTAGCTGAGGGTGGTGGTGCACACCTGTAGTCCAAGCTACTCAGGAGGCTGAGGTGGGAGGATCACCTGAGCTCAGGAGTTTGAGGTTGCAGTGAGCTATGATCATGCCACGGCACTCCAGCCTGGGCAACAAAGCCAGATGCTGTCTCTAAAAACATTGAAAATTTTAAAAAAAGAAAACTCTTAGCTAGTAGGGCTAAAATATAATCTCTTTTTGGAGTCCAGTTTAACTCTTCTCTTTTTGTCAAAGTTCTGCTGATGCTCTTCTAGTATCTCACACTTTTACTTTTATTGGTCTACGCTTCTCTGCCACTTCCTCATGTTTGGTTCTTTATTATTTGTGAGAAATGTTCCTTGTTTCTGTGACTGCTCAAAGATCACTTCCTTTAAAAATCTTTTTGGAAGGAAAAAATAGCTTCTAACTGGAAAGTTAGGTAATGAAAATGCTTTTCAACTGAATATAAATGTTGTCACCTGGTGCATCATTATCCAGCCTTTCTAGGGTTCCTATTTAATCTTTTCATTTCTACCATGTTGTAGTCTCTACCACAGCACACTTAACTAACAATTTGGGGCTTGTTTTTACATGCATTAGTCAGGTATTAAGTATCGGGTGAATTGGAGAAAAGCATCAGGTTAATTACGAAATAAAAGGAGAGAAAATGTAAATGGATCTAAAAAGAATTTTTGAATTTGAATATGTTGTATTGTTGAGATATGCCCTTTAAGTCTGAATTGAAGGATGTGGCAAATAGGGGTGTGATTTTTTATTTCAAAGTCAGGACATGAATCATGTAATTGGTAAATGGATTTAAAAAGCACTCTGGCATCAGGATTTAGGAAAGGCTTCTGGTGAACATAGAAACAAAGGAAGATCAAGTGAGGGAAAACCCAGTTCCATCTTAAAATCTGATGTTTTGGAAAAGAGCTGGGGGTAGCTGCAGTCACTGGGCAGTCAGGGGTGGGGGTCTGAAGGCATGATTTGAAAATTTTAAAAGTAATTCTGGAATAAAGTATTTAATGGGAAACAGACTTGCTTCCTGTTGTTTCCCATGGCACAGGGATATTCATTTAAGAATAATTGGCAATAGAATAATTGTTATTTAATTTATAATGATTTTCTTACAGTGAATTGGATTGATCAATAACTTGTATATTTAAAAATTTACCTCTTCCTCTTTCTGAAGTCATGGTATTACGATTTGAAAAGACATTGACTGAATTTGGGACGGTCCTCAAACACAACTAGATTCAAAAGCTGAATAGATGGGTTGACAAATGAGGACACTGTTACCAGTTTAATCCCCATATGGGCCAATTAGTTTCACATAGAGAAGAACTCTGTTCCAAATCCACAGATTGCACCATTAACCCCAGTCAGTCGTCTCCAAATTGAGTGTCATTGATCACAAGAGGCCCAGGTATGAGTGTCGATAGCTCAGCACAAACCCATCATCACCTCTGAGAGCAGAGCCCTCCTGTTCTCTGATACATCCTTCATCCCAGACACGCCAGAGAATGTTACAGTAGGATGGAGAAGTTGAAGGCCCCTCTGTGCCTCCACTTCCTGCACCCCACAATGTTATTAAAAAGGTGAAAAACTGTAGTTACGTAGCTTCCATTTTTGTATGAAATCTACATGCTTTAGAGGAAATTGATAATAGCATTATTGATAAGCAATATGACTGACAAGCAACAAATGATTTATGAATTCATTTTATTAACACTTCAGGGTACCTCAGAAATTCTACCATTGCCTCAAACAGATGAGAAAAGCCAAACACATGTTTTATAGCTCTTAGAACCTTATTACTTCTGGCTAGTTTGTAGAGTAATAAAATTTAATGTCAGGAGTAGAATTATATTAAATGTGAAATCTGTAAAAGACGACACCTAAAGTACTCGACTGGTCTAAAATGTAAATTTTTCTTAATCTTGTTTATTCTCAAAACAAACCAAATCATACCTAACTTCTCGCTACAGAAAAATTTCAGAGCCATCCTTAACTTGGGACTCAGCCTGCAAAAGCATCTCAAGGAGTAATTTGGGGTAAAATGAGGTCAGATTAAGGTAATTTAAAAATAGACATTAATAACAATAGTGCCATCCCTACCATCACGTCTACAAACCTATAATAGATGTTGTGATATGTGGATTCATTTAGCATACTTATCTTTTGGTAATAAAATGTTATTAACTTCATGATAAAACTGATTTTAGCAAAAAGCCGATGCAGTCTTTCTGTGTAACAGAGCCAACACGCTTGGGTTTTTTTATGAATCTCTTGAACAAAGCCAAACATTTGGAGAATAAAGGAACAATGATTTAAATCCAATGACTGGGGGTCTGGGTAGATTTGCGATCCACTCCTTCTCAGGCAGGAATTACCTGCTTACAGGACTAGAGTACATGGATATTTTCTAAATGTTGAAACGACTGTATTTTTCTTTATCTTCTGTCTGTATGATGTTTCTTTTTTGCATTCCTTGTCACTCTTATTTCTTATCCTAAAGAGACACCCAAATACTAAACAGTGTTTTCCCTGCCTTCCAAAAGTACTATAGTAAAGGTTTCAGAGAATTAAATAGCGAACCCTTTCTCCCCCTTGTAAATGTGGATCCCAACTGAGAAATACAATACAAAAAAAAAAAAAAAAATGGACACTGGCAAAGAAAATAGCAGCTTGACATTCGTAAAAACTGGATGGGAGGATGTGTATTAGGCCTACAGACAAATGGGCTTGCAAACACTTTCCCCTAGAACCAGAACAGTACATACCACACCCACAGGACAGGCCTCTTTTGGTAGGAGGGAGCATTTGGGCCAACCTGTCTTCCAAATAGGGGGCCCTAGAATGGGCTCAGTGCCCAGTACTTTCCCCCGGACTCCTCCATCAGGTAAGTCTCTGGTGAGGCAGGAGTCAGGGGTGACACGGGCCAGGAATGTAACTTTCATCCACGTGGAAACAAGAGGGCAGAAGGAAAGGAGGTTGTCCCACCACAGAGCTGTCTGTTCTTTAAACTTGGATTTTCCCAAGGCATGCTGGAGTTCCTTCCCACAGTACTGACTGTGATTCTGAGGGGCCGGTGCTGTCATAAGGTTGATGTGTTTTCTCCAGTTGGATTCCCAGTGAGACAGACTGTGAGATGGAGACAGTGCTGCAGGAAGTTTGTGGGGTGTGCTGTCACAATCAGTGCCTGTCAGGGGGTGAAGAAGGCAGGCTGGGCAGGGGGAAAGTGCTGTGCAGTCACAACAAAGACCCCAGCTGATCTCCTGGTCGGGGCTGGGGGGATGGGAGAGCGATGCCCAGTATGCCCATCTATACAGGCCAGCAGACTCCTCCTGAACTGAGGCAAGGGGGCTGGACTTTCCACCTTCAGACTCTACGGTCACTGAGAAGGGGGTGTACTTTGTGGTAGAGTGGTTCTCTCAGTAGATGGCAATTCCTAGAAAAGGGACTTAAGTGTCAGTGGCAACAGTTCCAGCAGCTGGTGAAGTGGCTGCTTCCATCTTAAAAGGAGGGGGCTGTGGATCCTGGTAGTGACTGCGGCATCCACTACTTCATTGAAGGAAGCCGAACACAAGACATATACCACCTAACGCTTAAGGAACTCAACTGTGTTATGGTTCTGTCTTCATCCTACGTTATTTCCAACAGGCATCCAACAAGCATTGCCACGTGGTCCTTCCTCCTCCACGCCATGAAGCATGAAACCTATTACATTTCTCCCAGCTCTCTACAGAACTCTATCTACGCACATCCTTTTCGCATTCACTCTTGTCTTCCAGAGGTGTACGCCTTCCCTTCAACGTGTATCCCTTTCTGTTGATTTTCCTCCCATATCCCTCAGAATCATTCCTTAGCACGTGATCCATTTTTTCTTTAATTTTCAAGCTCTCCCTCTCAACTAGTTCTTTCCTTTCCCCCATTTATATTATCTAGTTTCTCTCATTCTTTTTTAAAATTTGTTTATAATTTTTTTTAAAGAGATGGGGTCTCACTGTGTTGACCAGGTTGGCCTCAAACTTATGGTCTCAAAGGATCCTCTCACCTCAGCCTCCCAAGTAGCTGGAACACCATGCCTGGCTCTTCATTCTTAATTTTTTTAAAAAAGAAGTTTCATCACCTTGGATCCCCTCCTGGCTATCATTCATTTCCCAAATTCAGGTGTGTAGGAAATGTAATATTATTTCTAGAACTCAACTCTATTTCTATTTTGAGCCTCTGTTTTGCTGCGTGGATGGAAAGTTCCTATCAGCCTGGGATTGTGATGGTGCTCTGGAGGGAAGGCAGTGGGGAGAGTGACTTGCATGCGAGCAATTCATCTGGACAGAGAAGGGCTGCTTGTCTTGGTTGTCCGTTCATACTGTTGTCCTCTGAGATATTGGTCATCTTGACTGTCCCTTGATTGTCGGTCCTCAGAGTTACTTCTGATATGTTCCTCTGTCCCCTCATTTCCATTTGCTGGTGTGCTGGAACCATGATGCTGATCCTGCACCATTGTAGGGCATGGAATCTCAGAAATTGTCCTAAAGCCTGTGCAAACTCAGAAATCCTGATCACACAGGGATTACTGTGTTGCTGCCCAGGTTACACCGGGCTCCAGGATGCCCTGAGGGGCATGACTGCCTTCATTCACCATCAGGACATGTCTACGTCTGGTCCTTCCTTCCATCCAGGCTCCCTTAAGGAAAGGAAGCACAACTTTCCTCCTCTTTGGGAATCCTGAAGCCTGTCGGGTTGTTGACTCATCCTCTTTCTTGTGCTGTCCCCATGGGGCAGGTAATAGAACCAACCCTTCCCCAGAGACCCACCCATCTACTCCTTCCTCTCTTCCTCTTGCTAGACTGACATTCTTTCTAGTGGTGGTGGTGGTGATGTGCATGAAACCTTGTTCTTACAGCATCACATCTTCTCCCTCATCCACTGTTTTAAGCCCCAGAGTCATTTCTATTTCCCACTGAGGGCTAGGCTTCTGAAACTAAAAAGCCAGAAAAGGTCCTTTCCTCATCTCTCTGCTCTGTCATCTGCTTCCTGAGGCAAGGATGTTCTAGTTCACTCAACGGCCAGTAAGACCCGTGGGGAGTCAGAAACTAGGGAACAACAGTTAATATCCCGGACTACTGTAACGTGCAGCTACATGTAAGCAAAGTGCAGGCACAGAACTTGGCTTCCAGTAGGTTTCCCTAAATAATCAGTTTCTCCCCTCATCTCTCCTTGTTTCCCTCTTCCTCAGTTTGCCATTTTCTGTTCAATGGAGCTTTCGATCCCATTACACCACGAAATTACTTCAACCAAGGTAAGCGATGACTTCCCAATTGTAAAATTCTGTAGGCGCTTATCAGAGTTGATCTTTTATTTTACCTCTGTGCAACATTCCCACTGCTTTCTTGACATTCTGTCTCACCTTGGGTTTCATAACTCATTTCATTCCTCTTCCTACCTATTTGACTTGTTTTCCTCCATCTCCTTTTGCCCTCCAGTGTTAGTGCTTCCTAAGGTTTGGCTCTTATATCACATTGCTGCTCAGAGCCACTTACCCCATGCTCTGATGCAAGCCTACATCCAGATCAGGTCTTTTAGTCAGACCCCTCCATTTCCATATTAAAAAATGAACCTGATATTAAATCAATAGAGTGCCCAGTGGAGCACTTGGCACAAAGTAAGAACTCAACCGTGTTAGCTATTGTGTGGATTGCTCTATCTAGCTGGAAGTCTCACAGGTGTATTTGCATTTGCATTTTAACATGTCCAAAACGACTCATCTTCTTTTCTCTTTATAACCCGGCCTCTTGCCAGCCTTATTCTCCAAAATTAGCAACAATAACCGTAGTGTGTGCACGTTCATCCATACACACATAGTCCATTCCTCCTCCCAGTGCCAGGGAGGGGAGAATTCTGGGCATCATCCTTCACTCCTTCTTCTATTTGCCACCCTTCTGCCCACTATCTAATTGCTCACTCCTGTTGATTCTATATCATAAGTTATTCGAGAGTCTTCCTTCTCCCTTTCCACTGCTCCTGTATTCATATAGACAGCTCAAACTGGACTTGAATTATCATATCACTCATGTCACTGAGACCTTCCCTGCACCCATTTCATTTTCTTGGAGTCCCCAGTGTTACTCTCTTGTGCTTTTTGGGGTGCTCTTTTCACTGCAGGAATGTCCTCCTCCCTCCACCTGATTGACTTCAGACCTCATTTTAATGCTTAGCTAAAATATCAATAACCTGTCTTTAGGTTGACCTGACTTACTCTCTCTCATTTCACTATTAGTTGCTCCCAATGGTGTGTTCTCATATCCCTTTATACATATTTCTCTCATAGCACTTATTTGTTTTATAGTCACTTATTCATGTTGGTCTCCCTGATAGCTGGAGCTTCTTGGAAGGAGACTCTATGTTGAACTTAAATCTATCTCTAGACCTTCATCTATAGAGAGAGTCGAGAAACGTTTATGGAATTAAGTTGAAGTGAATGCCAAAATAAGAACTGTACGATCTAAGGCTTAAAGCATTTTATCAGGGAAGACAATGGGACTAGGTAAATACGCAGATAAGTTTTATGATACCCTGAGTGGAGATTTAAGAAAAAGAGGGTTATCATAACCATCATCAAGGAGAGAGTGCATAAAGAGTAATGAAAGTTGGAGATTGTCTTTTTCCTCACTCTTCACAAATTTTCCCTTATGGATTCTATGAAGAAACTTCTGCTCATAAATATGATTTCTAGATGTCACATAACTCAAAGACTTTCTCAGATATTTGGAAGAAGAAGACAGCTATAAGGAAGTAACTTTTCAAAGATGAGGGGTGGAAAGAGACAAGGTAGGCAAGCATGACATGCGTATTTAGTAAATTGTTATTCTCTGAACATTGTATACTCAAGGATCCCAACAGCACTTTGAATGAAGAAAGAAAAAGTTAAGGAGTTTAAAGTAGGCCCCAAAGTCCAATATTTTCTCAATTTTTAATACCTTGATAAAGAACAAAGGAAAGCACACCTCTCTTTGGTAATCACAGACATTAAAGGGAAATCAAGGCAGTCTTACATTATTTTTTAAAAATCTGGCCAGGCATGATGGCTCGTGCCTGTAATCCCAGCACTTTGGGAGGCCAAGGTGGGCGGATCACCTGAGGTCGGGAGTTCGAGACCACCCTGGCCAACATGGCAAAACCTCGTCTCTACTAGAGATTAAAAAAAAAAAAAAATTAGCCAGGCATGGTGGCACACACCTGTAGTCCCAGCTACTCAGGAGGCTGAGGCAGGCAAATCACTTGAACCTGGGAGGCGGAGGGTGCAGTGAGCCAAGAACGTGCCACTCCACTCCAGCCTGGGCAATAGAGCAAGACTCCATCTCAAAAAAAAAAAAGTATGTAAAAATCCATCATTATGATTCATACCTGTATCTAGAGGTTTTCATAGCTCAGCATGACCTTTGTGCAAGTGACTGACTCTCATACAAATTGCACATTCATCCTTTCATTCTTGATTTTGTGGCATCTATACCACAGCATCTTCTGAGATAAAATTTCAAAGTGTCCAACTTTAAATTGCTTAATAAAAAATTTGAGACATTACCTAAGGGCAAGAGTCTCTAAAAATATTTAATAGTAATGTAGGTAATAATGTATGAAAAAGGCAATTTGTTGGAACATATTTATCAACCAGAAATACAAACATGTAGAGAAGATACTATTTTAATTAATTTTGTGCCTTGAACACCTGTTAAATATCTTATTCTGTAACAGCTGATAATTTTTTCTTTTTTTTTGAGATGGAGTCTCACTCTGTTGCCCAGGCTGGAGTGCAGTGGCCCGATCTCGGCTCACTGCCAGTTCCGCCTCCCAGGTTCCCGCCATTCTCCTGCCTCAGCCTCCCGAGTAGCTGGGACTACAGGCGCCCACCACCACGCCCAGCTAATTTTTTTGTATTTTTAGTAGAGATGGGGTTTCACCGTGTTAGCCAGGATGGTCTCGATCTCCTGACCTTGTGATCTGCCCGCCTCAGCCTCCCAAAGTGCTGGGATTACAGGCGTGAGCCACTGCGCCCGGCCAACAGCTGATAATTTTTTAATACATATGAGCACACATCTAAATAAGCATCAGAGAAAATAGTTATAGCACAGAGAAGTTTTTTTTTTTTTTTCTTTTTTGAGATAGAGACGCTCTCTGTCACCCAGGCTGCGGTGCAGTGGTGCAATCATAGCTCACTGCAGCCTCAACCACCCAGGCTCAAGTTATCCTCTCACCTCAACCCCTTCAACCACCAATAGCTGGGACTATAGGTGTGAACCACCATGCCTGGCTAATTAAAAAAAAATAACTTTAGCAGAGACCAGGTCTTGCTATGTTGCCCAGGCTAGTCTCGAACTGAGCTCAAGTGATTCTCCTGCCTTGGCCTCCCAAAATGCTGGGATTACTGCATTTTGAGCCACTGCACCTGGCAGAGAATATGCTTTTTAATAGGAATTTTAAATTGAAGTTTCACCTGAGATCTCAAGATACAAAAGTACGAAATTTCAAGCTTGGTCACTATCATGAAGGAAAGAATTCAAAATCGAATCTATGACTCACACACTCTCATCCACTTAAAACATATAAAATAGTTGAGAAAATTCGAGATAGAAGAGGTTTGTGAAGGGGAGACTTGCGCTCATCACCTTCTGTGCAGAGAGAATGGAGGATGCTTCTTCGGCTTAGGCTGGGGGCTTCCATGAGTTTCCATGGATTGTGTGGAGAGCTTGGAATGTGTTTCCTGCAGTGGGGGCTGGACACAGAGCAGGGGCATTTTGTGGACCGGGATCTGACTCCCATTCAGAAAATTGGGAAACAGCCTGCCCAACTGCTTGGAAGAGAATCGCCTGCTAGGCAAAGGATGTTTCAATGGTTTCTGTGGCCCAGACAGAGTCCTATCGGAGGGACAGAACTTGCCTGGAGCCATCTGGAGTTGCGCCTATGAGACTTTCTCCCAGAGGGGTGAGAAGACTCCAATAGGACTGAATAAACCAAAGCTGAGGGGACATCAGGAGCGCTGGCTGAAGGTAAGGGTGCATTACCCACATCTGGGCTGCAGTTAGAGTAGCCCAGAAGCAACTCTCCGAAAAGCCCCTGGACAGCTAGCGTTAAGCACATGCCAGTAGCCTCATGGGTGTGCTACCTGTACGGAATACAGGCTTGTGTACTTGGCTTAACACTCTGCTCTCAAAGTTTTAAAATTCTTAACTCTTCTCCAGCAAGGGGCCCAGCATTTTCATTATGCACTGGGCCTTGCAAATCATGTAGCTGGTTCTGTGTGCTAGGCTGAGAGAGAGCAAAGCTGGCTGACAACGGTACCAGCTGGGTAAGAACTGTTTTGTCCTTCACCCAGAGACTGACTTGTGGAGTGGAAGGGGAAAATAAGATAGGGAAATAGAGAAGCTGAGCCTGCCTGCTTTCCCCACTACAAAGTTTGAATTCTAAATCAAATTTGGAGCTTTGATTCACATCCAATTACTGAATCGAGATAGTGTTTGCAATTGAAAATGGTCATAGTTCTGTCTAGTCAACAGAAAAATTCTGAGACTGATTTTCTCCTACTATAAAAAGCCAGTATTATTTAATGAAATAGCACAGAATCAACAATTGAAGGACTTCATGGAGGGTTAAAATAGTGAGATGTAGATTTGAAACTTTTCAGTCAATTGTGAAAGTACTTTCATTAGCAGAAGAAACTGTGTTTTAAAATGGATGGGGAAACCTTCTCGAACAGGACAGTATTTACATGAGATAACCAAGGAAGAAGTTGAGGTAATTATCCAGGTGAAGGTTGGAAATTCACTGTTGTTATTTCACTGCTAGCTGTTGCATTGGAAAGTCCAATCCCCATAGAGCTGATTCAGAAACAACTAGAAATGCACACCACCTCAGGAAGTTAGAATTACATACTAAAATGAGGCTGTAGTATTAGAACATGTATTAATTTATCGCATACCACAATTCTCCTGCACAGCCAGGAATAATAATTGTGTATGCTTGTTGCTTTGGAATTAGAACATGAATTCTAGCTCGATGCTCCACAAGCAGTTATTTATTCGTGCTCAGTAACTTTCTGTGACCCAAGTGTCCTGAAATATTAAATGTAATGTCCAGAGATTGCTTTAGTTGCTAACAGATTTAGCTGTCTGACAGCGAGAATATGAATGAAAAAAATTCATTCATACTCTAATAACATAGCAGAAAAATAAAACCCGAGGACAAAATAAGAAGGAGGTTTCCACAGGGCTTTAAGTATCCCACAGCACCAGATTAGTGATATATCTGGCCCTCGGCTATGCTCACATGTTCTTGTACAGGCACCTGGCCTGTGCCTTAAGAAAGACATCAGGACTTTGGCAGGCTGAGGCAGGCAGATCACAAGGTTGGGAGATCAAGACCATCCTGGCCAACATGGTGAAACCCCATCTCTATTGAAAATACAAAAAGGAGCTAGGCATGGTGGCGCATGCCTGTAATTCCAGCTACTCAGGAGGCTGAGGCAGGAGAATCAATTGAACCCAGGAGGTGCAAGTTGCAGTGAGCCGACATCATGCCACTGCACTCTAGCCTGGTGACAGAGCAAGACTCTGTCTCAAAAAAAACAAAAACAAAAACAAAAACAAAAAACAAATTAAGAAAGAGAGAAAGAAAGAAACAAACAAACAAACATCAATCAGGGAAAGGGAGAAAAAGACAATTAGTACTGATAACTATTGTAATGACCTGTATGCCTTAGTCAGTTCGGGATGCTATAAGAAAAATATAACAGACTGGGAGGCTTAACCAACAGAAATTTTAGCTATAGTCTTTTAGAAATTGTTCTATTAATCATCTAGGATATATTCACTAATTACAGCTGTAGACTTAACGTGGTTATTTCAGAACCACTGTGGCAGAGTGCCAATATAGATTTTTGTATTTGGTTTGTAGCAGTTATTGTTAGATTAACATATTCACATTTATGGTAAAGGAATCTTAGCTTGCTGACCACTCACTGTGTTTTAGATACTAATATTTCATAAAATGTAATTCACATAAGTTGTTGAAGTAGTTGTAACTGCCATTTCACAAATAAGGAAATTAAGGCTTAGAAAAATTAAGCAACTTGCCTGAGATGAGACAAACTATGCAGAGAGAGGATTTGAACTCTGGTCTGCAAGTCTCCAAAGCACTTCTATGTTCTTTCCAATAAATCACTTTGCATCCCAAGAGGAAAATACTATATACACTGTACATAGTACACAGATTTATTAGAGCCTTCATTAGAACATTAGAACATGTATTTCTTCCACAAACACATATTCTGTGCCTGCTTTGTTCCATGCCCTCTCCTAGGACAACACACCCTTTCTATTAAGACAGAAGAGCAGTGACTTAATTTTCGTTATGTGATGCCCTGGTCTGAATTTTTGTGTTTCCCCAAATTCATAGATTGAACTCCTGACTTCCAAAGTGTATTAGTAGATGGGGCCTTCGGGAGGTGATTAAGTCATGAGGGTTTGAGCCCTCAAGAATGGGATTATTGCCCTTATAAAAGAGGCTCAAGATGGCTGGGAACATTAACTCATGCCTATAGGTCTCAGCTATTCAAGAGGCTGAGGCAGGAGGGTTGCCTGAGTCTAGGAGTTCCAGCCTACAGTGAGCTATGATCATGCCACTGCACTCCATCCTGGGTGACAGAATGAGACTCTTTCTCCAAAAAAAAAAAAAAAAAAAAAAAAAGAAAAGAAAAAGAGGTTCAAGAGAGTTCCCTCACTCTTTCTAAAATGTGAGGACACAGCAAGAAGTCACCAGCTACAAACCAGGAAACGGAACCCTCTTTACACACAAATCTGCTGGTGCCTTGATCTTGGACTTCCCAGCCTCCAGGACTGTGAGAAAAACATTTCTGTTCTTTATATGCTACCTAGTTGATGGTATTTTGTTATAGCAGCCTGAATGGACTAAGACATTAGATGCTCTGAAATTCTAAATATCCTTCCAGTTTTAGTTACTCCCAAGAAATGGGGGAAGTACCAAGAAACAGCTCAGTATCAAACTTGGTCATTGGTAGTAAAGAAGAATGAACATTTTTCTTAAAATGCATAAATAACTACTATTGAGAAATGTTAATCTTAAGAGTATTTGGTGTAATAAAGAATGAAGGCGTTCTTTGCAAAATTTAGGAGGGACATTCCCAGGGATGAATATGCTGGCTGCATTCCATATTATTGGATGTGATGACAAAATAGGGAAGAAATCTAGCACACACTCTGTATGGAGTACCGACACACCACAATCGGCAGATTATGCCAAATTCATATCGGCATAGTCTAACAGAAAGAACAATGTTATTTAAATAATAGTCCTAAATAATAGTAATTCGATAATAAGATCAAACATGCTTTTATTTTGGAAACTTATGAAACTACTATAGTCCACAAGCAAAAATAAAGCAGAAATAAAAACTTATAATTCTTCAAATTCATGAAGCCGAGAGTATACAATCCATTCTCATATACTGAATTTTAGGGTTTAATCCATCTAAGATTTAATGCAATCTGACCAGACTGGGAGAAATATTTTGAGGTAGTATGGCTCATACGACACATTCAGTTCTTGTAAATATATTGACGCTAAATTTGGGAACAAAAGAACATCTCACTGATAAGAGGTATCTAGCAATTCAGTAATTCTGGATACCCCGACTCTCAAAAGTTAAGTATTCAAAGTTTCAGACACTCTTTTTAGTGCTGGTGTCATAAGGGACTACTTTCTTAAAAATAAAAAGCAAGTTGGGGTACTATGGAATAAAAATATGACCTATTTTTGTGTTTTACAGCAAGAAACCTGTAACCCAGTAATTTTACCAATAGTGACTGTGAGAAGTCTGATAATTATGGAAACACTATGTATATTTTATAGATAAAACGAAAATAGGATGAAGTCTGTTTATTCATCAGCTCATAGCATGCTGGGAAATGCGGGAAAAGGGGAAAGGCACGGTGGAGGACTTTCTCAGATGGACTGTGTTATCTCAAAACGGCAAATTTTGCTCCAGGGTGGTCAGGGAAACAAGCTTCCCTTACAAACGGATAAAACTGATTTTTTTTTTAACCCTTTTATTTGGTTTCCTACTCCTGTCCACAATCCCAACAGATGCACAGTTCATAAAAGATGTGAACCTCGAAGTATAAATATTAATACCACACAGTACATAAATACCAGGGGGGCTATAGTATAAAAAAATGACTACCATCAGAAAGTTGTCATGACATAGAAAACAGAATGAAGTGCATGTCAGGAGGAGGAACTCTTCTGCAGAAAGAAGCCACATATATTAACAAAAATGTTGCAATGGGGGAAAATAACAGGTACATCAACAAGGCTAGAGCCACGTGGTGCGATAATAGGGATGCTGACCAGGTGTTTCCAGAAGCGACAAAACTTGTAAACTTTTGTAACTTTCTAAAGTGCGCTGCATGGTAAAATATGGTCATTCTGCAAAAAAGTGTCCCCAATGCAGTCTCAGAAGTCACTGACTTCAAAATAAAGAAACAGCCTCTTCGTACTGAATGTAGTACCTCGTGGCTTTCCCAAAGTCATTGAAAACGAATATCCCTAAAAAGGGTGTGATTTTAAGAGTGAATTACCATCCGCCCGCTATCTGTGTACCGAGTGTGGACGAATGCTTGCAGCGAGCGGGGCGGAAGGCTGTTCGGAGAGGTGTTCTTGGTCTGCAGTGGTCTCCTGGGATAGTCAGGAATGGTTCGTGCTACGAACTGACCCGGGGTCCCTCTTCCCCGAGGTGCAGTGGGTGGGGTCGGCGCCTGGACCGCTCCGCGCTCTACGGTTCCTTCCTCATTGGGCACCGCCCACCTCGTGGGCTTCCAGGTGCGAGCGCTAGCGCCGGGCCCATCTCCCCGAGGGGCCGCGGAGGGCCGGAGGAGACGCCCGGGGCCTGGCGGCGCGCGCGTCCGCGGCCAGGGCGGGTGGGTGGGTGAGCCGAGGAAACGGCGGGGCCAGGAGCCTCCGCTCCCAGGCCTCGGGTGCCCGCCAAGGGCCACGCGGGCGCGGGGGAAACCCAGAACTTCCCGCCCGGGAGCGACTGCCCCCGCTCCCGGCTCTGGCTGGCTAGGGGGATGTTCTCGCGAGAGGAGAGGGGGCGCGGGGCGCCGCGGGTTTGGGGGCGCGGGGAAGCCTGAGGACGAGGGCCGGGCAGGGAGGGGAGCAGAGGCGGCGGGCAGGGCCGGGGACGCGGGGAAGCCGCTCCCGCCAGTCGCCGAGAGCCAGCCCCTGACGTCAGGAGTTTTCCTCAAAGTCAACAACAAGCCCCGCGGCGGCGGCGAGAACCGATCGGCGGCGGCCCCGAGCGGGAGGAAGGAGGGGGCGGGGAGGCGGCGGGGGTCCCCTCAGCGAGGCGCAGCCCGGGAGGAGGCCGCAGACCCCCCCTCCCCGCGCCGGGCGCGCCCCGGGGCCCAGAGCCGCCGCCCCGCCGGCGTGACCCGGCCCCCGCCCGAGCGGTGTTTTCTGATGATGAATTTGTAGCCGATATCCGATTCCCATGTAGAGTCTCCGCCTCCTCCTCTCCCCGCCGCCGCCCTCTCTCCTCCCTCCCCCTCCCGCCGCCGCCGCCGCCTCCCGCTCCAGCTCCGCGGCCCGGCCCGGCCGGCTCCCTCCCTCCCTCCCCTGCAGCCCTTCGCTTGCCCTCCCGCCGGCCGCACCGGGCTCCAAGAGGCCAGAGGCTCTGTGGGGTGGGGGGAGGACAGGAGGGGAGGAGGAGGGAGGGGGGACCCCCGAGTCGCCCCCTCTCCTCCCCCCGCCCCCCCCCGGCTCCATCCTCCGCCGCCGCCCGAGCAGCTGCGGGGCCGCCGCCGCCGCCGCCGCCTTTGCAGGTAACAGCCACCGCCCCCCACCTCGCCCCCTCCCCGCCTGGCCTCCACTCCCTCCGGGCCCCGGGCCCCGGTCCTCCCTCCCTGCCTCCCTCAGGCTGGGGATGGCGGCGGGGTGGGGTGAGGCGGGGGCTTCTGGGTTGTCACCGCGCCGGGGGCGTGGGCGGGGGCTGGGTCACCGGAGGCTTCGGGCGTGGGTGTGGGTGTGGAGGCCGGGGGATGCCCAGCGCGGTTGACACCGACACCCCCAGCTTTCCGGGGGAAGGTGGGGGGCGGCGGTGCGCAGCGGGCCGGGGGAGGGGTGTTCCCGGCCTAGCGGTACCGTCTGTGTCTGGGCTGCCCCGGCCCGGCGCCTCCAGTCTGCGCAACTCTCGCTCCTTCCCCTCTCCCCTCCCCGCCCGGGCCGCGCGGCGTGGGGAGGGGGCGCCCGCCTGGACCGGGGGCGGCGGCGAGGTTATATAACGCGTGGAGCGCCGGTGTCAGTGTGTTTGGGTTGGGGGGAGGGAGCCGTCTGCCGCGCGCCCTGGCGCTGAGGCTGTCTGCGCGTGGGGTGGGGTGAAAGCGAGGATGCACAGGCGTCCCTGGGGTCTCCTTCCTTTCCCCACCCTTCCCCGCCACTGGCGCGCAGGAAAAGACGGCACCGGTGGGGTGGGGGGTGTGTGTGTGTGGGAGGTGGGTAACGTGCTTCTCTGTGTTTTTAATAGTAGTGGGGTTTTGATCCGCTTGGGAGTTGTGTGCTAAGAATAGAAATGTGCGGAAGATGCTGGGTTTGGCTGATCCAGTGATGCTGTCGCTGCTGGCGGCGGCGGCAGCTCTGGCTGCAAGTAAACAAACCAGCCTCTTCCTTGTCCACCTCCTCCGGCGCATCGGTCCGCATCAGCCATGATGCCGGTGGGGCCCTTCAGAGCCCAAAGTTGAAGTCCAGCTGGTTGCTGTGTTGACCCTGACGCCGAGGCGGGGTCGCCCCTTGTTTGGGATTTCCCGGAATCTACAGTTAGCCTAGAGATAAAGAATCTCGTTGGGGCCAGGTTTTTCCAATACTGGTATTTACTTTTTGTGTTCTGAAAGCAGAGGAAATGCTTACCCATAAGTCAAAGCTGGGATGCTGACATTTCTTCCATCAAAATAATGTTGTTATGAAAATAAAACCAACTCAGTTCACCAGTGTGGCATTTTGGTTGAAAGCCTGGTAGTTTGCAATTGATGAAGTTTCCAATTAGAAAGTCAACAGTAAAACCTATGCATCTGTATTGGGTAATTTCTAGCTCTAATAAAATGTTCACACTTTGAGTTTATTTGAAGCTGAAGATATAATGGCTTTTTGTAGTTAATACATCGACAGTTGTCTCAAGTCAACAGTTGAGACATGTGTTCCATATTTGGTAAAGCATGGTCGTATATATCTTTTAGTACTATAAATCACTAGGCAACCACTGGGTTTTGTCAGTGGTTGAAACTGACAAATGAGTGAAACTCATTGGTTTAGCTTATATATTTACTTAGGAAACCGAAGGTGAAGAGTCTAATAAAGATGGTGTAGGAAATGAAGACTAGTCTTCAGAACTCGAGTATCACTTGCAAAATATGTATAAACGAATACAAACATTCCAGGAGGTGGTTGTCTAAAATATGAAAATATTTTATAATTAAAATAGCAACTTACTACTAAATTACTAGTTTTCCAGGGTTTATGATTTAATGCACAATCTCATGCAAGATATATATCCGGACTGTAATTGTTTTCCTTTTGCCAGTACATTATCTTGACTTGGAAAGTTTACCAAGGAGATTGTACTTGAAAGTTTACAGGGAGATAGCACTTGAAGATCTTTTTGTTTTCCTTACTGGGTTGACCCCAATATCTTTGATTGGCTTTAGGTTCCAATTTTAAAGTGAGGGAGAACAAATATTACATAAATGAGACAATGTTGAAATTTAGATGAATGTAGGGTTTTAGTTTCCAGATGTGTGTTTGTATTGTGGATTTGCAGCATGTTTTCTTAGCATTTTAAAAATAGTCCAAAGTAATCCTGCAAAAATTACGAAATTATTATTTGTATTCATTTGGTTTTCTTTCCATAATTATTACTTGAGTGAATTGTTATCCAATTTAAAATTAATTTTCGGATTGATAATCTTGACATTGACTCTAAGTTGTATATATCAGAGCACTTTTAAGGTTCTGCTTTGGACTTTTAAAAAATTTTATAGATGTAAAATATTTTAAATAAGATTATATTTAACAAATACTGGAGTGTGGACTGTGCTGGTTTAATTAAAAACTTTTAATATTTACATTTCATTCAGAAAATCGCTGTCAGAAGGAATTTGTTTTCAGAATCATTGCAAATCTAAATAAACGTGTTGATTAAACTTACTAGGGAACAAATGAACTTAGGGTAGAGTCTTGTGGAAAGTAAGGATTTATTTTTTAAACTGTAGCTTTTGATGTAAACATATGAGGAATTTTCTTATAAAAATTCAGTGGAAATTTCCAGCTGTCTGGGTTCCTTTAAAATGAGGAACCTGTTTTACAAATTGATTTTGTGGAAGTTTAGCCTTTACTTAAACTTTGTGTATTTTCGTGAAAAGATAGCCATGCTTTCTTTTGTTATTACATCTTTTAGTTCAAGAATTTGTCCTTGGGAAGATAAGGCAATCACTGTTAACCACTGTTAATTGGATGTTTAGCATGATTTGATAGGAGCTTGTTTTTATAGTGTGATTAAGTTTTAAAGTGTTAAAAAGAAAAATTTAAGACTATCTTAGATTTGAGCAACAAAATGCAAGAACTGCAAAACCATTTTCTTTTTTTTTTGAGCAAATCATTCTTGTAATCTGACTTGCATTTTTATTTTTAAGTTAATATGCATTAATAATACACACAATTTTTGTTAGAAGATTTGTGTTACTCCAGGTTTCAGCGTCTGCATCAGTATTTTAAATCCTGGTCACACAGCATACCTTCTTTTGGAAAGATAGTCCTGAATCTTCTGACAACAAATACTTTGCCCTGATCTTTTACATGTGATAGGATTAGATTCAGTTTAGAGTTATTGCTAACAAATGCCTGGTGAGCAGTTGCCATGTGCCAGGCACTGTGATACGTGCTTTACCTGTATTCATTTAATCTTTCAAACAACCCCTGCTACACTTTTGAAAGTGATTTTCACATAAGAAGAACTTATTGTGGCATTCTAAAAATACCTGTTATTTAAACTTCCCTAATTTTACAACACTTTTAGTGTTTTTCTTGTTTGTACCTAATATTAGACTTAACAGTGACAATTCTAAATTTGCATAATTTGGTACAATAATTTCCATAGCATCAAGTTAATAAAAGTGTATTGACTGGCCCATTAACATCCCCTTTCATTTGTTTAAAATGCCAAATTAGATACCTCAAATGTTTACATACTTTATTATAGCATCATAGTCTTTCATCAAATTAGATGTAAACTCATTTTCTTTGCCAAGTAATCCTTGAATACTAATGGGTAGATAAAATTAATATATGCTTCTTGACTTGTTGATGTGTTTTTTTAGTTCTGTTTCTTTTCAGTACCCTATCACCAACTATATATATTTCTCATTTCTAAATATTATGAGGGGAAAGTAAAAAGATTTACTAGAAGAAAACACTAGAATTTCAAATGAGAATTCTTCTTCCCTATATTAGATAATTCCTATATATATGGATGGATTTTAAAAATTTATAATTAGGGAGATTGCCAAGACAGATTTTAGGAGGATTTTACATGTATATTGGAATCTATATTAGATAAGAAAGCTTCTGACTATATTTGGGGGACTAGAGATAGGAGGGGAAGGAGGATAGTATTTTTCCAATAACGGAGCTTAGCCCAAATTTTGTCTTAATTCAAATGCTGTTTGAATGTTTTATCTTCCCATTATAAAACTTTTGAGGACATGAACTATGTATGTATAATCACGTCTTTCACTTATGTTGCCATCTATATATGAAGTAGATACTCTGCAGATTTTAACTTGCAGAATCATAAATATTAGCTCTGGAAGAGCTATAAAGCTATTCCGAGTTCATCTAATGCTACACTTTTATTTTTATGGCTCAGGAAACTGAGGCACAGATAATTAAAGTGACCTTATACAGCATCACTCTGGGTGGGGCAGGGACTCAAGTTTCTTGGTCTTTCTGGTGCTCTTCCTAATGCACCATTGTGATGAACCTTGTTATAGGATTCCATACCTATTGGTTAGCTCAGTTTAATCTGGGGGTAAATTCTGTCAAGCTGATTCTTGGTATTTAATGGACCATATATCATTTGCATTTTATATATATGTATGGATTTCTTAAAATTTATAATTAGTCTCCCAAAACAAATTTTAAAATTGTTTTACATGTATATTAGAAAAATATGACCAACTGTGCAACCACATTCTTTTTTTTTTTTTTTTGGAGACAGGTTCTCACTGTGCTGTGTCACCCAGGCATGGTCACCACTCAGCACAGCCTAGATTTCCTGGGTTCAGGTGATCCTCCCACCTCAGCCTCCTGAGTAGCTGGGACTGCAGGTGCCTGCCACCACTTCCCAACTAATTTTTGTATTTTTGGTAGAGATAGAGTTTTGCCATGTTGCCCAGGCTGGTTGTGAACTCCTGGGCTCAAGTGATCTGCCTGCCTCAGCCTCCCAAAGTGCTAGGATTACAGGCATGTGCCACCATGCCTGGCCACCTGAAGTTCTTTTAGTAGCAGTCCCCAACCTGTCCATGGTATTATAGATGCCTTCACATAGAGGCAGCCTACACTTTACATGAGAAATGGAGGGAATAATTTATCAATAGCTTGTTCAGTGATTTAGGTGAAACAGGAATCTAATAAGCATTTTTCTATTAGTTTCAAATTAAAATATTAAGTATATCACGCAGTACAAGGTGCTTTTTTATTTTTAATAATCGTGTTGATTGAAATGGCATTCAGATGCCCTAAACAGGAGTAGGGAAACGGCCAGGAAAATGCTTCATGTTTTTGTAGAAATGTTTTAAAGTTAATAAAATCGATTTTTTAGAATTGGCAGTTTGGAAGAACTGATATGTTGTTTGAAAGTTGGAAATTTTGCCTATTCAGGTATTTTGCCATATTCTGAACCTCAGGGAAGTTATCTATAGAAAGAGCTTTAAGAAAATCCCACAAAGTGCTCTTTAGAGAGAAAAGATATCCAAAGTATATTGTTTATGTGGCTCACTTTCTGTATATGGTATATATTTTTTTAACAGGATAACAACTCTGAAAATAGGGACAGACTGCCTTGGAATTATTTGAAGTACAGAGCAAATTACCTTGAATTTCCTTTACATTTCAGAATGTTTCTTGTCCCTCAGATCCTTCTAAAAGTTTGATATAGCCCTATGTATTTATTATGGTATATATTAGTTTCACTTACTTCTTGAAATCAGAAAATGCCATAGAATTATATTGTGGTTACCCTTGACCATCATTTGTTTTTCAAACTAGCAACATTCTGTTGTATTTGAACTTCAGATGTCCTTTACTAATTCAGTTTGGCTATCATACATAAATAATATTAAAAAATTGTAGGAAGCAAATATATTCTACATGGTATTAATTACAAAGAGTTTAGAGAAAGTTGTATTATTGAATTGTATTCTGGCGTTTAACTTAGAAATTCACTTATAGGAAATTATTAACCTATGAATGTTGTCCTTATTCGTAAAAAAAAGAGTTGGGAGCCTTTTAACTTTATGTAAACCTACTTTTAGTCTTCTGTTACTTCGTTTGTGATGCCTTAGTTATATTTAATTTTTAATTTATTTAAAAATGTTTTACTTTTTGGACTTTTGAAAAATCTGATACAGAAAAAATGTTCAGAACTATTTGCAAATATTACATGTTTTTGAGAGTTCATATTGTGTTACTTGGTAGAAAACATAGCAAATTGATGGAAGACTTGCAGGTAGTCCCTTTTTTTATTTGTTGCTAACTTATTGTAACTAGGGGAAGTAATGTTACTGGTTGGTCACAGGTTCAAAATTGTGACTGTAATAGCTACAGCACAGATTTGTTTTTTAGAGTCAAATGAATTGATATATGTGAAAGCTCTTTGATAAGTTACAAGTTTGGACAAGATTTTTAAAGAAATCAGTTAGTTTTTCTTACCAACCTGTAATAGTCCTTGTCATGGAGTAGACAATCAATACATAATTTATTGACTGAATAAGTATATGTATGTTACATATTTTTTTGAGTTAATATTTTCAAAAGATGTTTGAAGAAATTTACTTTTTGCTTAAAATTGAATGGCTGGTTACTACAAGCAAACGTGTCTTTTACAAATTCTTAAAAGTATCATTAAGAAAATATGCCATTCTTTCCCATTTTTCTTCCCATAATTGATCATTTTGGTTAGCTTAATGCTATAATATATATCGATATATTGATAATATATCGATATGTATTTATAATATTGATGGTGGTTTTGCTTGAAGTTGAAACTTAATCTCAGCAAAAATGGTGAAAAGCTATCAAGAAAAAAAGGATACATTTATTGTGTTCTAGTCCTTGTAATTAATGGAGGTCTATAGGAAACATACCTTAAGGAATAGGGCACAGTATTTATTATCATTTTAATTATAATTTATATATAAGTGCTTCTTTAATGTTTAAATTCAGTTTCATTTTTAAGATGGCTTAAGACCATTCTCTCTACTAATTTATATTTGTTTGCATAGCCTGTTCTTTGTTAGTTATCTCAGGCCGCATCTTCATCATTCATCCACTCATTCATTTGTTCCATATTTGCCAGCATGTGTAAGTGCTAGGCAGTGTCAGATTGCTTTACTAAATTATAATGTGATTGAATGAAGTAAAATATGCAAAATGTTTTGTAAATTATAAAATGATATTCAAATGCTATTACTGTTATCAAATTCTCAAGCAGTCAGTTCTGAATGAAGATACCTTTCGTGTAACTGTTTTAGGAGTAAAATCTAAGTGGAATCTGTCAAGAATTTTGTGTGAAACTTTATAAGAATGGGAAAAATTAAATTAGCAATGAAATGTTTAATGCAATAAGCTTAAAAGAAAAATAAACCCAATTATGTTATAGTTTGTTGGATGGAACACACTTGTAGAACAGTTAGGAATATAGAAGGAGGTGAACTTTTGTCTACCCTAGGAAACAGATGACAGAGTTCCAGCTCGTCTTGTGGATTAGTGTTTTTAGTTAATATGGAAGACTGAATGGGACAGTGTATGCTATTGTGCAGGAGTGTTGCTGCTATAGGAAAATTAAAGAACATGGTTTGCTGCTTACTAGTCAATAGAACTGTTTATTTCTAACTTACCTTAATTCCAGAGTAGTGTACCTATGACATCTTTCAAGTTATTTTCAAAGAATGTATCATTTTAGCCAGTAAAGACCAAGGGGCAATTTTTAAAGCTGAAAATTATGGGTAATATTTGATAATAGTTTTAAGTGAAAATGGGTAAAGCCATCTCTATAATGTATGCTTGGGTTCACTGCCTCTGATGAAGATTATAAATTCTGTCCTGTTGATTTAACATACATTTTCACAGTTTAATCTTACACATATGAACACTGATAAAAACATTTATCTAAAACACTAATTTTTAGAAACAGTTTCGTTACAAAACAAAATTCATTGTTTTTTGGGTTGGTCTGGATATTTCAGTGTATTGTTTTATTCTGAAGAAGTAATGTGAGTGGAAAGAGCATATGCTTGATTGTCTGGTCCTGGTTGGCCATTTGGTGACTGTTTCATTTTGGTCAAGTTACTTCATCTGTCTTGATCTCTGTTTCTTCAGATATAAAATGAGGTTCGCTCTAGCTTTAACATTCTGATAATAAAATGTTCACTTCGAAATACAGAATCAATTTTGTAAATTTTTTTTCAGTGTTCTTTAAAAAGATACTGTAATACAAGCCATTTTGATAGGAAAGTATGTATTTTATATATGTTTATTGGATATATATTGTTTTTTGTTATTACTCATTATTACCCTGATCTCTCTCTCATTTGCACTCTAAGAATAGTAAGATCTGAATTGTCTTTTACTTATGTTATATAGTTTTGTAGTAAAAAACCAAGAATGGCCTTAATAGATGTTGAGCCCCTTGCTACAAGTATTGCCAAAGAGAAGGGCTACAGTGCAGCTCTTCTAGAGATACCATGCACCAGTGTCTGCCGGTATTTGACTTATAATTCTTTATGCAGTGTAAGTAGTTAACCTTTTCAGTTATGTAGCTCTATATTATGTAGGCAGTTGGCCATGTTGGATTCTTTAGGATGTTACATCAAATTAAAATGATGTTTAGATTCTTTATTGAAGGTTTTTTGGCTTTTTTTTTTTTTTAACGTGTGTGGTGAAATAAGTCTTATTATGTGGCCATTTCCTACGACAGTAATAAATTTAGGCTTTGCTGAGGTAAAGTTATACATATTTCTTTTAGAACCTTTAATATGCCAATAGTGACGTTTCAAGAGAATATGATTTGTGGAATTTCCCACTTACTAGCCCAGAGGATTTCTCTTTTTCATCTTTATTTTCATTATTTTTCTAGAATTTCTCTAATTTAGTATTCTGTCAAACAAATGTATTTTGGGAAAATACTTCCAGATTCTAATATCCCTTTTTTTTTTTTTTTTTTTTTTTTTTTTTTAAAGAGACAGGGTCTTGCTCTGTTGCCCAGGCTGGAGTGTGTTGGTACAGTCATAGCTCACTGCAGCCTTGAACTTCTGGGCTCAAGTGATTTCTCCCACCTCAGCCTCCCCAGCAGTGGGGACTGCAGGTGCATGCCTTGATGCCCAGCTCATTTTAAATTTTTCTTTTTTTTCTTTTTTCTTTTTTGTATGGACATAGTCTCACTTTGTTGCCCAGGTTTGGCTTGAACTCCTGGACGTAAGTAATCCTCCTGCCTTGGCCTCCTAAAGTGCTGGGATTACAAGCTAATATCCCTTTTTGACTCTCCACAGCAACAGACTCATGGTGATTTTGAGGAGTCTCAGCCTTACCTATAGGTTCTGCCTGTGACCTCATAATACATGAGGCTGGTGATCTTGCTTTCAGCTACATAGCTTTTGTCAGTTTATTTAGTCAGGCTATATAGAGAATGTTTAGTCTTGATTCCTGACTGCTAAATGGTTAGGCTCCACACTTAATTTGCATTGAAGGAAGACCTGTAATCTAATTTAGCACTAGGTTGGGAGTCTAACACTGAACTTAACTGCTGTGTATCATTTATCACAACCCAAGTTGAGAGAGTATGTTTGTGTAGTCCATCTATCCATTTTTCTAGTTATCTAAAATTTATGCATATGATTCTTGACCACATAACACTGGTGTACCTGGACCACATTTTTTGGTCCCCTTTGGTGCAAATGGATTTACTGATGTCATGTTGGCATTTTCCTTTTTAGTTTGAGAGTGACAATAAGCAATGACCCTGTAAAACTCATTGCTGTATATGGGAGGATGTTTTTGAGGACTTTCCTGCATACATCTTACGAAGAAGACCCCTGGGATAAATTTGATTTTTGTCCCAGGAAAAGTTGTATTTCTTCTGAGGAACTTTTTTTCCTTTTTTAAAAAAATTTGTGCAGCGTGGACAATATAGGGGGACCCTATCTCTACAAAAATTTTTTAAAAAAATTAGCCAGGCATGGTGATGCCTGCCTGTAGTTCAGCTACTCAGGAGGCTGAGGTGGGAGGATTGCTTGAGCCCCAGTGGAGACTGCAGTGAGCTATGATTGTGCCACTGTACTCTAGCCTGGATGATGGGGGGGAACCCCATCTCAAAAAAAATTTTTTTTGGATACTGTAAATAGGAAAACCTATTGTATTATTTGCATTGTCTTCCCAAGAACTCAGTGCCAAATTTGTGGCTTATCTTTCCCCAATATGTGTGCCTTTACTCTGACTTCTTTTTATCTTAAGGCAGTGTAGTTTTGGAATGCAGGCTCTGGAGTCAGATAGCCTGGTTTCAGATCTTGGCTCCACATTTACTAGGTGTGTTGAAATGGAGCAAGTTGCTTTATCTGTGTGAGCCTCAGTTTCCTTATCTGTGAAATGGAATTAATAGTATCATCATAAGGTTATCAAGATCACATAAGACTAATAGATGTAAGCATCTGTAACGGTTCTTGGCACATCTTGAATACTCAATATTTTTTTCTACTTTCATATTCCCTTTGTTTCACTTTATAAGTACATAGCATGAAATCAATTATTTTTTAATCTCCCTAAAATATTTCTTGGAACAGGCAGAGTAAGAATACATAAATGATGATTGGGCATTTTATATCAGTTAAAGTATTCACGACTGGGTGTGGTGGCTCATGCCTGTAATGCCAGCATTTTGGGAGGCTGAGGTGGGTGGATCACGAGGTCAGGAGTTCGAGACCAGCCCGGCCAATATGGTGAAACCCCATTTCTACTAAAAATACAAAAATTAGCCAGGTGTTGTGGCACACATCTATAGTCCCAGCTGCTTAGGAGGTTGAGGCAGAAGAATCGCTTGAACCTGGGAGGCGGAGGTTGCAGTGAGCAGATATGGTGCCACTGCACTCCAGCCTGGTGACAGAGTAAGACTCCGTTTCAAAAAACAACAAAAAGTATTCACAATTAGGGCTATTAACTTTTATTCTCTTCCCTCTTTAGCTCAAATACACATCACCAAACAAATTTTCTGTATTATTTGGGTAGGCGTGACTGGTTTTCTTAAGACTTTTGTTGCAGCCTCTTAGGTTAAAAGTTTCACTATCATTTGAAATTGGTCACAAGACTAGGGAAGTGCATTCGTTATAGAACTATTTAACAAATAAGTTCCCCAGTTTGAAGAGCTAGACTTTTATGTGAGGTCAGGCCAGTTGAAGACATTTACAAAGAATTAGTTGTTTGTTATTGCTCTGTGAGTTGCAAGAATGGAAAAAAAGAAATTCTTTCTTCAATACTTCCTTCCAGGCTGAGTCATCACTAGCGAGTGGGAAGGGCAGCAGCAGCAGAGAATCCAAACCCTAAAGCTGATATCACAAAGTACCATTTCTCCAAGTTGGGGGCTCAGAGGGGAGTCATCATGAGCGATGTTACCATTGTGAAAGAAGGTTGGGTTCAGAAGAGGGGTAAGTGCTCCACAAACCAAAAATAATACGGTTGGTATGAGTGCTAGCAGTGAGTGATGTCTTAGAAGTTGATCTTTTTTCTGATGCTGTTAAACTGTGACATGCTATGTCTAGTAAGGGAGAAATGATATATTTAATACGTGTGTTAGGAATTTGCTTGTTATTAAGGGATTTCTTTGTAATTCTTGATTTTGCACATTTATAATCTAGTTAGGTTTGACTTTCTGGTATGTTGTGTGTATGCATGTTACAGAAAATGTTGTATTTTCCTGTGGTGTCTACAGGTTCTATAATCTGGAGAGATACTTTTAGAATCATTTAATATATGTAAAAGTACTATCCTGTATGCATTTAATCACATGTAAATAAGAGAATTAAGCCAGTTTGAATGGCTGTACGGGAGTGGCTTAAAGTAGAAAAGGGGAAAGGGTTCACCCACAAATTCATGGATTAATCCCATAAATTAGGTAAGTAAAGTCCTGACGTAAAAGGCCAAACGAGGACAAGGATTTTGTGTGTGTGTATGTTTATGTTTAATTTCATATTTTTATTTTTCATTATCTAGGTTTAGTATACCTTGTTTACTCCTACTTTAGATAAATAACTTAAGCACGTTATTATTTTTTATTATTAAAGGAAGAACCCTTCTATGTAAAGCTTGGTTTATCATCTGTGAGATCACCTGCTTATGTGGTCAATGTATTTATTAGAAATTTAGAGTTTACATTAGTTGCTAGGCAACTACTGTTTACCCACATGGCCAAGTTGAGTAGGATGAGGACTGTTCCATTCTCAGAACTTTTTAGTTCCTGTATATCTACTGCATGGTTAAAAGTTCCCTCCTAAATATTGATTTTAATACTCTTTGATGGGCTGTAGTAAATACCTATGCTGAAAAGCTGTTGTCATAGTTAAATGTGATTATGAATTATTTTTTAAATGAGACTTATTGAGTTGTAACTTCTGTAATAAAATTAAGCAATGTAAAGTTATAATTCGATGAGTTTTGCCGGATGTATACAGTAGTGTAACAAACACTCTGATCGTGATATAGTGGTTATTTTCGTTACCCCAAGAAGTTCTTTGTTCTCCCTTTGCAGCCCAGTCCTCATCCCTTAACCCTGGCAACCACTTTATCTGCTGTTACTATAATTGCTTTTCTAGAATTTCGTATAAATGGACTCATGCAATACATAGTTATTTTGTGGCTGATTTCTTTTACATAGCATAATACTTTTAATATTCATCCATGTCTTGTACATCATTAGTTTTTTTTATGGTTGAGTAGTAGTTATGGTCTGGATATATCACAGTTTATCTGTTAATCACTTGCGGACATTTGGGCTGCTTCTAGCTTTTGGTTAGTACTAATAGAGTCTGGACATTTGAATTCATGTCTTTGTGTAATGTGTTTTCATTTGTCTTGGGTAATAACCTAGGAATGATATTGCTGGGTCATATGGTAAGTGTATGTTTAACTTTATAAGAAGTGTATGTTTAACAAACCGCCTAGCTATTTTCCGATGTGCCTGACTATTTGTATTGTCAAGTGTAATTTCTTTCAATGTCATTCTCCTGTTATAAATTGGGAAAGCATTTTCAGATTTTAGTGCTTTATAAAGGGTTTTCTGGTTTACTTTTTAATCATATTTATATTATTTTCCTACTTTTTTTGGAGGGGGATGGCAAATCACTTGAACCTTTTTGAGTTTTACTTTACTAATCTCTAAAATCTGCTTTCACAAGATTGTTTTGAGGGTTAAATGAGATGATGGATGTGGATGTATTTTGACAGTTCTAACACAGTGTAAGCTGTTGCTATCTCCACATGTTTATCAAGGATTTAGGATGATTCTTGAGTCTGTTTAATTAATTATATCTTTGAAATACCATAATAGAAAGTATTTAGTCCATGGATTATGGAAAAAAAAAATGAATAAGAATTTCTCATCATTTTTCCTGTAGTAGTCAGGGAAAGGGGTTCTAATAATGTGTGTTTATTTTGAGATGAATAGTCGCATAAACATAAGAATTTGAATAATACACAAAGGTATAAAATGAAAAATAAAAAATCCACTCCCTATCTGTTCTACCTCCTTTGTCAGAGATAATTATTTTAGAACTTTTTTCCTATTTTTAATCTTATCATTATGCCAATTTTTAATATAATATAGTAAACTTTAACCTTCAGTAACCTAATATCTCCCCATTGTGAAAAATAGAAGGATTTAACTTTTAATACTGATTCTACCATCTTCCTTTTATTTATTTTTTGGTTGCCTGTATGATTAAACTTACAGCTGTTTGACAGTTAACTTCAGAGTGTTCAGACATTGTCTCTAAACTTGTCACTTCATAATTTGTAAAAAAAATTAGCTTTCCTCCTCATCTTTCCGTTGAATTCCTCACATTCCCTTTCCAGATTGTCAACTATAACATCTGTTTTATATGTCAAGATTTATAATAGTTATACTTGCTGATTCTGAAAAGCAGTTAAAATATTACATTATATAAATAATATGGTTAAACAAAGTGGTATGATGAGATTCTTAGAGAGCGAATGGATTTATTTTATTTTACTTTAAGTTCTGGGATACATGTGCAGAACGTGCAGGTTTACTGCATAGGTATATATGTTCCATGGTGGTTTGCTGTACCTATCAACCTATCACCTAGGTTTTAAACCCCCCATACATTAGGTATTTGTCCTAATGCTCTCCCTTACCTTGCCCCCCACCCCCGACAGGCCCTGGTGTGTGATGTTCCCCTCCTTGTGTCCATGTGTTCTCATTGGAGAACAAATGGATTTCTTACACTCTTTTTGTACTCCAGAGCTGCCATACTTTAATTTGGTTTCTAGTTTGGACTGTGGCTATTTTTCCTGGTTTTTCTTTATTATTTTTTTATTTTTTTTGAGACAGAGTCTCGTTTTGTCACCCAGGCTGGAATGCAGTGGCGTGATCTCGGCTCACTGCAAACTCCACCTCCCGGGTTCAAGCAATTCTCCTGCCTCAGCCTCCCAAGTAGCTGGGATTACAGGCACCTGCCACCATGCCTGGCTAATTTTTTGTATTTTCAGTAGAGACGAGGTTTCACCGAGTTAGCCAGGATGGTCTTGATCTCCTGACCTCGTGATCTGCCTGCCTTGGCCTCCCAAAGTGCTGGGATGACAGGCGTGAGCCACCGCACCAGTTCCTTTTTCTGTATTTTCTGTTTTTTTTTTTTTTTTTTTTTTAAGATGGAGTCTTGCTCTCTCGCCCAGGCTGGAGTACATTGGTGCAATCTCAGCTCACATCCTGTATTTTCTAATTGCCACATTTGCCTCCTGTTGGTAGAAGAGTTCATGCCTTCATTATGTCACCTGGTTGTCCAGCTTTTTAATTGTACTGTTTGTTGAAATTCTAGTATGAAGTTACTTCTTTTTGGATATGATGCTCAACTAACATCATGTTATTTGATTTAATTCTTGGACAAATTCTATACTTTCTTAGATCTTACATCTTTCCATTTTCGATTTGTTTTACCATTCTCTAGAGTACTTCCTGAAGTAACTTTTTCGGGAGGAATGTGTGTGGGTGCTTGTCAATGTAATGTTTGAAAACGTCTTTTTCACTTTCACATCTGATACATACATTGGCTGGGTATAGAATTCAAGTTTAAAATAATTCTTTAGAATGTTGAAGGTTGCATTCATTCTGCTGCCTTTTAGTAATCAGTTTTACTGATAAGGGATTTGATGCTATTATGAACCATTTCTTTGTAGGTAACTTGATTTTGTTCTCTAGAAGCTTTTTGTGTTGATGACTCCTTCCCCTTGGAATTATAAAATTTAAGGAGGATGAGTTACAATTCTTTTTAAAATTGTTACTTATTTTTGAAATTAAAAATTTGTTTTTTTAGAGATAGTCTTGCTGTGTTGCCCAGACTGGATTTGAACCCCTGTACACAAGATCCTCCTGCCTCAGCCTCTCTGAGGTAGGACTACAGGCTGTAGTCCTTTTTATATTCATCCTATAAATGTTGGTGAACCCTTTGAATATGAAAGTCTAGGTTTTTCTTCCATTCTGGGAAATCTTCTATAATTCTTTGATTACTTCTTTCCTTGTATCTTCTCTGTTTTTATTTTTCTGGAGCTTCGGTATAATTTTTCTTTCATTTTCCTTGTCTTTTCCTTTTCTCTCTCTCTTTTTTTAAATGGGAGATTTCCTTTTTCTTCCAGCCCTTTACTGATTTGCTTATTTCAGCTGTTACTTTATATTTCTGGGAACTTTTTCTAGTTCATAGTTATCTGCTTTTATCTTATAGATGTAAGCTTTAATATTGGGACACTACATAGATTTCACATTTTTTTCTCCTCTTTGAATAACTCTTTCAATTTGTTACACTTCTTTTTTGGGTGGTGTTTTCTTCACATGTCTGGTAATCTCTGTTTGCCTGTACATTTATGAAAAGTACTAGATTCACTAGTAGTACCCTCTTTTTTTAAATTTTTGCCTGTATTTATAACAAGTTAGATTCACTGAATGAGGATTTGTGATGGTAGTAATTAACCATACTCTTGAAAGCATTCATTGAAATACTAGGGGAAACTAAATTTGACATTTTTTTCCTCCACTATTTTTAATTTATTTCTTTAGAGATTTTCAGTATTATTTTAACAATAATTTTGTATTTTAGTCAGCTAAACTTGATTATATAGTTCATTGTAATTTGGCTGAATTTTGGTTCAAAGAATTTCTTTCAGAATAGCATTATTATTGACTGCTAATTTATCCTGGGCAGAATATTATCACTTGAACTTTGGTGTACTCATCTGAAAATAAATATGATAAGATCTGCCTTCTTTACCTCACAGTGTGGTTTTAAGCTTTATGAGATAATGTGCATAGAGGAGTGTTTTAAAATTATGTGCTCAATAAAAGATATTGATATAGGCCGGGCGCGGTGGCTGATGCCTGTAATCCCAACACTTTGGGAGGCCGAGGCAGGCGGATCACCAGGTCGGGAGATCAAGACCATTCTGGCTAACACGGTGAAACCGCATCTCTGCTAAAAATACAGAAAAATTAGCTGGGCATGGTGGTGGGCGCCTGTAGTCCCAGCTACTCGGGAGGCTGAGGCAGGAGAATGGTGTGAACCCGGGAGGCGGAGCTTGCAGTGAGCCAAGATTGTGCCGCTGCACTCCAGCCTGGGCGACAGAGGGAGATTCTGTCTCAAAAAAAAAAAAAAATTGATGTAATAAAGTTATAATATAGTTATTACTTTGAATATTAGTCGTTTTTCTTAAGACTACATTTAGGCATCAATTCTTGTTATCTCCTTTCCAGATATAATCTGATTTGTACTTTTAATGTGAATAAGTTGCTTTTCAGTAAGTATCTTCTTAGAAACTAAAAAAACGGGCTGAATGGTAAATATTCATTATTATGTAGGGTAAATGGTTTCCTAACCTTGGTTATTGGTGATATATTAATAGTGAAATCCTTTTTTTACACTTTTCTGGACAGTGGAAAATGATAAGTACTAATTGAGAGAACACATTACCATAGTATTGTTAGTGTTAGAAATGGCAGTGAAAGAAACATCATGGAGCACACATCAAGTAGAGGATTGTCTGCGTTTTCCTCCTCGACGGATCCAGGACAGTTCCTTACAACTTGGTTGCACATCAACATGGGAGGCGTCTGTGTGTGTATTAAATACTTACCAAATTATCTTGCTCAAAGACGAGCCTGTACGTGTGTTCTAGGTGACTCTAAATCTCCAAATTCGATTTCAGCACTTCTCTTGTTTCCCTTATAGCTAGTGGTAATATTTGCTATGAAGGTGTTTGGTGTGTTAATAAAGTAGGAAATTTAACCAGTTCTAAAGGTCTAAATTATAGAATTAAATAAATTGCAATGGTATTAATTAAGGGCTTATTATAATTTATTAACTTTCATTTGCTTAATAAAACTTTCATAGAAACCTAAGTAGTCTTTTATAAATGTGGAAAGCTAGTTCCTTGATAATAAGTTAAAATATAATATACAACTCATCAATTCATAATGTTACTGTTTTGAGATTGGCATAAATCTAAGAGGTGGTTTTTGTCATTAAAAGCATTTTGATGAAAATGCTGCATGCAAGTGTTATTTTATTCTACTTTTTGTATTAGTATCTAACAGATTGAACTTTCATATTGTATTCTCTATGTATAACCAGTTTTGGCTTTCAGATAACTTTTTCCCTTAGTTTTCCTTGTACTGATTTTGTCCTTTGAATAATATTTTTCTTATATTCCATGAAATGGTTTATTTAGATGAACTACAGTGTTGGTATCTGGTAATTCCAGGGTAAAAATTTTATGTCTGTGAGTTGTCTCACAAGATAGCTTAATTCCGCTCCACAAAATATACTTCAGCAACATAAAGATCGTGAGCTTGATTATGCGGTAAGATGTGATTGTTGTTATCTAGTCAAATTTAACAAGTTGTTACAGAAAGCAAAATTTACATTTTTGAGTGTTTATCTAAGTCCAGGGGCCTTTTCTTCTCCTTTATTTTGTACATGCATGTGTTTTTTTTGTTCGTTTTTTATTCACAAAATGACTTTAGAAATAAATTATAAAATGATTAGTAGAAAGAAAATGACAGTGTGATTTCCTGTTTACTACCCAGCAGCAAGCTTTTTCCATAGAGAGTAAAGAGCTGTGGTAGTGACTGTGTAAACCACATGGTACGTTAGAGAAGCTCACTTTGACTGTTGAGGTTATACATGGAGAGTAAACATAAGAAAATTAAATTTATTTTCTAATGGTATTGAAACTCTGAGATTTAACTAATGTATTTACAATACTGTGAAATTAGCTTTTCTTAGAGTTTCAATATATTATTTTTGAAAGTTTCAACCAATAGAATCACATGGAACAAACCATCAAATAAGCTTTCATATGCATTTTAGAGTTATTTATAGAATTGTAAAGTTGCTGTTACACACACGCTTGCTCCTCAATCAACAATCAAGTTTTATGTATTGATTTTGTAAGTTGAAGTCTCATGAAATTCAATTAATGTTAAAGATTTTCTACATAGATGGTCAAGTTATCTGTAGACATCCACAGTTCTGCTTTTTCCTTTCCAATCTTTATGCCTCTAATTTCTTTTTCTAACCATATTTCACTGGATAGGACCTCTAGTACATTGTTGAATAAAAGTGGTAAGAGTGGATATTTTGTTTTATTGCTCATGTTATTGGGAAAGCATTTATTTTACCACTTAAGTGTCACATTAGCTGTTCCTTTTCTATTGCTGCCCTTTATCAGGTTGAAAAAATTCTTTACTATTCCTAGTTCGGATAGTTTTTATCATGAGTGGGTGGTCAGTTTTTCTAAAGATTTTACTGTTTCTATTGAAATGGTCATTTGATTTTTTTCATTTTATTCTGTTAATATGGTAATTACTTTCATTGCTGGAATAAATTCCATTTGGTCATGATGTATTTAAAAAATATATTACCGATTTGGACTTACTGATATTTTGCTAAGGGTGTTTTGCATTTACAAGAGTATCGATCTGTAAATTTCTTTTCAGTTTTGATGTAATGGTTATGCTGGATTCATATAATAGGTTGGGAAGCACTTGTTTCTCATAAGGTGGATTGTATTTTTTCTTCAGTGTTTGACAAAATGTATCAGTGAAGCCATGTGGGTTGGAGCTTTCTTTGTGGGAAGATTTTTGATAATAAATGAGATTTCTTTAGATACAGGGTTATCCATATTTTCTATTTCCTCTTGTGTCATTTTTGGTAAATTGTACTTTTTAAGGATTTCCTTTTCATCCAAGATGTTCCTCTAAGTTACTGGGTGTAAAGATTTTAATATTTCCTTATCCTTATTTTTATTTTTTTAGTAGAGCCAAGATATGCTCCATTGCCCAGTCTGACCTTGACGTCCCTGGCACAAGTGATCCTCTCACGTTGGCCTCCCAGAGTGCTGGGTTTACAGGTTCCCTTATCTTTTGAATGTCTGTAAGATCTTAGTGATATCTCCTTATTAAATCCTGATATTGGTAAATTATGTACTTGCTCTCTTTTTTTCCTTTGATAATCTTGCTAGGCGTTTATTCATTTTATGAAACTTTTTTTTTTTTTTGAGACAGAGTCTCGCTCTATCACCAAGCTGGAGTGCAGTGGCGCAATCTCAGCTCACTGCAACCTCTGCCTCCTGGATTCAAGCTGATTCTCCTGCCTCAGCCTCCTGCGTAGCTGGGATTTACAGGCATGCACCACCATGCCCGGCTAATTTTTCCTTTTTAGTAGAGACAGGGTTTCTCCATTTTGGTCAGGCTGGTCTTGAACTCCTGACCTCAGGTGATCCATCCACCTCGGCCTCCCAAAGTGCTGGGTTTACAGGCATGAGCCACTGCGTCCGGCCAACTTTTTAATGATTTTTAAAAATGATCCATTATGTGGTTTATCATTTGGTCTTTTATTTTTTGGAGGTATAGTGTTATAAATGTCTAGTCCAGATGATTGGTAATGGGTCATAATCTTCTGTGTCTTTACTGACCGATTTTTTTTCCCTCTAGTTCTGTCACTTAGTGTTATAGTCTCCAACTATGATTGTGAAATGTATCCATTTCTCTCTTTAGTCTACTTTTTACATTTTATATATTTTGAAGCTCTATTATTATTGTTTGAAGCTCCTTTATTGTTATTATATCCTCTTGATGTATTGCTGCTTTTATCCTTATGAAATGTTCACCTTTTTCTCAAGTGATACTCTTTATCTTGGAATTCAGTTTGTATGATATTAATATAATCACTCCTGATTTTTTATGATTAGTATTTGCATCTTATATCTTTTCAAATATCCTATTATATTTAGTCTTTGTTTTGTATTTAAATTGTTTATCTAGTAGACAGCATATGTTTGGGTGTTGCCTTTTTTAAAAAATCTGATTTGACAATCTTTACCTTTTAAATGGGAGTTTTTAGGCCAGTCATATTTAATGTAATTATTGATATGATTGAGTTTTCTGTTTGTGTCATGTGTTCTTTGTATCTTTTTCCTATTTTTTTTGCCTTTGTTAGGTTTTAGTATCTTTTCAGTATCCTATTTTATCTCCCCTATTGGCGTGTTATTTATGCGTCTTATTTTAAAGCGATTAAAAAATTTATGGTTAATGTTATTGTTGGTGTGGTTGAACTTAGGCATATTGTTATTTTTTTTAAAAAAAATTCCTCTGTTCACACTTTCTTGTCTTCTTTTGAGTTAATTGAATTTTTTTCAGTATATTCCACTAACAGTATGCATTCTCAACAGGAGTGGTAACTCTCCTGTAGGGCAATCATTGGTTCTTGGAAGAGGGTACAGAATATCCTTTTATACTACAATTGTTTGGGGCTCTCCAATCACATTATATAAACAGATATATCTGTGGTATTAACATTTCTTGGTGGGGAACGGAGTGATTTAGAGGGAGTTTTCTAAAGAGACTCCTTAGGTGAGCCAAGGAAAAAACTTTGATAAACAGTTCTGTCGTCATTTTAGCTTGCATTGCTTTTTTAGGTATGGTTCTAAGGTAGTGGAATACAGAATACATGTGCAGGTTTGTTATATGGGTAAATTACATGTTGTAGGGGTTTGGTGTACAGATTATTCCATCATTCAGGTAATAAGCATAGTACCCTATAGGTAGTTTTAAGATCCTCACTTGTCTCCCACCCTCTACCCTCAAAATACATCCTTAGTGTGTACTCTCTAAAGAACAGCCAGGGTGATTTTGGTCCCCAGAGGACATTTGGCAATGTCTGGAGACGTGGGGGGGTGGGATGGGGGGGTGGGATGGGCGGGTGGGATTGCTACTGGCATCTAGTGGGTAGAGGCCAGATATGCTGCTGAATGTTCTATAATGGATGGAACAGTATCCCACGACAAAAAATTTTCCTGTTCAAAATGTTAGTAGTGCTAAGGTTTAGGAACTCTGTTCTTGAGATTACAATATTCATTCTTAATTTATTACAGTCTATATAGGGTTAGTATTTTACTGCTCCATATAAAATATAAGACTCTTGGAATACTATGTTTATATTTGCCCCCACTTCTGAGAGTGCCTTGTGCTGTTGTTCTCCTGTATAGTATATCAACATGTTATAACCTCTGTGTTATAATGTTACATATTTTTTGCTTTATTCATACGTCTTTTGAAGAAGAGCAGGAAAAGTATGGTCTTTCACACTTATATACCTATTTGCAGTTAAAAAGTTTTTTTCCTGTAGATTTCATTTTCTGTCTGATTTTTTTTTCACCTGAAAAACTTTTCCTTAGCATTTTTTTTTAAACTTTTAATTTCCAGAATACACGATGGGTTATATGTTATATGGGTAAATTGAGTGTTGAGGGGGTTTGGTATACAGATTATTTCATCATCCAGGTAATAAGCATAGTACCTTATAGGTGGTTTTAAGACCCTCACTCTTCTCTCACCCTCCACCCTCAAAATGCACCCTCCGTGTATACTCTCTAAAGGACAGTGTGTACTCAAATGTGTACTCAATGTGTACACAAAGTACACTCTCAGCGTGTACTCAAAACGTTGAGTATACATTGTCCATGTATACTCAGTGTTTAGCTCCCATTTACAAGTGAGAACATGTAGTATTTGGTTTTCTACTCCTTCATTAATTTACTTAGGTAATAGCCTCCAGCTCCATCCATGTTGCTGCAAAGGACATGATCTCATTCTTTTTTATGGCTGTGTAATATTCCATGGTGTGTATGTACCACATTTTCATCTGCTGTTGATGGGCATTTAGGTTGATTCTGTGTCTTTTCTGTTGTCAGTAGTGCTGTGACGAACATATGTGTACATGTGTCTTTATGATACATGTATGATTTATATTCCTTTGGTCATATTTTTGATAATGGAATTGCTGGGTCGAATGGCAGTTCTGTTTTAAGTTCTTTGAGAAATTGCTGAACTGCTTTCCACAGCAGCTGAACTAATTTACATTCCCACCAGCTATCAAATTAGAATCCTATATACAACTTAAAAAATCCTTCAAAAATGAAGATGAGCTCAGCCACAGGGGCTCAAATTAGAATCCACACTATCAAATTGGAATCTATATACAATTTTAAAAATCATATATGTGTCTGGCTAATTTTTTAAATTATTTTTTATAGAGATGGAGTCTCAATATCTTGTCCAGGCTAGTCTCAAACTCCTGGCCTCAAGCGATCCTCCCACCTTTTCCTCCTAAAGTGCTAGGATTGTAGGTGTGAGCCACTGTGGCTGGGCTCATCTTCATTTTTGAAGGACTTTTTAAATTGTATATAGAATTCTAATTTGATAATTGTGTTTTTTCATCATTTTAAAGATGTCGTTTCATTTTCTTCTGGCTGCCATTGTTTCTGATGAAAAGTCACCTGTTGTTATTTTGACTTACTGTTTCTTTATATAGTCATGTGCCATTGATATGGTTAGGCTTTGTGTCCCCACTCAAATCTCATCTTAAAAATTGTAATCCCTATGTGTCAAGGGAGAGACTAGGTGGAGGTAATTGAATCTTGGGGGTGGTTTCTCCCATGCTGTTCTCGTGATACTGACTTGAGTTCTTATGAGATCTGATGGTTTTATAAGGGGTTCTTCCCCTTTCACTCGGCACTTCTCCTTTCTGCCGCCTTGTGGAGAAGGTGCTTTCTTCCCCTTCACCTTCTGCCATGATTGTAAGTTTCCTGAGGCCTCCCTGTGAGTCAATTAAACTTCTTTCCTTTGTTAATTACCCAGTCTCTGGCAGGTTTCTTTCTTTCTTTCTTCCTCCTTTTCCTTTTCCTTTTCCTTTTCCTTTTCCTTTTCCTTTCCTTTCCTTTCCTTTCCTTTCTTTCTCTTTCTTCTCTCTCTTCTCTTTCTTTTCTTTCTTTTTTAAATGTAGAGTCTTGCTCTATCACCCAGGCTGAAGTGCAGTGGTGCGATCTTGGCTCACTGCAACCTCTGCCTTTCAAGTTCAAGCAATTCTCCTGCCTCAGCCTCCCAAGTAGCTGGGACTACAGGTGCGTGCCACTGTGCCTGGCTAATTTTGGTATTTTCGTTAGCGATGGGGTTTCACCATGTTGGCCAGGCTGGTCTCAAACTCCTGACCTCAGGTGATCCACCCGCCTCAGCCTCCCAAAGTGCTGGGTTTACAGGTGTGAGCCACTGGCCCCAGCCTCGGGCAGTTCTTCATAGCAGTATGAAAATGGACTAATATAGCCATATAATGATGTTTTGGTCCGTAAGAGATTGCTAATGATGGTGGTGCCATGACATTATAATACCATATTTTTACTGTACCTTTTCTATGTTTAGATATGTTTAGATACACTAATACTTACCATTATGTTACAGTTGCCTACAGTATTCAGTACAGTAACATGCTGTACTAAGATCTCCCTCTCACTTTCCAGCTATTTTGGCAGCTCTGAACTCTGTCTCTTCAAACTAGTAAGACTGTGGCTTTCTGAGTTCTAGCCATTCCACTCTAGTTCCAAGGAATGGGAGAGCGCCTTGAGCAAAAAGCCGTATCAGTGCGAATCTCATTTGGAGTTCCCTTCTTTACAGTCAGTTTCCTTCGATTTCTGCTTGCTTTTGCAGCTTTTCTACTGCCTTCAAATTGTCATTCTTTATATTTTATACAGAGTTCATAATTTTATATGTAGGAGGGTTAGTCTGATACAAGTTACTATACTACTGGAAGTGAAATTTTGCTAGGTATGTGTTTTGATGTATAGATACACAAATTTATTTAAGCTTCATGATTCACATACTGTTGTATTCCAATTTAATGCTTAAATTATGAGAAGTTTATGAGAAGTAGGAATGCAGGTTATAAAAATATATCAGAAATTATGAGGACTACAAGTTATAAGGAGTATGAAACCAATAGTTTAAACCAACTGAGTTCAAATCACTTACCTAGAAAGATAGCTTTTTCTTAAGCTCATATGTAGAATTTCAAGCTAGAAGAGATTTTAAAAGTTATCTAGCCTTTTTTTTTTAATTTTTTTTATTTTAATAGAGATGAGTCTTTTTGTGTTGCTCAGGCTGGTCTCAGACTCCTGGCCTTCAGAAGTCCTCATGCCTCGGCCTCGCAAAATGTTGATTACAGGCAGGAGCCACTGTTGGTGGCTGCTCTAGTCTTACATCCATTCATTTGACAGATTTCAAAACTGAGGCCATATTTCAAGTTAGGTATAGAGCCAGGACTAGTTACCTGAGATTTCTTTATTGCTGATCTTAGGTACTTCGTATTTTGTTTCTTTCTTGACATTTAGAAATAGATTGGATTTCTTCAAAAAATATTTTGTATCTTGTTGGGGAGGGGCTCAGAAGTTTTAGGTGGAAAGATTTAAAATCCTCTGAGTATGGAAAAGGGGGAGTATCTTCCACCTTGTGGAATCCTCATACTGTTTGAGTAATATTATTGACTGTTCTACTTCCCAGTGGAGAATGCAGAGAAGCTGTACCTCTTGAACGTGTGTTTTCTCTCTTTGAGTAAGTGTTTCCATAGTTACTATATCCTTTGACATAGAGAAACTTTCTTTAGTTTGTGTTAGCATTTTATAATCAGTCACATTACCTTTTGATGTGTGATAGCCCTGCACCTACCACCAATTTTCTGTTTTTGGTTATGCTAGTTTTTCTGCTTGGCATGTTTTTTCCCCTCTTTTTAAGTGAAAATCTCCTATGTTCTTCAAAGCCAAATTATACCCAGATCATGGTCTTACAAAATTAGAATGATTTCTTTTGTCTGTATAATATTGCAACAATTTCCTGTCTTGACCTCCTTATGACTTTTTATTGCCTTATTACGTAGATGTGTTATTTCTCCTTTCTGTTGTAAACTCCTTGACAGCACTGTGTCTAATGCAACTTTATATTTTATACAGTTTATACTTTTCTTTCTGGAATACAGTTCATTATCTTGAGCACAGTAGTCTCTTAATCAGTATGTGATGCAAGAATGGGGAAGAAAATAACAATTTTAGAAGTTCAGATACCAGTATGCCACAGATATTAGGGCAAGGAACTAGAATTGGGACAGCTGAGGCAGGGTAGGAAACACAGACTAGATTACAGTTATGAAAGCAGCCTAATGTTCAGGAGAGGATTTTGGTAAGGGCAGCACTGGAATTCTAGAACCATGTTGTATATTTGTCAAGTTTTTGTGTGTAGCAAAACAGAACTGACAGGGTAGGAATTGGTAGATTTGACTGAATGGTTATTCCTGACAAAGATGGTGGGTTGTACCCTGATTGTCCCAGAATGGACTAGTAAATAAAGTGTCCAAATTAGGTAAGTAGAATAAAAGATTGAGAATATTGTAGTGTTTATGGTTTGGAAGATTAATGCGTATTTTAAGGATAATTTTTGCTTTACTCTTAGAACTGTAAAGTACCTCTGATTTCATGAAACCTAACTTTCTAAGCCTATAAGAAGAATCTTTTCTACTGTGTTTCTAATGGATCACTTAGATATTGTGGGCAACTAAAGTTGCACTATATCTGTTTCATTGTTTAACAGCTCTGAGCACTGGTGATCTTTCTTTGCTCTCCTGAGCAATATAACACAAGTTCTGTTTTCCATTTTATAGGCCTTCGGATTTTTTGAGATTGCTATCATGTCTTCCCTAAAATCCCTTTTTCTAAGCAAAGTGTTCTCAATTCTTTATTGTGTTTATTATTATAAGACAGGGTTTGCAGCCCTCTCATACATAGTACAGTTGTCCCCCAGTATCCATGGGGGGTTGGGTCCAGGACTTCCTGGAGATACCAAAATCTGCCACTGCTCAAATCCCTTAACATGAAATAGTGTAGTATTTGCCTACAACTTGCACACACCCTCCTGTATGCTTTAAATCATCTTTAAATTACTTACAATACCTAATCCACTGTAAATTCTATGTAAAGATTCTATGTAAGTAGTTGTTACACTGTACTGTTTAGGGAATAATGGCAAGAAAAAAGTCTGTAGGTGTTCCGTACAGATGATTTCTTTTTCCTGAATATTTTTGATCTGTGGTTGGTTGAATCCACAGATGGGGAACCCACAGATATGGAGGGCTGACTGTATTGGTGTCTTACTGTGGAAATAGCTCAGTTTGTCAATGTTTCTCTTACAATGTAGTGCCCAGAAGTGAATGTGTTACTGCAGATGTGGTCGGTGCAGGGAAAAAGCGCAGTGAGATTGTTAGCCTCTTCTCATAGTCTGTCACTGCAGGGGCCTTCAGTGCAGTTAAAGGCTGCAACCACTTTTTTTCAGTTTTACTCTTTAAGGGAACTTTTATTATATTTTGATTATATAAATCATTTACAAAGTCAGTTTATTGTCCAGACGCTACCAGTTTACATTCCTAGCACTAATATGTGAAGGTTTCTACTTTCTTATACTGTAGCCATTGCTGGGTGTTACTCTTTATAGTTTTTGCCATCATATTGCTGTTTTATTTTACATTTCTTTGTTACTGAGGTTTAACATTGCTTAAATGAATGATTATTATTCTTGTTCTTTAAGTTTTAAATATGAGGCCTATCCTTAAACAGGTTTATAAATTTTATGTTCTTATTTACTCGTAAGAGCTTTTTGTGTATTGAGAATACCTTTATTTGATTAATCTTTTTTGTTGTGAATATTTTTCTAGTTTGAATATAACTTTTAATGTTATGGTATATTTTTGCCTTGTAGAATTTTTTAGTTGTTAAGTAGTTTAATATGTCACACTTTTCCCACTCAGGGAGACCATTGAGGTCATACTTATAAACTCTTCACCTTTTTCCTTTGAGCATCATTATGATGAAAACATTTTGTATTATCTAAGTAATGTATTCTCCTTTAAAAGAGCCAAGCAGTAAATATATAGGGTATGGTGTGACTTCCATATTCTTTCTCAGAAATAACCACTGCCAAGTATGTCATGCCAATCTAAAGCTAAAATTTTTAAAAAGTACTTAAGAACTAGAAGAAAATGCCAAACTATAGGTAATATTACCCCTTGTCAAGAGATTCAGATTGAAGAGATTAGGCAGGGTCAGGAAGGGGGATAATTAAGGAAATGAGACTTTTACACTTTATTCGGTATAAACATTGCATCTTTGTGTTTTGCCTCACATTACATAAATGATATCGTAATCACTATGTCTTAGAGATTTATCCATGCCATTGGAACCTGGAACTCGAAAAAGAAAAAAGTGACTAGTTTGACTTAACCTGCTTTTAGTGAATCTATTCTTATTTCTTGTCCATCTGCAATTTCAAAGTACATCTGATGCTTGAAACAACATGGGAGTTAGGGGCACAGACTACCTGCACAGTCAAAAATGCGCATATCACTTTTGACTCCCTCACAGCTTCACTACTAATAGGTTACTGTTGACTGGAAGCCTCGCTGATAACATAGTCTGTTAACACACATTTTATATGTTTTGTGTGTAATGTACTGTATCTTTACAATGAGGTAAAAGAAAAAATGTTATTAAGAAAATGTATTTATTTTTCATCAAGGGGAAGTGGATCGCTTCATCCTTGATGTCTTCAAGTCGAGTAGGCTGAGGAGGAGGAGAAAGGGTTGGTATTGCTATCTCAGGCGTGGCTGAGGCAGAAGCAAATCCAGGTACAAGTGGAGTCATTCAGTTAAACCTATGTTATTAAGGGTTAGCGGTACCTATATATGTCATTTGAGTGTAACGGTTAAGAGGATGGGACTGAATTTCAAATCCTGGCTTTGCCATTTATTAGTGTCTGGGCAAAATCCTTCATCTGTCTTAAATTTCTCTTCTGTAAAATGGAGATGATGAAAGTGCCTACTTTATATAGGTGTAAGAATCAAAGCTCATAATGTGCGATTAGCTCTTATCTAACTGCATGGGACATATTAAATAGTAAATAATTATTTAATAATCTGTAGAATATTACTAGTTTGACATCAACTTTACTAATATTTAGTATTTAACTCACCCGTTCTTCTACATAGACAGTCAGGATACTTGCCCTTTTAAGTTTTTTTTTTTTTCAAAAAAAAGCGTCCTTCAGATGCTTTACATTGCTCAAAAATCACTGATGCTGACTGGAACTCAAAGTGATAAGCCACATGCTAACTATCAGTATCAATGTCTTCATTATGATATTTCTCTTTGGAGAAGACCACTGTAAAAGAGGAGTTAATCAGTATTCTTTTCCTGTCAGCTGGCCTTCATGTTGTACTCTCTTCCTCAGGTTTCATCTTTCATATTTTAAAAATTCATGTTTGTCTGTAGTAATTAGAAAAATTCATTATAGGATTTCCAAGTTCTAATAGTTGTTTTCTAGATTTGGTCTTCATTATGGTACTGCTCCTGTATTTTTCAACACTTTTTGTTAAATAGTACTAAAGCAATAAGTACATACATACATCTTTTTCCTCTCATTCAGGATTAGGTAAGGCCAAATAGGCATATTTTAAGTCTTTGGTTAAACTTTATGATTAAAAATGCTTGCTGTATAAGAACACTACTTTCCGCATCTTACACAGTTGGGAGCTAAGACATTCCATCTAAAATTCCTGGGTCAAGAAATAGAGGCTTAAGTGTATTTTTTTAATGTAGAATACAAGCCAGTAGAAAAGCTAAAAATGAAAATGAAAGTAACAAAAATTGGGAAGAAAGGGCAAGGGTATCTTAATTTCTCAATCTTTATAGTAAGAAGTCAGTTGATGTGGTTAATAGGTGATAAATCAAGAAACATCCACAATGCCAAAAGTATTAAAAGTGGCTGTTTTTGAGAAGTGGAATGGAGAATGAGGGCTTGTGTATATGTGGTCTTGTGTGTATGGAAATGGTGGAAGAGATACTTTTATTTTTGCGTCTTACATGCTTTTTTTTTTTGTTACACTTTCTACATGTATTAGTTAATAAAACATCCTACATGATTCCAGTTTATAAACATAAAAGCATACTTTTATATATTGGTGTATGCATGAAAGTGGATTGGATGGAAAAATACCAAAATATTATAAGTGGTTATGTCTGGGTATTGAGTCCTTCCTTATATTATTTTGTATTTTGTAAAATTTCTAAAATGCATGCATTTTATTAATTTATATAAAAATTATTAAGATAAGTTTTTTAGGACTTCCTAACATTTAATTTAATTTGTCACAGGTTTAATTTGTCACACTTATTTGGTACCAGAATGTTTGCTTTTTATTGTACAATTACTAGAACTTTTTTAAATTAAAGGAATTGTACATCATAGTCTTTGCATGCTTAGTAAGGTTGGCATTCTGCTGAAAATAACAGAAAACCTAGCCAACAGTAACAACAAGGGTATAGGTGGGCAGTTATAGTTAGCAGATCAGGATAGAATCATCAAAGATTGAAGCTATCTCTGGTTCATCACCGTTAGCTTGTTTGCTTTTCATATACTGGTTGCTGTAAGGTTTCAAGATGGCTGTAGTAATAATGGGCATTACATCTCTGTTCAAGGCAGTCAAATGGGAGATGGCTGGCGTCAGCCACATTGTCCCTTGTTTGGAATGCAGAAGCTTTCTCAGAAGCTCGCTATCAGACTTACTTTTCCAGAACTGGGTTATGTGCCACTCCTAGGTGTTAGAAAGTGAGTATTTGGCTTTCAATTTCTGTAGTGGGAAATGGCAAGAGTAAAGGGGTTTGGTAGTTGATGTTGTGTTAGACAACCGGCAGTCTGCTACAGAAAGTTTTGGTAAATATAGCTAATGTTTGTACTTCAGCTCTCAATCCGACATCCAGGAGAGACAGTAGCTTTCCAGAGGTCAGATTGAGAATTTGGCACACCAACATTCTCTAAAATTTACTCTTGTTGGGGGTTATTCTGAAATGTAGCCATTTTGTTAGGTCCTAGGAGTACTAGGTTTATGCTCCCTTCTTTTTTTTTTTTGTTTGTTTGTTTGTTTTGTGATGAAGTCTCGCTCTGTCGCCCAGGCTGGAGATGCAGTGGTGCGATCTTGGCTCACTGCAACCTCTGTCTCCCGGGTTTAAGTGATGCTCCTGCCTCAGCCTCCCAAGTAGCTGAGATTATAGGCACCCGCCACAATACCTGGCTAATTTTTGTATTTTTAGTAGAGATGGAGTTTCGCCATGTTGGCCAGGCTGACCTTGAACGTCTGACCTCAGGCCTGCCTTGGCCTCCCAAAGTGCTGGGATTACAGGCATGAGCCACTGTGCCCGGTTATGCTCCCTTCATAAAAAAAAGATAGTTTTGGTATCCTGAAGTGATAATGAATTATGGGGTACGTTTGTTAAATTATTTCAATTAGTTTTATTCTGCTTGTAGAATCCAAATTCCTGTTTCTAGCCAGTAATCTGAGGATTATGAATTTTTAATGTAACAAGTCAATTATGTAAGGGTTTTCATTTTTGTTTTTAAGTTACAGTATGCAATGAAATGGATAGTCACAGGTTTTATAGCTTATGACTCCACCTCTACCAACCCAAATAATGGTCAGCCAAAAATATCCAAATTACATAGTTTGAAGTATTAGGTGTTACAGTTACTTGGATTTTCTTAAATCCACGTATTTTAATGGTTATTATCCCTTATTTTCTTATTCCTCTGTCACTGACTCCTTTCAAAATACTTTATGATGCAGATTTTTGAATAGTTGTCATTGTGATTTTTTTTTTTTTTAAGTTCTGGGGTACATGTGCAGGACATGCAGTTTTGTTTCATAGGTCAACGTGTGCCGTGGTGGTTTGCTGCACCTATCAACCCATCATCTGGGTATTAAGCCCAACATGCATTAGCTATTTATCCCGATGCTCTCTCTCCCCTCATCCCTGACAGGCCGCAGTGTGTGTTGTTCCCCTCCCTGTGTCCATGTGTTTTCATTGTTCAACTCCCACTTGGAAGTGAGAACATGCGTTATTTGGGTTTCTGTTCCTGTGTTAGTTTGCTGAGGATAATGGCTTCCAGCTCCATCCATGTCCCTGCAAAGGACATGATGTTGTTCCTTTTTACGGCTATATAGTATTCCATGGTGTATATGTACCACATTTTCTTTATCCAGTCTATCATTGATGGTCATTTGGGTTGATTCCACATCTTTGCTATCAGGAATAGTGCTGCAATGAACATACACCTGCATGTATCTTTATAATAGATTGATTTATATTCCTTTGGATATATACCTAGTAATGAGATTGCTGGGTCAAATGGTATTTCTGGTTCTAGGTCTGGTCTTTGAGGAATAGCCACACTGTCTTCCACAATGGTTGAACTAATTTGCTTTCCCACCAGTGGTGTAAAAGTGTTCCTCTTTCTCCACAGCCTCACTAGCATCTGTTGTTTCTTGACTTCTTAATAATTGCCATTCTGACTGGAATGCGATGGTATCTCCTTGTGATTTTGGTTTGAATTTCTCGAATGATCAGTGATGTTGAGCTTTTTTTTTTTTTTCACGTTTGTTGGCTGCATGTTTGCTTTCTTTTGAAAAGTGTCTGTTTATGTTCTTTGCCCACTTTCGAATGGGGTTTTTTTTTTCTTGTAAGTTTGTTTAAGGTCTTTGTAGATTATGAATATTAGCCCTTTGTCACATGGATAGATTGCAAAAAATTTTCTCTGTGTAGGTTGTCTGTTCACTCTGATGATAGTTTCTTTTGCTATGCAGAAGCTCTTTAGTTTAGTTAGATTCCATTCATCAATTTTTGCTTTTGTTGCAATTGGTTTTGGTGTTTTCATCATGAAAATTTTGCCCATGCATATGTCCTAAATGGAATTACCTAGATTTTCTTCTAGAGTTTTTATAGTTTTGGGTTTTACATTTAAGTCTTTGGTCTGTATTGAGTTAATTTTTGTATATAATGTAAGGAAGGGGCCCAGTTTCAGTTTTCTGCGTGTGGTTAGCCAGTTCTCCTAGCACCGTTTGTTAAATAGGGAATCCTTTCCCCTTTGCTTGTTTTTGTCAGTGTGTCAAAGATCAGATGGTTGTAGACCTGTGGTCTTATTTCTGAGATTTCTATTTTGTTCCATTAGTCTATGTGTCTGTTTTAGTGCCAGTACCATGCTGTTGTTGGTTTCTGTAACCATGTAGTATAGTTTGAAGTCAGGTAGTGTGATGCCTCTAGCTTTGTTCTTTTTGCTTAGGATTGTCTTGGCTATTCAGGCTCTTTTTTGGTTCCATAGGAATTTTAAAGTAGTTTTTTATTATTCTGTGAAGAAAGTCAATGGTAGTTCAATGGGAATAGTATTGAATGTATAAATTATTTTGAGTAGTAGGGCCATTTTCATGATATTGACTCTTCCTATTCATGAGCATGGGATGTTTTTCCATTTGTTTGTGGTCCTCTCTGATTTCCTTGAGCAGTGGTTTGTAGTTCTCCTTGAAAAGGTCCTTCACTTCCCTTGTTAACTCTATTCCTATGTATTTTATTCTCTTTGTAGCAGTTATGAATGGGAGTTCATTAATGTTTGGCTTTCTGCTTGTCTGTTGTTGGTGTATAGGAATGCTTGTGATTTTTACACATTGATTTTGTATCCTGAGACTTTGCTGAAGTTACTTATTAGCTTAAGAAGCTTTTGGGCTGAGATGATGGAGTTTTCCAGATACACGATCATGTCATCTGCAAACAGAGACAGTTTGATTTCCTCTGTTCCTATTTGAATACACTTAATTTCTCTCTCTTGCGTGATTGCCTTGGCCAGAACTTCCAATACTGTGTTAAATAGGATTGGTGGGAGAGGGCATCCTTGTCTTGTGCCAGTTTTCAAGGGGAATGCTTCCAACTTTTGCCCATTCGGTAAGATACTGGCTGTCGTTTTATTATGAATGGCTTGTATTATTTTGAGGTGTGTTCCATAAATACCTAATTTATTGAGAGTTTTTGACATTAAGGGATGTTGAATTTTATTAAAGGCCTTTTCTGAGTCCTTTGAGATAATCATGTGGCTTTGTGTTTAGTTCTGTTTATGTAATGAATTATGTTTATTAATTTGCATTTGTTGAACCAGCATTGCATCCTGGGAATGAAGCTGACTTGATCATGGTGAATAAGCTTTTTGATGTGCTGCTGGATTCACTTTGCCAGCGTTTCAAGGAGGATTTTTGCATTGGTATTCATCAGGGATATTGGCTGAAGTTTTCTTTTTTTGTTTTCTCTCTCCTGGGTTTTGGTATCAGGTTGTTGCTGGCCTCATAAAATGAGTTAGGGAGAAGTCCCTCTTTTTCAGTTGTTTGGAATAGTTTCAGAAGAAATGGTACTGGCTCCTCTTTGTACCTCTGGTAGAATTCAGCTGTAAATCCATCTAGTTCTGGGCTTTTTTTGGTTAGTATGCCATTTATTACTGCTTCAGTTTCAGAACTTGTATTGGTCTATTCCTGGATACAACTTCTTCCTGGTTCAGTTTTGGGAGGGTGTACGTGTCCAGGAATTTATCAATTTCTTCTAGATTTTCTAGTTTTATTTGCATGGAGGTGTTTATAGTATTCTCTGATGGTAGTTTGTATTTCTGTGGGGTCAGTGGTGATGTGGTGATATCCCCTTTATCATTTTTTATTGAATCTACTTGATTCTTCTCTCTTTTCTTCTTTACTAATCTAGCTGGCGTTCTATCCTTTATTAATTTTTTCAAAAAACTGGCTCCTGGAATAGGTTTTTTTTTTTTTTTTGAAGGGTTTGTAGTATCTCTGTCTCCTTCAGCTCTGCTCTGATCTTGGTTATTTCTTGTCTTCTGCTAGCTTTGTGGTTTGTTTGCTCTTAGTTCTCTAGTTCTTTTAGTTGTGATGTTAGGTTGTCAACTTGAGATCTTTCTAATGTTTTGATGTAGGCATTTAGTGCTATAAATTGCCTTCTTCACACTGCTTTAGCTGCATCCCAGAGATTATGGTACATTGTCTCATTGTCTCTTTGTTCTCATTGATTTCAAGGAACTTCTTGATTTCTGCCTTAAATTTCATTATTTACCCAGGAGTCATTCAGGAGCAAGTTACTCAGTTTCCATGTGGTCGTGTGGTTTTGAGAGAGTTTCTTAATCTTGAGCTCTGATTTGATGGCACTGTTGTCTGAAAGACTGTTACGATTTCAGTTTTCCTGCATTTGCTTAGGAGTGTTTTACTTCCAATTATGCGATTGATTTTAGAGTATGTGCCGTGTGGCACCAAGAAGAATGTATATTCTGTTGTCTTTGGGTGGAAAGTTCTATAGATATCTTTCAGGTCCAGTTGATCCAGAACTGAGTTCAAGTCCTGAATATCCTTGATAATTTTCTATCTTGATGATCTATCTAATATTGATGGTGGGGTGTTAAAGTCTCCCACTGTTATTGTATGGGAGTCTAAGTCTCTTTGTAGGTCTCTAAGAACTTGTTTTATGAATCTTGATGCTCGTATATTGGGTGCATATATATTTAGGATAGTTAGCTCTTGTTGATTTAATCCCTTTACCATTATGTAATGCCCTTCTTTGTCTTTTTTGATCTTTGTTGGTTTAAAGTCTGTTTTGTCAGAAACTAGGATTGCAACCCCTGCTTTTTAGTGCTTTCCATTTGCTTGGTAAATTTTCCTCCACTCCTTTATTTTGAGCTTATGTGTGTCTTTGCCCATGAGATGGGTCTCTTGAATACAGCACACCAATGGGTCTGGACTGTTTATGCAACTGGCCATTCTGTGTCTTTTAATTGGGACATTTGGCCCATTTACATTTAAGGTTAATATTGTTATGTGTGAATTTGATTCTGTCATCATGATGTTAGCTGGTGGTTTTGCAGACGTGTTAATGTAGCTGCCTCATAGTGTCATTGGTCTTTGTATTTCAGTGTATTTTTGCAGTGGCTGGTAATAGTTTTTCCTTTTCTTATTTAGCCTATGAAGCTTAGTTTGGCTGGACATGAAATTTTGGTTTGGAAATTTTTTTCTTTAAGGATGTTGAATATTGGTCCCCAATCTCTTTTAGCTTGTAGGGTTTCTGCTGAGAGGTCTGCTGTTTGTCTGATGGGCTTCCCTTTGTAGGTGACCTGGCCTTTCTCTCTGACTGCCTTTAACATTTTTTCTTTCATTTTGACTTTGGAGAATCTGATGATTATGTGTCTTGGGGTTGATCTTCTCATGGAGTATCTTACTGGGGTTCTCTGGATTTCCTGAATTTGAATGTTGGCCTGTCTTATTAGGTTGGGGAAGTTCTCCTGGATGATATCCTGAAGTATATATTCCAACTTGGTTCCATTTTCCCCATCTCTTTCAGATACCCTAATCAGTCATAGGTTCGGTCTTCTTACATAATCCCATAGTTCTCGAACGTTTTCTTTGTTCCTTTTCATTCCTTTTTCTCTAATCTTGGGAAGATAGTCTTCAAGCTCTGAAATTCTTTCCTTCACTTGGTCTCTTAGGCTATTTATACTTGTGGTTGCATTGTGAAGTTCTCCTATTGTATTTTTCAGCTCTATTGGGTCATTACATTTCTCTCTAAACTGGTTATTCTGCTTAACAGCTCCTGTCACATTTTATCATGGTTCATAGCTTCTTTGCATTGGGTTAGAACATGCTCCTTTAGCTCAGTGAAGTTTGTTATTACCCATCTTCTGAAGCCTACTTCTCTCAGTTCATCTAAGCATTCATCTAGTTGTGTGCCCTTGCTAGAGAGGTGTTGTGATCATTTGGAGGACAAGAGGCAGTCTGGCTTTTTGGGTTCTCATTGTTTTTTTCATTGATTCTTTCTTATCTTCATGAGTTTATCCAGCTTCCATCTTTGAGGCTACTGACCTTTAGGTGAAGTTTTTGTGGGGACTTTTTTGTTGATGCTGCTGTTGTTGTTTTCTGTTTGTTTCTCTTTTAACAGTTAGGGCCGGGCGCGGTGGCTCACGCCTGTAATCCCAGCACTTTGGGAGGCCGAGACGGGTGGATCATGAGGTCAGATGTATAAGGTATCTGGTGGCCCCTGTTGGGCGGTTCTCTCTCAGTCAGGAGGCACAAGATCCTGGACCTGATTAATGAAATCGTCCAGCTGCCCCTTGGCGGAGGGGATGCACTGTGCTAGGGATTATTGCACTCCTCTGGACTACCTGGATTCCTCAGAGCCAGCAGGGGGAAAGACTAAGTCTGCTGATCCATAGAGACAGCGGAGACAGCAGCTGCCTCTCCCCGCAGGGGCTGAGTCCCAGGGAGAGCAGAGTTCTGTTCCTAAACCCCTGTTGGAGTTGCTAAAATTCCTTCGGGGAGGCCGTGCCCAGTGAGGAGGGATGGGTCAGGATCTGGCCTAAAGAGGCAGTCTGGCCATGATCTGCCACAGCCACTGTGCTTTGCTGTGGGGAATTTCTCCTGGGTCCAAACCTTCTAGTCTCCCTGGCACCAGCAGGGAAAAAACGGCAAACTGGAGCTACAGTGTTGGCTGCTGCCCCTCTGGAGCTCAGTCATCTTAGACAGCGGGCAGCTGCAGTCATGGCTGTTCTCCCTTCCCTGGGGAGCTTAGTCGTCTTGGACAGCAGGCAGCCGCAGTGGTGACGATGGCCCCTTTCCCTGGGAATCTGGTAGTCTTAGGTATTCTCCAGTTGAGTGGCTGCCAAGCATCTGCACAGCTCTGTGCTTGGGACACAAGGCCCTGGTGGCATCGGCTCATAAGGGGGATATCCTGATCCATGGGTTGCACAGATCTGTGGAAAAAACATGGTTTCTCGGGCAGGGTAGCACAGTCACTCACTGCCTCCCTTGACTGGGGGTGGGAGCTCGCCTTGCTCCATTGTGGCTCCCATGTGGGCCACTGCACCACCCTTCTTTTCCTCACTCTCCATGGGTTGCGCCAACTGCCTAGTCAGTCCCAGTGAGAGAACCTGGATACCTCAGTTGCTGGTGCAGGATTCACTTGCTGTTTTTGTTCTTGGTGGGAGCCTCTGGCCGCAGCTGTTTCTAGTTGGCCATCTTGGCCCCTGTCATTGTGTTTTTTATGGACTTCTGCATAACATATTGCTGAATAAAATTATCAAATTAGACTTGTTTAAAAAATTTAAGTCTTAATTGTTTTCATCAATTGTTGGGTAAACTTTGTTAATCTTTCTTACCAGTTAGAGATACTGTATTTATTCAACACCAAGCCATTTTTTCTTAGTCCAAGAAAGTGTTACTGCCTTATACTTTTGAGGAGTAAAAAATTGTTCTTGTAAAGTAAATGAGCATATTTGTATCTAGTTTTTGGACAAACTAATTTCTTTGTTTACTTCTAGCGAAATAAGGTGCCAGAAACTGGGATGTGTGAGATACTTAGATGAGGAAACACTTGCCCTCATGGAGTCTAGAGTCTAGTGGGGAAAAAAGACTTCAAGATGAGTCAGTTTCCTCATTGGTAAAATGGGGGTAATAGTACCTATCTATCTTATGAAGGTTATTGTGAGGAGTAACTGAGTTAAATTATGTAATAATGACTTAGAATTTTGCCAGGTACATAGTAAGTGTTGCATAAATGTTGGCTGCTGTTACTATTTCTACAAAATTGAGATTTGTATAAAGTGCTGTGGAAGTGCAAACTAGGCAGCGGTTGACTTTCTAGAAAGTTAGGGAAGTGATCCAGTTTTAATTTGCTCTCAATCCTGCTTCATAGTTTCCTTGTGCATAGTAAGTCCTCACAAACTGTTGAATGAATGAATGAAGCAAAGAATGAGAATATACTTACCTAAGTGGGATTGTTAAGACAGCTTCTTTAAACATCTTAAAACAGGTGTCAATAAAATTGGAAGATGTAATGTTACAATTTAGCATTTATCTTCCATGCCTGAGTTAATTCATGGATAGAATTTAGAATATTTTTTCAAGTAAGTAAATAATGGAAGATAGTTTAAGAAATGAAAAAGCTGTTACTTTCAGCTAGGTTTTTGAAACAAGCTGGGTTTTCAAACTGTTTGTTTGTTTGCTCATTTATTTATCTGAGACAGAGTCTCGCTCTGTTACCCATTTGGAGTGCAGTGGAGCGATCTCAGCTCACTGCAACCTCTGCCTTCCGGGTTGAAGTGATTCTCCTGCCTCAGCCTCCTCAGTAGCTGGGACTACAGGCATGCGCCACCACACCTGGCTAAGTTTTGCATTTTTAGTAGAGATGGGATTTCACCATGTTGGCCAAATTGGTCACAAACTCTTGACCTCAAGTGATTTGCCCGCCTCAGCTTCCCAAACTGTTGGGATTACAGGTGTGAACCACCATGCCTCGCCTCAAACAGTTTAAAATATTATTTTCTAGCAGGGTCTTGAAATACAAGTATCTTATACTACAGACTACAGATATTATTCATGTATTTTGGCAGTGTTGTGTTGTTGTAGATCATTGTAGCTACATCAATTACCAGTGCTGTATAATGGACTGCCCCAATGTTTATTGCCTTAAAACTATAATTTTTTTTTTTCTTCATGATTCTGTGGTTTCAGTCCATGGTTCTCTTGGAGATGTGACCTAGAGTCATTCCTATGGTTGCACTTAGAAGGTAGCTGGACTGAACTGAAAGATGCTAGAGGGTTTTATTCCCAGATTTGATGCTTGAATGTTGGCTCAGAGTGCCTCAGTTCTCCTCCATGTTACCTCTCTCTAGCAGGACAGCCTGGATTACTTTAGAGCATGTTACTAACTTCTAAGAATAGAAGCCACCAGCTCTTCTAAAGACTAGTTGCAGAAGTGGCAGATCATTGTTCCAATACATTTTATTTGTGCAACAAGTTACAAGATTCACTAGCTCAGATTCAAGAGGAGGAAAAATGGAAACCATCTCCTCATAGGAAGAATAATAAGGAATGTGTGGCCTCCTTTAATCCACCATGATAGCATAGCACCTTGTTATCTTTGGTTAGATATTTGTAGCCTATCCTCCTTATCTGCCCTTTCTCCCCTTATAAGTTTTATTTTTTATCTTTTTTCCTTAATTTTCCATGAATATTTGTGGTTTGTTTTCTGTTTCACTGGTTCAGATTTCTATTCTCTTGATACAAACTGTTTCTTTCTACAGTGGATTTTTGTTCTGCCTTTGTGTTGTTTTACTTTGCCTATGTGTTTTTCTTATCTTTTCTAGTTTACTGGTCATGTATCCTACATTTTAAATGCCTTTTCTTGATATAATTTAATTTTAACTTTATGTAATGCATTTAAAATTTTTTCTCAGAATATAAATAATAGGTGCAGTAGTAGAACTAAAGGTAGTGTCAGAAACAGTAGAGTGGTGCCTACCATGTTATGTTAGTGACATTAAGACCCTGTGTCTTTGGTTTAGGGATCTAGTGGAACATGACCAGATATCCCCTTTTGCCTGAGATACCCTCAGCTTTTGATCATCACTACTGAGTTTTTACGTGTTTTAGTGAAAGTATGAATTACTCAAATGTTGGCCGGGCGCGGTGGCTCAAGCCTGTAATCCCAGCACTTTGGGAGGCCGAGACGGGCGGATCACGAGGTCAGGAGATCGAAACCATCCTGGCTAACACGGTGAAACCCCGTCTCTACTAAAAAATACAAAAAACTAGCCGGGTGCGGTGGCGGGCGCCTGTAGTCCCAGCTACTCGGGAGGCTGAGGCAGGAGAATGGCGTGAACCCGGGAGGCGGAGCTTGCAGTGAGCCGAGATCCGGCCATTGCACTCCAACCTGGGCGGCAGAGTGAGACTCCGACTCAAAAAAAAAAAAAAAAAAAAAAAAAAAAAAAGAATTACTCAAATGTTGTGATTTAAAACGTGGAAGATAAGCTGTTGATATGCTAGTTCAAAGAGCAATTCAAACTACTGTGTGACCTAGAAAAACACCATCTTGACCCGTGTAAAGGTGGAATGGCCATTCAGCTCCTATTCCCACCAGAAATGGAATTGTAAGCCAAAAGCTATCATGAGCTTTTCCATCATGTGAGCAAGCCATAGCAGAAACCAAATAGGGTCTTCTGATGACTGACTGCATCCCTGGCTAACACATTGCCTGCAGTTTCATGACAGACCCTGCTGCAGAACCATCTAGCTAAGCCACTCCTTTCCCACAGAAACTGTGTAATAAAACCTCATTGTATTGAAAATACTAATTTTGGGGGGTAATTGTAGCAATAGATAATAAAGATTTTGAGCAGGGCACAGTGGCACACAGCTGTAATCCCAGCACTTTGGGAGGCTGAGGTGGGTGGATCACTTGAGCTCAGGAGCTTGAGATCAGCCTGGGCAAGATGGTGAAACCCCATCTCTATAAAAAAAAAAAATACAAAAATTAGCTAGACCTGGTGGTGCATACCTGTGGTCCTAGCTACCTGGGAGACTGAGGTGGGAGGATCGCTATCTCTAAGTTCTTGAGCCTGGGAGGTGGAGGTTGCAGTGAGCTAAGATTGTGCTACTGCCCCCCATCCTAAGTGACAGAATAAGATCCTGCCAAAAAAAAAAAAAAAAAAAAGATATTATATAGATTTTGGTATCAGAGTGGTTTTGTTTTGTTGTAACGAAAATGGAACACTGTCTTTTGAATTTGGAAGTGGCTACAAGCTTGAAGGATTTTTAAGCATTAGTGAAAGCATGTAGAGCCTTGAGTTGACTGTTAGTAGAAGTTTGATGTAGAAATAGAAGCCTTTGAGAAGGCTTTGCTTGAGGGCTTAAAGGAAAGTGAGAAAAATATTAACAGAAACAACACAAGGAAAGGGAATCCTTGTTCTGTGGTGGCAGAACGTTTAGCAACTCTGTCATGTGCATTAAGATGGAAAATAGAAAAATGTAAGCTATGAATAAGTGATCTAGCTAAGGAGATTTCTTATCAGAATGTTGAAGAAGCTACCTAGTTTCTTCTTGCTGCTTATATATAAAATGTAAAAGGAGAGAGAGAAGCAAAATGAAATACTGTTAAACAAAAAAGAGCAAGGAACTGTAGGGCTGGAAAATTCCCAGCCTCTTCATATGATCATTAATACTAGAATTAAGAAATGGATTCTGGAAAAGATCCAATCTAGGACACTCATGGGAAAACATGATCTACAGATCAAGCTGAAGATGTGACTTTAATGTCCTTTACGACCTTAGAAATATCCAGGTGTTTTGAAGATGTGACTTTAAAGTCCTTTAAGATCTTAGAAAGATCCAAGGTGTTGCCTCAAAACACCTGCTGGATTTCAGAATTGCTATGGGTCAGTGACTCCCACACACCTCCTAATTGTCCTTTGTTTGAACAGGAGTGCTGATCGTAGTTTTCCTATGCCTTTTGCATCACTGGTCTTGAATTCCTGGCCCAACAGAAACTGTGAGATAGTAAAGGCTTATTGTTATTTTAAAGCACTAAATTTTGTGGTAATCTGTTGATAGCTCATGGAGTGACAGTTAAGTTAAATTTGGGAGACTGATAAGATGGCAGCCTTGCAACAGAGGCAGGTAGTGGGGTTGCGGGAGAACATTTGATGCAGAGTAAAAGTAAGATCTCTGATTCCAAAGGTCATGATTTGTTAGAATCATGGGATGACTGTGTATCATTGGAAGATGTAAACACAAGAATATTTATGAATATATGTTCTATTAAAAACATTGGTAAGAAGAGTTTTATGATTATGTTTCTGACCAATAATTATTTCTAAGAGCTACAAAATTTTATGTGTAGAATGAGGAAGAATTTTTTCTACTTGTTTTATACTTAGATTGTGAAGTTATGTTTACATAGCTTATATTCTCAAGTTAGTTTATTTATTTTGTAAAAATATTTAAAATAAATGTTAGATATAGTAGGGTTCTATACTTAATCTGAACTAAATCTCTTCAGGATGAACCCCTCTATCAACTTACTAGTATTTACAGTGATTAGAAAGAAGAGAAAATTACCTTCACTTTTAACTTTTTACTTTAAAGATTTAAAAATATATAGAAAAGCTGAATGTATTGTGTACATGAGCACAAAAACATCCTTAACATTTTGTCACGTTTGCTTTACATATATTTAAAATTTTTGTTTTATTTTGTGACCGAGTCTCACTCTGTTGCTCAGGCTGGAGTGGACCAAAGCTCAGTGCAGCCTCTAACTCCTGGGCTCAAGTGATCCTCCTGTATGAGCCTCCCAAGTATCTGGGACTACAGGTGTGCACCACCACCTGGCTAATGTTTTAATTTTTAAGAGATGGGGTCTCACTAGATTGTCCAGGCTAATCCTGACCTCCTGGGCTCAAGTGATCCTCCTGCCTTGGCCTCCAAAAATGCTGGGAATACAGGTGTGAGCCACTGTGCCCAGTTCATATACTTTAAAAAATTTTTAATTGAATCATTTGAATGGAAGCTGTAGATACCACTTTATCTCTAAGTTTTTCTAACCTGTATTTCCAAGGATAGGCTATTCATAATCACAGTATCATTAACACAACTAAGAAAAAACATATTTCATAATTATGCCTAATATAGTAGTCCGTAAAAGTTTATAAAATTTTTTAAATTCAGGGTCCTTACCATATATTTGGTTGTGTCACCTGAGACTGTTTTATTCCAGAAAATAAAAATCTAACATTATATTGCTTTCTATGACATTGATTCTAATTTTTTTTTATTATGTACTTTTCTTCTTTTTTTTTATTTCCATAGACGTTTGGGGAACAGGTGGTGTTTGGTTACACAATTAAGCTCTTTAGTGGTGACTTGTGAGATTTTGGTGCACCCATCACTCAAGCAATATACACTGAACCAGATTTTGATTCTAATTTTTTTGAGGATTTTATATCAGTTGTTTTGTGAATATTCCACATTCTGAATTTGTCCAATTTTTCCTCATTATTAGATTCAGGTTGAACCTTTTTTGGTGAGAATACTACATACATGATACATACTTAAGAAGGTGATTGCTGGATCTCTTCACTGTAAAGATACATTTTTCTCATTTATAAATCTGTGGGATGATAGTTCTCAATAGCCTTTTACCTCCATTGATGGTATTGCCTGAATCAGTTTTTATATTATGAATTATAGGGAAATTGCTTTTTAATGGCCATATGTAAGAGATCCATATTTGAGATCCATATTTGCACGGAAAGATGCATTACTACCACTGAAAGAACCCACTCTTGCCTTTTCTTTTTAGAAGTTAATGCATATTTGGATCATGGATTTGAAGGTATTTGTTGTTTGAGTTCCATGTATGCTTATTTTCCTTAATGAGTAATTTTGAAAAACTTTGATTTAATTTAAAACACTAAGTTAATGACAGATCTCTCAGATAGTTTTAGAACTCCTAACAATGAGACACATCAAATAGCTATGTGATATTTATTGAGAGCCTACTAAGGTACAAGGAAACACACTAGATAATATAATGTACTTAACATTAGAAGTTGTAGTCTGCAAGTCCTTACCCATTTTAGAAGATAAGACACATACGCATGTAAAGATGGAAGAATATTTGTGGCAGGAAACCAAAATGCTAAATGACTGGTGTAGTCAGTTAACGCTTTTGGTATTCACAAAGCTAGCACTTTCAGCTTTGACGCGTGCAAAGCACTGCAGGTGTATGAAGTGTCTTGACATTCTGAACTCGGACCTTTCGAGCGTTTTTTTCCTTAATAAATACTTACCAAGTGTGTGCCTGTCATGTTACAGCAACTAAAGAAACAAAAAGAATAAAACGTGCTCCTTGCACCTGGACATAGTTATTGGGTGAGATGAGAAACACAGGAATCTAAAATCATTTAAAAAGTGCTATAGTAAAGGTATCTACTTAGTGCCATGGTTCTATAGAAGGGGGAACTAGGAAGTCATGTTCATTGGGTGATGGATGTGTGGCAGGAAAGGCTTCACAGAGGAAGGGGCATTTGAGACAGATAGGAGTGTTTTCAGGTGAGAAAGGAAGAAGGGTGTTCTAGGCAATAGAAAATAGGAAGCGTGCTGAGGAGTGTGTGTGTGCATGCCATGGTTTAGGGGAGACAAGTGATGCCATTTTCAGAAAATTTGGGAGTAGTCATAATTTGGGAGGGAAAATGGTTATTCAGCCTTTTGTGTGTGTGTTGTAATTTTGCCTTATATTGGAGAACAACACAGTTTTAATGGTAGATATAATTTTTCAGAGAAAGCATATGGAAAATAAACATTGAAGAATGGACTGAAGAATGAACATGAGAAACACATACTTTATTCAGGGAATGAGAGGAAAAGGAGACCTCTTTAGAGAAGTCCAAAAGCAAGAGAGCTAAAATGGATTATAATGTCATTGAACCAGCAGGCAAGATTTTACAAGAGAACAGTGAAATAACGCCTCATACAGCAGTGTGCGCGAGGAAATGAAAGCTAAAGGGGCCATTGGATTTGACAGTAAAAGAAATATGAATTCAGTTTCGGGGATTTGAGGGGAGGGAGGAAGCTAGACTTTTGGGGAATAAGGAAAGAGTGATGCTTAAATATCAGATTTAAACCATTCATTTGAAAAATCTGTCAGTGGAAAGTAGGAGAGCAATAAAGTGAGCAGCGAATTTTTTTTTTTTAAAGTTAGAGAAAATTTTTGTATATGTGATAGCAGAGGGGAACGTGCTAGTGTGGTAGGAAATACTATAGCTGGCAGAGAAAGAATAAGATGGAATGGAGGTTGGGAGGAGATGAGAACATAGGTGACGTGGTTAGTCTTTGAAAGGAGGAGAGGCAAACTCCCTGTTGGTCCACAGGGAAGGTGAGCATGAGGGATGAGCAGAGGGAAGGAAGAATTACTGAGAAACAGAAGAGGAAAAAAGAGGAAGCTTCTTTGTGATGGTTGTGATGTTCTCTGTGAATTTGGAGAAGGCAAAATCATCACAGTTTTAGAACTTCCTCTTCTATTTGTGTATCCTGGGAGTGCGAATGAAGAAATCTCTACCCACCTAACATAACCTGTAGTTGGTGAGTGGTTTCGCAGAAGTATGAAAAGCCAAGGGAGCAGAGTTGTGGTATGTTCTACCATTAGAAAAATGTTAATACAAACAAAATACCAGACACTGTAAGACTCTACTACTACTTAAAAATGCAGTTGTTGTACAGCATGGTGACTGCAGTTAATAATGTATATTGTATTCTAGAAAAATGCAAATGTAGTGGATTTTAAGTGTTCTCACCACAAAAATGATAACTATGTGAGGTAATGCATTTGTTAGCTAGATTTAACTGTTCTACAATGTGTATATACTTCAAAACATCATGTTGTATGTGGTAAATAAGTGCAGTTATTGCTAATATTTAGAATAAGCTTATTTAGGAACACTAAATGTATTACTGGTTTAATTTCAAAAGTTTTGTTACAGTGATTTAAAAGTATATTTTAGATAAAATGATTAATTGACCTAATTTTAAAATGTTTCAAATTTTGCTGTGTAGTGTTATTTTTAACTGAGGACTTCTCTCTGAGAATAGTCAGTACTATTAAAATTTTAAGCAGCACAAATCCAACTCAAGCTTAAGCAGTCAAGCAAAAAATTAAGACACAGTGGATATATTAGATTAAGTAAATGGGAGTCCAAGATGGACTGATCTCAGGCATGTGTGGGTCTAGAACCCCGATGATGATATCAAGGATCCTCTTCTGCTATGAGGACTGGCTCTGTTTCCACCTGCGGTGACTTCATTCTCAAGCAGGCTTCTGTTGTGTGCTTGTAGCCTCAGGGCAACATCATCACAGCTCACTGTCTGAAAGGAAGATAGACTCCTTCTCACCAGTTATATGGTAAATTTCAGAGGTGACTCTGTTCCTCCTTAAGTCAGTTTTTCATCCCTTAATGTATCACGGTAGCCAGGAGTCAGGGGGACGGCAAACTTGATCGTCTGGATCCTGGGTTATGTGCTCATTTCTTGAAGGAGGTCGCTGTGATTATGAGTTGTAGGGGAGTAGTGGCTTTTAACATTTTTGGCACATTTCCTTTAAGTCTTATGTCTGTGTGTGTGTATGTGTATATATGTGTGTGTATATATATGTGTATATGTGTGTGTGTGCGTGTGTGTATATATATAGTGTGTTTGTATGTACATGTACATCTTTGTTCTGTAATAAATCAAGTGGTCAAATGAAAGCCTTGTGTTGAAATCACATTCCTTAGGGGAAGGAATTAGTCTTTGATTGCTTATATAAGTGAGTCTTCACAACTTTTTTGGTTTATATTTTCGTAAAGATACAGTGGAAGCCTTTTCTTTTTTATAAGTAAAAATGTTTTTCAAGTACATAACCTAATATTTGTAAGTCCTTCACAGAAATGAAGTAACTCTACATGGATAACTTCAGTAGTAACAGAAAGAAACCAAACAACCATCCTGTCCCCCACTTGCCCCACCAACCTGGATTTCTCCTTGGATTGTGAAAGCAGTATGATGGAAGGGAAGGTACAGCTGGCTTTGGAGGCAGATAGATCTGGACTTTTAACGTTGTTGCGAGGATTTGAGATAATTATACATAGACTCCTTAATATAGTAGTGCTTGGCTCATAATAGGTGCTTGATAAGTGATAGCTGTTATTATAATTTTTTAAAAAAATTTATTGAGACAGGGTCTCACTCTGTCACCCAGGTTGGAGTGTGATCGTAGCGCACTGCAACCTTGAACTCCTGGGCTCAAGACATCCTCCTGCCACAGCCTCCCTAGTAGCTGGGACTACAGGTGTATGCAACCATGCCTGCTAATTTTAAAATTTTTTGTAGAGATGGGGTCTTGCTGTGTTGCCCAGGTTGGTCTTAAACTCCTGGCCTCAAGTGATCCTCCCATGTTGGCCTCCCAAAGTGCTGGGATTATGGGCATGAGCCACTGTGCCTGGCCTGTTAAAATTCTTACTGATAAGCATTGACTTTTTTGTGATGCTGAAAACCACTGGATGTGAATCAAGTCCTGGGTTTTAGTCCTAACTCTTTTGGTGACCAACTGTATGCAACCAAAATATAAAACTACTTGACACACTGGGCCTTCGTTTTCTTGCCTGTAAAAATAAATGGATGGATTAGAAATCTTGTCTAGCTCTAAATTTCTACTATTTAATAGAGTAATTTGGGTTACAGAAAAATACAGAATTGAATGAATCCTAGTATACTGTAAGAAAATTAATGATCTTGGTTTTGATGTAAAACCAAGAATTCTAGCTTCTCTTCCCAAACTTGCCAAACTTTGTTTCTTTAAGAACAACAATAATGACTGGAAAGTTTACCATAAAAATGCATCTTATTTATGTTCAATAAAATATCGTTTTGATTAGTGTCCCTAAAGTCTCTTCTAGCTCCAATATTTGATATTTCCTTTCCAATAAATTCTAGCCAGGAGTATTGCTTTAAATTATATATGTATAGCTGCTTTAGTCACAGCTGCCTGTCATGGTTTCATTTGCTACCATGTAGTTGTGTAGTGTAGCGGGCTCATATGGACCTTTTCATAACAAAATTTGACCCTACCTTACCAGTAGTTAGGCTTCATAGTGTATTGTGTTGGAGTATACCTGAAGAAAGAGAAATTATGCCAGCAAAAAAGTATACAAACTTACACACAGAAAAATTCTGACCAGGCATTTGGAAATGAGCTGTGACCTTGGGGCCACAGTCAAGATTCCTACAGTCAAGCCAGGTATTATTTAAGGTGATTGTGAAAACCAAAGGAAATAATGTACGCAAACTTATTAGCATAGTACTTTCCATATATATTAGCCCCCACTATTGTTTTTATCTTATAGGAATATTTTTCCTCATATCAGATTTCAGGAATTAACATAAGATCATAAACAATAACATTGTAGTTTGGGGTTTTGGTTGGCCTTCTTCAGTTTTTTGGATATGATTCCAGTAGCATCCATATAAAAATTGCATTAGATTTTCCATTGGGTATTTGCTCTTAACTAAATGTGGCTGGGTAATTTTTGTAGACCACTACTGTAAGACTAGTGCTTCAGCTTTTTTGAAAGAGTTGATTAAATTGGTAAATATGCAAAACTGCTCTTGGTTTTTTGATGCTCCCTTCTGCAAAGTCTGCTTTATGGCTATCATGATCTGAATTTGTTTCTTTATTTCTTTTTTTTTTTTTGAGATGGAGTCTCGCTCTGTCGCCCAGGCTGGAGTGCAGTGGCCGGATCTCAGCTCACTGCAAGCTCCGCCTCCTAGGTTTACGCCATTCTTCTGCCTCAGCCTCCCTAGTAGCTGAGACTGCAGGTGCCCGCCACCTCACCCGGCTAGTTTTTTTTTGTATTTTTTAGTAGAGATGGGGATTTCACGCTGTTAGCCAGGATAGTCTCGATCTCCTGACCTCGTGATCCACCCATCTCGGCCTCCCAAAGTGCTGGGATTACAGGCTTGAGCCACAGCGCCCGGCCTTTTTCTTTATTTCTAGGTAGCTCTTCTTGAACTCTGTTTCAAAGAGTTACCCTAACCTCAGAATTCTCACACCTGGCTGATTGGCCTCTAGGGAGTATTCAGAAGGCGTTCTTTGCCCTATTATACTTTTTTGTTGGCTGGATAAACATCAGTAGTGTTTAAATAAAATATTTAATAACCCTGAAAAGATTTTTATTACCATTTTTAAAACTTTATCCATGGTATGGCAAGTCCTGTTTCATCATTTACATATGAAATACATGGGTTGATGGAATTATTAGGTCAAAAATGGGTTTTAATGATTTTTAAGTAGTGAACAAGAAAATTTGAATTATCGTTTTTTCTTTTAAGGATTTCATTCTTTGTTACAATTTCCATATCTCTCATAGTTCAGAGATAATAGAAATTGTTTTTAGTATTCATTCATTCATTCATTCAAGAAATGTTTATTTAATACTCATTATGGGATAGGTCCTGAGGACTAACATAGATAACATATCTTATATTTTAAAAAGCTAGTAGCTCATTTTAATTTCATTTCAGAATAACTTTGTAGTTGCAAAATAAAACAAATTTAAGCTATAAAGTCAATTAGCACACCAGTGACTTTTGGGTAGGCTAGATGGTAAACGTCATCTTTCCAACATATTTAGCTTTATTTAACTTGATGTTTCTGAAGTGTTTTGACCTATTCAGCCATCACCCCTATTCAACCCACTTTCAGAAATAATAGTTAAGTATTTGCTAGGTTTTCATTAACTGGAACTGAACATCGTTAGGTTAGTTATGTGATATTTACAGGGCAGAAATGGTGCATATCAACAGTATTTTATGGCTTATCCTAACTAGTTAGGTGACACTGTCTTAATTTGCCTTAGATAGTTCTGGTTTACTCTTGATGCTCCAGTGTGATTATTAATACGTAATCTCTTCTTTTTTTTTTTTTTCTTGAGACTGAATCTCACTCTGTCGCCAGGCTGGAGTGCGATGGTGCAATCTTGGCTCACTGCAACCTCTGCCTTCCGGGTTCAAGTGATTCTCCTGCCTCAGCCTCCCGAGTGGCTGGTACTATAGGTGTATGCCACCACACCCAGCTAATGTTTGTATTTTTAGTAGAGATGGGGTTTCACCGTATTGGCCAGGGTGGACTTGATCTCTTGACCTCGTGATCTGCCCATCTTGGCCTCCCAAAGTGCTGTCATTACAGGCGTGAGCCACTGTGCCTGGCCCATAATCTTTTCTTTAAATCTTAGAAGTGCCCTGGGTAAATTATATGGTCGTCTTATAGCTAGCACTCTTAGTTAGAAAACGTATTATGTGCCAGGCAGCATTGTAAGCGTTTTATGTATATTAACTCAGGCCTCACAGCAGCCCTGTAAGGTTGGTTTATCCTTGATTTACAGATGGGTAGACTGAGTTACAGAAAAGTTAAGTAACTTGTCTAAGATTGTACACCTAGCAAGTAGTAGGGTCAGGATTCAAACACAAGCACATTTGGTCCTAGAAGGTATACTCCTAAACGGTGTGCTTTTCTGGTACAGATGAGATTGCTCAGTGAACATGTTTAAGAGAAGGATGAGAGGATAGTACTCTGGAGAATACTGACATTTAAAAGCAAGTAAAGGAAATAGAAACTTGGAAATGAGGCAGAGAATAAGAGCTAAAAAAAAAATGAACTTTAAGTTATATACAGAATTCAGTTACTTGGGTCCCCCCGCTCCCCAAGAATTGTCTTCATCCTTTTTTAACTGGAAAGAAATATTTTTCTTTTCACTGTTTAATAAGTGCCCCAAAGTGCTAGATAGTTTTCCTGTGAAATACAGTAAAAGAGCATTTATTGATATCAGCTCCTTTATGTGTGCTTTGTTTAAAAATTAGAGACATTTTATTTTTTCTTAAGTAACAGAAATCAGACTTTCAAAAAAGCGTTTTAAACCTAGACTAACTTATTTATGATAGTTTTGTCTTAGATTTGAAAGTTAATTTTAGGAAAGTTATAGAGCCTTTTGACCACCCTGTGCCAGACTTCAGTGTTGTTTTTATTATTTCTACCTCATACTTCACTGTCTCTCTTTATCATCCTCTACCCCCAGTCTGAATGTTGAAGAATGCTAAAGTATATTTTATTGCTTCATTGACTAAAACTATGTTTCTAAAACTATGAATTTGCTTAATGAGTCAGCAACTATAACTATAATTAACAGTATAGTTTTTACAATCATAGCTTTGTGGTAAATGTGCAGTTCACAGAGTTTTAAATGTAAATGTTCAATGAAATTAAACAAAACCCAAATCTCATTGCAATAGGTGGTATATATATATTCAGTAAGAGTCACCAAACATTAATTGAGGTTCTATTATGGTTAACTTTTCTACTTTGTACTTAGGGATAAAAAGATGAGTAAAATTGTTTCCTGCATTTTCCCCCACCCATTCCCTCCCCATTTTCCTTCTTTCCTGCCTTCCACAGCCCGATTGAGTGTCTACTTAATGTGCCAAGCACACAGTATATAAAGATATAAAGAGCTCAAAGGATGTAAAGATTGAATGAGGATCTAGTGCCTGCCCTAGTTCATTTATCCCTTAGGAAGACAGACCAGTCCTATGTCAGCCAGCTCAGAAAAGTGCAATAACGGTTGAAGCCAGGGCCACACCCTATCTTGTCTGGGTTCACTACCCCACTTTCCACTCATACTTTAAGGATGAACAGAATTTAAGTCATCTAAAAGGAGGAGCAAGATTAAAACAGTGAAGGAAGTATGATGAGTAACAGAAAGGAACTCATTGGTGACTAATGAGAGAGCAACTGCTGTGTTAAAGGGTTGATGACCATGTTTGCCACTGTGGAGTTGAGGGTTAAGGAGCGAATGGGAAATGAGAAAGTAGACTTCAAAAAAGCTGGATGTTGTGGAGAGGAATAGAGAAAATTAGAGGTTGAATGTGTAGTAAGAGCGAGTGAATATTTTTTAGAATGGGGAGATAAGTGTGTTTGTTTGCTGTCTAGGAGTGAGCTATAGAACTGTCCAGGTGAGATGGAAAGGTAAGAGAGAGAAGATATAAGAACAAAATCCTGTAGAAAATGAGATAATATCAAGAACATAAATAGAAGGCAGGGCACAAAGTCTCATGCCTGTGATCCCAGCACTTTGGGGGGCTGAGGCGGGCAGATTGCTTGAGCCCAGGAGTTTGAGACCAGCCTGGGTAACATAGTGAGACCATATCTCTACAAAAAAAAAAAAAAAAAAAAAAAAAAACCTAAAAATTAGCCAGGTGTAGTGGTGCATGCCTGTAGTCCCAGCTACGTGGGAGGTCAGGAGACTGAGCGGGAGGATCACTTGAGTCCAGGAAGTCAGGCTGCAGTGAGCAGTGGTCATGCCACTGCAGCATTCCAGTCTGGGCAACACAGTGACACCCTGTCTTAAAAATAAAAAAAGGCCGGGCACAGTGGCTCACACCTGTAATCCCAGGACTTTGGGAGGCTGAGGCGGGCAGATCACGAGGTCAGGAGATCGAGACCATCCTGGCTAACACGGTGAAACCCCATCTCTATTAAAAATACAAAAAATTAGCTGGGCATGGTGGCGGGCTCCTGTAGTCCCAGCTACTCAGGAGGCTGAGGCAGGAGAATGGTGTGAACCCGGGAGGCGGAGCTTGCAGTGAGCCGAGATCGCGCCACTGCACTCCAGCCTGGGTGACAGAGCGAGACTCCATCTCAAAAAAACCTTTTTCTTTGTTTTTTCATCCTAACTTTGAATTACTTCATAAAGGTGTTTAGTGATCTATTTTATTATGTGGAAGCTCTTCTAATAGGTATACATGCTAAATCATTTAAGAATAATTAAATTGAAGGAACTATATTGTCATGTTATCAGACATTCCTATATGAAAATGTTAGAAGCTCCTCTTTCATCTATACCTTCCCCACTGTTCAACCCTCCAATCAAAAGCACATACTCTGTAGTAAGAACAGAGAATATCTATTTTAAGTGCCATTTGTGTCAAATTGTCCTAACTAGCTGTTGGGATTGGGAGGTGCTGTTTGGGTCATAAATAGCAAGTTTTCTCTCCAATAAAGCAATGTCTGAGAATCTCAAGATTCTCGTTTAGTAGATCTGGGTTGAGACCTAGAAGCCAGTTAATTCATTTAGCCTCCAAATGTATATTGAGTGCCTTCCTATTGTGTATTTATTACCATATTGTGTGGGTAGTGTTAGAAGACATCCTACTCTGTAATTGGATGACAGATAATAAACAAACAGGGTAATTTTATATAGTGGTATTCTGTGAAGAAAGTATACCATGATACGTGCCAAAGAATTACCTGGCAGGGGAAAGGAGAGAGAGCTTTGCATAGAGTAATCTTGGGAAGTGTCTTTTGAAAAGATAACTCTTATTTTTTATCTTGCTTTTTTTAAAAAAAACAAAGTATTTTTTAAGTTCTAGTAAAATATATATAACATAAAATTTACCATTTTAGCCATTTTTAAATGTGCGTTTCAGTGGCATTAAGTACATTCACATTGTTGTGTAGCCATTCACCACCATCTACCTCCAGAACTTTTTTCATGTTGTAAAACTGAAACTCTGCAGCCATTAAACAGTATTTTTTTTTTGTTTTCTCTTTCCTCTCAGCCTCTAACAACCACCATTCTTTCTGTTTCTATAAATTTGACTGCTCTAGTGCCTCATGTAAGTGGATCGTACAGTGTTTGTGTGGCTTATTTCACTTAGCGTAGTGTCTTCGAGGTTCATCCATGCTGTGGCACATGTCCGCATCTCCTTCCTTCTTAAGGCTAAATAACATTCCATAGTATGAATGTACCACATTTTGTCTGTCCACCTTTGAACTGAGATCTGAAGAATGAGAAGGGGCCATGCAAAGAACTAGAAGAAGAAATGTTACAAGCAGAGGAAAGAACATGTGGAGAGGCCCTGAGATAGCAATAAACTGGCTGTTGGTCAAGGAATAAACAGAAGGCCTGTGTGGTCAGGATATATTAATAGTAGAGAAAGTGGCTGGAAAGAATGGTATTAAATGGGATCAGAGATAGACATACATTGGCCATATCGTTTTAGGCTTTGAAAGACCTTGGCTTTTAAGTGGAGTGGGAAGCTGCTTATTAGGAAGTTTTAAGTGGGTTAGTGACTTAATCTGATTTCCATGTAACAGCGAAAGCAAAAATCACCCAGACTGCTATGTGGACAAGCATCCTTGTGGATTCTAATGCAGATCTGTGTTCGGACTTTGAGAAATACTAATTTAGTCCGTAAGTCAGTATCCTGAGATAGCTGATTTCAGAAGAGCTCTCTCAGGGCTTCTGACCAAAAATGACAGATTGGCTACACCTGTATCTCCTCTCCTTTCCTAATCCCTGCCTAAATGGAAGAAAAAACAGAGAGACTGGGAGAGGTTACAACAGGAGACAGACGCTGCTATACCTTTTTGAAATAAGCAGATGGACAGGTGGTCACTGACTTTGCAGAGGAATCACACAGTACCTGTAAGTGCACAACAATACCTGTAAGAAGTGCAATACTGTGTTTGTCCGAAGCTTCCAAGAGGCTCAGTATTTGGAGGCACCAGATACTAAGGAAGATAGGGGTCAGAAATGGAGCTGAAAACAGGGAAGCTGGTCAGAAAATCTGTGTACACTGACAGGTGGAATCCTACAATTTTCTCCCTATGTGCCCTTGTAGATGGGTGAGTTCCTTCACTACCAACTCCCTGGCCTCAGGAGAACAAGGTTTATTCTTTGCAAAATTCATGAAGAGGTGTCTGGACTTCGAAACCAGGGGCAGTGGATTGTTGCTTGGTTTAAAACAAGGAGATCAAGGGAAACCTATGCCTCAACTGTAGAACTCTTAGCTGTCTTCCTCTGTTCTCCTTCCAGAACTCCACAGTCAAGCCTGTCCCATCCTTCTCCTGTGGAAGACTGAAGATAACAGCATCTTCAGATACTGATAGGCTTTCTGCTGAGTGTACCTTAAGTGAATTCTACCAATTGTTAAGCCCTGTTCTCCCACACAGATCTTCCAGTCAGTTCTTTTCAGGGGCTTATTCTTAAATACGAACTAACAATCCAAGACTGTTGGTCATTTTGGGGAAGACTCCAACATTTAAAAAAAAACAGTAGACATAGAGAGGTAGAAGAGGGAGTGACACTTGGAACACTGGGAGAAAACAGATACCATAAGGGATCAAAAGAAAACTTTAAAAATCTCCAGTATTATCAGAGAAACATGTATTTCCCTCCCCACTAAAATGATAGTGAACACATATAAAAGCAGAAATCCATGAGGATAAAGAGAACGGATGAGAGATGACAGCAGGCAAACAACGTCAACTAAATATTGGAAGCTGAGAACCTGGTGCGTGAGTGGTAACAGAATTTAGCAGAGCTGAGAAAGCAGAAACAGTCCTATGGTGTGGGTAGTTGTGTAAAAATTGGTATTCTTTTAATTAATGATGTGCTTTGCTCTATTTGGACTGCTTGGTTCTTATTTTTGAGCAGTATGCTCTCTCCCAGTTGAAGCTGTTAATGGGCTGTCCACCAATGGAGAAATCAGAATGATTAAAATATAGTTCTTGTATTTTTATGGTTCTCTTAAGCAGTCATGCATTATACTCTTCTTGTGTCTCAGCCAACATTTCATAGGTGTAGATAACACCCGTTTCTGGTGGCACTGACAGCAGGGTTGAAAAGAATGTTATAAAAGAAAATATGAATAAAATTTAACTTGAGAATATGTTCCAAGTTTTGTTTGTAAAGTAGTTGTTTAAAACTTGGTAGTTCTTTTTGATATAATGTTATAAATTGCAGTTATCCTAGACCAAACTTTAAAAGATGTTTCATTAGCAATTAAATGGGCATTTTTAAGTTCTCAGGGAAACCTAACCCCATTGTATAGTATTTTTTAATGAAGAAACACTGGCTGGGTTATGCCTGTAATCCCAGCACTTTGAGACCAGCCTGGGCAACGTAGTGAAACCTCACGTCTACAGAAAAATTAGGCGGGAGTGGTGGCGTGCGCCTGTAGTCCCAGCTACTTGGGAGGCTGGGGCGAGAGGATCACCCACCCCTGGGAGGTTGAGGCTGCAGTGAGCTGAGCCATGATCGTGCTACTGCACTCTAGCCTAGGTGACACAATGAGATCCTGTCTCAAAAAAAGAAAAAAAGCTTTTTAATGGTAAAATGGCTACATGGATTTAGATTTAGACTTGAATTCAAATCCTACTTCTGCCATTTTTCTACTATGTAACCATAGGTAAATTACTTAATGTTTCTGGGTCTCAGTAAAATGAGAATAAGATCTAATCAGAGGGTAGTTGTGATGATTAATGGAAATTAAAGTAGATAAGCCACTCAATCGAGCTCCTAGACCCTAGGGAGTCAATAAATAGTCGTTTTCTTCACTTATTTTTTTATTTTTTTAAAGAGACACTTTTATTGTGTTGTTTAGGCTGGAGTGCAGTGTTGTGATCGTAGCTCACTGCAGCCTTGATCTCCTGGGCTCAAGGGATCCTCCCTTTTAAGCCTCCTGAGGAGCTAGGGCTACAGGTGTGCACCATTGTGTCTGGCTAATTTTATTTTTTTGTAGAGACAGGGTTTCACTATGTTGCTCAGGCTGGTCTTGAACCCCTGGCCTCAGGAGATCCTCTTCAGCCTCCCATAGCATGTGGGATTACAGGTGTGAGCTACTGTGCCCAGCTGTTGTTTTCAATTTTACTCTTCTGTGGTATGTGGTAAGAGGGAGCATTTGTTTTCTAGAGCCTACAGCATGTGCGGGTCAGTTGAAAATGTATAAAAATTTTGAGTTACACACGGTGGCTCATGCCTGTAATGCCAACACTTTGGGAGGCTGAGGAGGGAGGACTGCTTGTGCCAGGAGTTTAAGACCAGCCTGGGCAACATAGCGAGACCCTGTCCCTAAAAATATTTTTAAAAATTTAAAAATAAAAATTTTGAAATGGAATTTGTGTCTTAAAATTCTGCCTTATTTATTTGCAACGTGTGTTTCTTGTCATACATTTGCTGTTATATGCTGGTAGATAAAGCATAGAGAGTGGACTCAGGCAATCTAAGCTCTAGCTAACCTCCTGTTCTACTATGAGCTAGATGTGTGACGTTATACATGCTCCTTCTTCACTTTGGGTGTTATTCCTGATTTGCACAGTGGAAAGTGTTTTATTACAAGATGATTTCTAGAAGTTTGTTTCTGTTCTAACATTAGGTGACCTGTGATATGTGAAGCTTAAGACATCTTTTTTCATTACTGGGTTTATATGGGGTGTTGAGGCTTGCAATACATTTACTGTTATAAATTCATCTTAATGTGTTTGAAGGACTTGAGATTATTGGAGATTATTACATTGATAGCTGATGTTTAGCTTTATTACTGGAAAATAGTTCTAGCTATGAAATCTATTTTTGAGTGGAAATATGCTAGGAGTGGCCATTGCTTTTCTTCCTACAGAGATAAGTGATCTCTTGGTGTTGTACACATGAAGCTCTCACCTTTATTTTTAAAGTCATGGATTTTACCTTGGCTCCTATAAACGCTTCTCCCCTCCCCCACGTCCTGTAAGCATTCTTACCCCTAGGATGATTTGGAATGTGTGTGTTTCAAATGTTTAGCGATTGTAAAGCTAATCTCAGCTTAATTATCACTGCCAAAGGAATCCTCTGACCCCCAGGGCCAGATCATATTGTTTGCTTTCATGGTATATTTTTCCCTTTTCATAGTCTGGGTTATGTATGTGTGTATAATTTCATAATATCTCGTCAGCAAAACTGGAAGCTCTGGGAGGGCAGTGGTGGCATCTCTTTTGCTGACTTTTATCCACAGTGTCAGGCACATGAGTAGCAGCATTGAGGATATATTTTTGAATAAGTGAATAACTTGTTTCCCCACAAATAATACATTAATAGAAATTTAATGGTAAATAAAAGCTCAAAATGTTTATTAGAATCATGATTGTAGCCTTTGTTATTACCAAACAGTGAATTTAAAAGGAAAGAATAATGAAGGTGTTTGTATAAATGACTTTTATTATTGTTTGTGCAAGAACAGTGAACGTTCCCTAGTACAGGAAGCAGCTTTAAAAAACTGCTGGCAGAACTAAGAAGTCAGACTGTCCTTGACCCCTAGATCAAATGTTTTCCAGCCTGAGTTTCCTTAAATCTTCTTCAGTTGAGAATAAACATTTTGACAAAATGGAAGATTTACTCTGTTAATGTTTGGTCTTCATAAACAACATTACTAAATTTGCTGAAACAACAAAAAGTTTCTAATTTTTACTAGTTTCATTTTTTAAAAAGTTTGTTTCCTTTTAAGTGCATAACACTTTACCATGAGCTCAGCTGTATTAGCAGATAAACATGTTGATTCATTTGGTCCAGAGCTGCTGAATGAAGCTTGCAGGAGCACAGTGTGTTGTTTATGCCGCCCAGGGGCAGAAGGTTTCTCTTCCTGTCCTCCTTATTGAGAGAAGGGGACTGGAGTAAGTGACTCCCCTTATTTAGGTTTGCCGGAATTGTTTACGAGGGAAGGGGGCAAAATTTCTTCACCACTTATCATTTGTCTCATTTAAATTTTTGTCGTTAACATAAAGTATGTGCACTCATACTGTAATAAACATGTTAAATTATGAACTTGAATTGTGAAATTATGAAATTGAAGATTTGTGGCAACCTTGAGTCAAGCCAGTCTATCAGTGCCATTTTTCCAAGAGCGTGTGCTTATGTTGTGTCTCGGTGTCACATTTTGGGTAATTCTTGCAGTATTTCAACTTTTTCATTATTATGATACCAGTTATGGTGCCCTGTGATCAGTGATCTTTGATGTTACTGTTTTAATTGTTTTGGGGCACCATGAAACGTTTACCCATGTAAGGTGATGAACTTAATAAATGTGTATGTTCTTACTGCTCCAGCAACTGGCTGTACCCCTGTCTCTCTCTTTTCTGAGACACAACAATATTCAGATTAGTCCAGTCAGTAACCCTACAATGACCTCTACATGTTCAAGTGAAAAGAAGACTCACACATCTCTTTGGAAATCAAAAGCTAGAAATGATGAAGCATAGTGAGGAAGCTGTGTTAAAAGCCGAGACAGGCGAAAAGCTAGTCCTCTTGAGCCAAATGAATGCAAAGGGAAATTTCTTGAAGGAAATGAAAAGTGCTATTCTAGTGAACCCATGAATGATAAGAAAGCGAAACAGCCATGTTGCTGATAAGGAGAAAGTTTGAGTGGTCTGGATAGATTAGACCAACCACAATATTTCCCTAAACCAAAGCCTAATCCAGAGGCAGGCCCTAACTCTTTTTTTGTTGTTGTTGTTGAGACGGAGTCTCACTCTCTTGCTCAGGCTGGAGTGCAGTGGTGCGATCTCGGCTCACTGCAAGCTCCGCCTCCCGGCTTCACGCCATTCTCCTGCCTCAGCCTCCCGAGTAGCTGGGACTACAGATGCCCTCCACCAGGCCCGGCTAATTTTGTGTACTTTTAGTAGAGACGGGGTTTCACCGTATTAGCCAGGATAGTCTCGATCTCCTGACCTTGTGATTGGCCTGCCTCGGCCTCCCAAAGAGCTGGGATTACAGGCATGAGCCACCTCACCTGGCCCTAACTCTCTTTAATTCTATGAAGAGAGGTGAGGAAGCTGCAGAAGAAAAGTTGGAAACTAACACAGGTTGATTCGTGAGGTTTAAGGAAAGAAGCGGTCTCTGTAACATGAAAATGCAAGGTGAAGCAATAAATGCTGATGTAGAAGCTGCAACAAGTTATCCAGAAGAACTAGCGAAGATCATTGATGAAGGTGGTTACACTAAACAATAGATTTTCAGTGTAGACAAAACACTTCTATTTGATGAAGAAGATGTTATCCTGGACTTCCATAGCTAGAGAGGAGTCAATACCTGCCTTCAAAGCTTCAAAGGACGGTGACTTTCTTGGTTGTAGCTAATGCAGCTGGTGACTTTAAGTTGAAGTCAGTGCTCCTTTACCATTCCAAAAATCCTAGGGCCTTTAAGAAATACAGTATTCTGCCTGTGCTCTATCAGTGGAAAAACAGAGCCTGGAATCCAGCACATCTGTTGATAGCATGGTTTACTATTTTAAGCTTACTGTGGAGACCTACTGCTCAGAAAGATTCCTTTCAAAATATTACTGCTCATTTACAGTGGACCTGGTCACCCAAGAGTTCTGATAGAGATGGACAAGGAGATGAATGTTGTTTTCGTGCCTGCTAACACAGCATTTATTCTGCAGCCCAGGTATCAAGGACTAATTTCAACTTTCAAGTCTTATTATTTAAGAAATACATTTTCTAAGGGTATGACTGCTGCCATTGGCAGGGATTCCTCTGATGGCTCTGAGCAAAGTCAATGAAAAACTTTCCGGAAAGGATTCACTATTCTAGATGCCATTAAGAACATTCATGAACCATGGGAGGAGGTCAGAATATCAACATTAACAAGAGTTTGGAAAAAGTTGAATTTCAACCGTCATGGATGACTTTGAGGGATTCAAGACTTCAAAGGCGGCAGTAACTGCAGATGTGGTGGAAATACCAAGAGAACTAGAATTAGCAGTGGAACCTGAAGATGGAACTGAATTGTTGCAGTATTATGATAGAACATTAATGGATGAGGAGTTGCTGTTTTTATCTGTTTATTAAAAAATTTTTTTTAGAGACAAAGTCTCATTCTGTTAGGTTGGAGCAGATACAGTGGCATGATCCTAGCTCAGTGTAGCCTTGAACTCCCTGGCTAAAGCGATTCTCCCTTCTTAGCCTCCTGAGTAGCTGGGACTACAGGCACACACCACTGTGCCTGGATAATTTTTTTAAAAAAAATATCTTTTGTACAGACAGGGTCTCACTTTCTTGCCCAGGCTGTTCTCGGACTCCTAGCTTCAAGCAGTCCTCCTGCTTCGGCCTTCCAGAGTGCTGGGAATACAGGTGTGAGCTACCACCCCTGGCCAGGCATTGCTTCTTATGGATGAGCAAAGTAGGTGGTTTCTTGAGATGGATTCTATTCCTTGAGAAGATGCTGTGAACATTGTTGAAATGACAACAAAAGGATTTAGAATATTACATAAACTTAATTGATACAGCAATGGCAGAGTGTGAGAGGATTAACTCAAGTTTTGAAGAAAGTTTTACTGTGGATAAATAGTATGACACGTTACAGAGATATATTTCATAAGGAAGAGTCAATTGATATGGCAAACTTTATTGTCTCATTTTAAGAAATTGCCACAGCCACTCTAACCTTTAGCAACTGCCACCCCAATCAGTCAGCAGCCATCAAGACAAGACCTTCTATCAGCAAAAAAACTATGACTTGCTGAAGGCTCAGATGATCCTTAATTAAGGTGTGTGCATTTTAAAAGCATAATGCTGTTACACAGTTAGAAGACTATAGTATAGTGTAAACGTAACTTTCATATGCACTGGGAATCCAAAAAATTTGTGTTACTTTATTATGGTAGTCTGGAACAGAACCTGCAATGTCTCAAGGTATGCCTGTATACAGGATAATGTGTGTAGGTTATATGCAAATACTATACCATTTTATATAAGAGACTTGAATATCTGTGTATTTTAGTATCCTTAGTGGGTCCCAGAATCAGTCCCCCACGAATACCCGGGGATAGCTGCACTCACACATAATGAATTGATAGTGGAGATTCTATGAAATGTATATAGAGTTGTTATAATATGCCTAGGATGATCATTGGTATTTTGGAATAGTTTTTAGAATATGACCAAGATATGTGACATCTACTATTACATAAACCTGTGTTTGTTTCAGTATTTTTTTTCCCTATGTTTTGTTCCATGTTAGATGTCATGAGTTTGCAAAGGATAAACTATATTCCCTGCCTTCAAGTAGCTTACCATCCACGTACCATTTCCCAGAGTGTACATCATTAGCAGGTAGGTATTCCTCAAAAACAGAGTATTGTCTCTGATTAAGTTTCAGAGATACCTGTACTAATCAAAATTGAAAGTTTTTTAGAATAGGGTTCTCAAATGTATACATTAGGGAATTCCAGAAAGTGACTATATGTTGCAAGGTTTTCCAAGCTTTGTCGACACTTTTTTTTTTCTCATGAAACTTCTGTGGTGGGATCTGAGGGGAATGGAGGTGGGGGAGAGAGTGGCAGTGGTATTTTTAGGAAGAAGGTGATTAATATAGGAGAGTAGTGGGAGGAACACCTAGGACGGTAGCTGTGTACCTGGCCCAGGTTCCTCAGTCCAGACGGTAGCAAGTCTGAAGACAGGGAGAGACTTCTTTCAGAAGATAACATTGATAGAAACCTGAGGCAAATTAATATACTCAAAGGAGCTTTGTCAGGCTGTTGAGTCTGGGGTGAATTGGGATAAATGTATGGTAGATAAGTATGTAGAAAACTAAATAAATGAGAAACCAATTATTGCAAGGGAAACAAAATGTTATGAAGGAAAAGAAAAGTAATTATTGTTTACTGCTTGGTTCAACTTTGAATACCTTATGTAGTTATAATGATACAAGCCTTAAATATTGATCTAACCAAAGTTAGGATTGTGTTGAGACATCAGGGGTGGGAAGTGTGGAGGATGCCAGGACCAGGAAACAACTATATCTCAGACTTCCTCAACCGTCAGTCACTGAATAGACTAAGGAAAGCTTTTGGGAAAAGGAAATATTGGAGAGGGAGCTGGGACTAGTTGTTCATAACGAGCCTTGTAGATCTAGTTAATTAAAAAAAATGTGCATGGGTAACATTTATTTTTACCTTTATCAGATATTTTTCTAGATCAAAATTTTTACAATTGTTTTAGCTTCTCATTGAAATGTTGTCTTACTAGGTTAAAGTTTCACAGTGTGTAATTGGATTTGAAAAATGTAAATTCACTTTGTCGTTGCCTTTATGATTTAGTTACAAAGATCTTATGGATGAGATGATGACTGGCAGTTATTCCACACCAACCACTGTGGGACCAAGGTTGTCTAGATTAACCTAATCCTACAGTCCTTTTATTCTGTGTTTCCCACTCCTAAATTTTAAACTTTGTATCTGTATTATGCTCTTCCGTGCATGTTACATTACACACTGTGTTCTCAGGTCAATTCTTACTTGGACCTCTTCTTTTTTTGTCTTCTTTAATTTCCTTTTCTTCACAGCTTCTTTAGCATGTCAGTAGCAGGGCTTACTTTGTGTGGTGAGAAGCTACTGTGTGCTTTTCTCTTGACCCTTCTCCCCAAACATGGATGGAAGGGCAGAACAGGAGACCTGTGGGTGAGTAGGAAGGGCTGAGGAATGCCATCACCCTCCAGCATTTCTGGTTCAACAGCTTCTAATCATTTTTACCATCTCCACCCCACCCCTCCCCCTGTGCTTTTAATAACTTTAGGGTTCATGATTGACTGGTTTACTATTATTTGCTTATTACATACTTGTTGGATTCAGAGCTCTTAATTGTTTGTAAAAATGAACTTACTAGTTAAATTTTGCTAATTGAAGTATAAAAGGAATTGATTGAAGATATTTGTGGTCTCCTGAGCTGATGGGAAGGCCAGGCTGTTAAGATTGGGGCTGCACAGCTAGGAACAACAATACCGCCATTCCTGAAATAGCTGTACAACAACACTTAGTCACTGAGTATCCCGCTTTTAAAGACTGCTGTTCTTTTTTTTATAAACTTGGAGGTTGAGAAATTATTGCTTCTATTTTCAATTAGAAGTGTTTGGGAAAATTATGGGATGACTGGATTTGTGTATATCTATAATCCAGAGATAAGGAAAAAGAGGAACCCCAGATTTTCAGGAGAGGGAAGCATAACTTTGTTCTACGTTGTGCTTGAGTACCTCTTTTTGATCAGGGTTAGAGGATAGCCTTAGGTAAGTGCATTTCCCTGTGTAGTTTTGATAAAACATAGTTCAGATCCCTTGATTAAAATCCTCCAGTGGTTTCTTGTCTCATGAAGAAGAAAAAATCCTAACTGTTCTTGATGATCTTTAAGGCTCAGAATGATCTGGACAGAGGTATTTACCTTGAAGCTCATAAAGCGTAAGGCCTCTCTCACTTGCATAGTATCTTTCTGAAGCTGGACTGAATTGGTTAAGGCCACTGTAGTTTTCCACTTTGTCTTCTTTCCTGTCACACACCTTATCCTTTCAGGCTGTCTTGGGTTGGACAAAGGCAATTCTGGAGTCCTAAGGAGAAGATGACTGGGATATGTTTATGTGACCTGCAATCATTTTAAAGTTGAGTTGTTGCTAGCTGTCTCCATATAAGAACAGCTTCCAGGAATTTTCTGGCTGTGCGCTCTGCCAGTGCGGCTGGCATGGTCAGAGGGTGCTTGGCCGAAGGTTTGCATAGCAATATGAATGCATCCTATGACACATCTAGCCAACACTGGAAGACTGTGGGTAATGGACGAGAAACCAGGATTGACTTTTTGCAAGTTTTTAAAAATATTCTTCTAATCTTATAACTCACATGTGAAAGAAACATGAGAGGTTTTCACAAATTCAGTAATTTGAGACATTTACGTGCCATCACTAATAGTTGTAAAGCTGAAACTTTTCTAAACTATAAGTAGTAAAAAATAAACATTGATTCTCTATTGTAAACAAAAGACTGAACTATTTTCTGTGTTCTCTCTGTAGAAAAGTATATTATAAAATTGAGTTGGGGCTGGGTGCGGTGGCTCAGACCTGTAATCCCAGCACTTTCGGAGGCCGAGGTGGGCGGATCACGAGGTCAGGAGATTGAGACCATCCTGGCTAACACGGTGAAACCCCGTCTCTAGTAAAAATACAAAAAAAAAAAAAAAAAAAAAAGGCCGGGCATGGTGGCTGGCTTCTGTAGTCCCAGCTGCTCACACCTGAGCCTAAGGCAGGAGAATGGTGTGAACCCAGGAGGTGGAGCTTGCAGTGAGCAGAGATCGCACCACTGCACTCCAGCCTGGACGACAGAGCAAGATTTCATCTTAAAAAAAAAAAAAAAATTGTGTTGGACAGTGGCTTGCACCTGTAATCCTAGCTACTGGGGAGGCTGAGGCAGGAGGATCACTTAAGCCAGGAGTTCAAATCCAGCCTGGGCAATATCATGAGACTGTGTCTCTAAAGAAATAATAATAATAAATAGCCAGGCATGGTGGTGTACTCCTGTAGTCCCAGCTACTTGGGAGGCTGAGGTAGGAGGATCCCTTGAGCCCAGGCCTTTGTGGCTGCAGTGGGCTATGATTGCACCACTGCACCCCAGCCTAGGGGTGGGAAGGCGAGCACAGGAGGCCGTGAAGGCCAGCCCTGGTGGCTGTGGCTACTGTACATGGGTCAAGAGCGTGTGCAGGGTGAGGGCTATGGTGGTGCCCAGAGAGCAGTGCCCAGCATGAGGGAGATCATGGTGCCTGGAGAGCTGGCATAACACCCAGCATGAAGGAGATGCTGGTGTGCCGGCTGTGGGCATGAGCTTGCCTGGTGCCAGAACTCGGAGGGGCCAGACTCTTATTTAGTGTTTTTTAATGTGGTTGGCAGCTTCTAAAAATCTGTAATTTGATGTCGTTTCCTTTCTTATTCTGAATAAATACTCAATTTAGGACCTAAATTTGTTTTTATGGTTTTGTGTTCCCTTTTTTTAAAGAGGGGTCTTCCCCAAATTTTATAAGCTTTAAAATTCCATTGAAACCTGAATTCAGCCCTGGATTTCCTTGTCTGCCTTTTTAATCTTGTCTCATACTCACCCCTCATTCCCTGCAGTCTAGGCACTTTAATCTTCTGTTCCTCAAGTGGATTATGTTTGTTCTCATGTCCGGATTTCTGCACTTGCCTGGGCTCCTCTTTCCTTAGCTTTTTGAAGGATTTTCATTATGTACTTCTCAGGACAGGTCTCAGAGAGTCTTAAAACACCCAGTCTAAAGTATCTTTTCTCCCTCCCTCATCTCTGTCACATCATCCATTTTGTTTTCATAGCATTTATCAGCATCTTACTTTTTTGTTTATATTTTTGTTGGCTGTCTCTGCCTTTTAGAATGTAAGTTCAATGTATTAATATGAGAGCTGTATTGTTCACTGCTCTCTTCCCAGAGTCTAGAATAATACCTGGACTTATTAGCACTCAACAGGTATTTTTTGGATGAAAAATTACTAAAGAGCTGGAATTTGTACATTTTCTCATGTGTTTATAATACTAGCATAATTTCTTGTTGTTAATTTTGTGTTTGTGTATGGTACTGGTTTCTATTATCAATTGTATAAAATCTTTGGATCTTTTCTGCTGAAAATGTTGACTAAGTTATTATTTACCATTCATTTTGGTTAAACATATTTTGTTATGGACTATTCAGGCAGCCAGAAGACTATAGAGAAGAATAAAATGAGCACTAAAGTACCCATGTCCTAGCTTTGTCATATTTTGTCACCAGATTTTTTTTTAATGAAGAATTAAAAATTATTTTGTTAACTTTTAATTTACAAATTTTTAATTTTTTTTTAAATTCACTTTGAGTAACTGAAGTTTATGCATTCTTCTCTCATCTTACTCCTCTTTTTTCCCTACTTACCCAGAGGTATACCTAGTCCAGATGAAGACATAGGGTGGGGTACAGAAGGGGCCTGAGCACAGGAGCTTCTGTCCTGTGGAGTTAGGGTATGCCACCCTGCTGGCACATGGATGCCATCACTAACCCAGAAGTTCTTCAAGCCCCATGGTTTTGACTTTTATGTGTAAACATGGTTAATCAAATCACTGGCCATCGATGGTCAGCTCAATTTCTAGCTCGTCTTTCCTTTCTAGAGGTTGAGGGTGATGTGAAGCTGAAAGTTCTAACCCTCTAATCAAGCGTTAGTCTTTCTAGTCACTGGCCATTATCCTGAACTGATCTAGGGGCCCCGCCCACCAGTTCACTTCACTGATACACAAAAAACACTCTTGTCACTCCAGAAATTCTTAGAAGCTCTTGTATTAGGAACTGGGGACTGAGACCCCATTTATAACAAAAGATGCTTTATCAGTCAGGAAGCGGGAAGAGTTTTAGGAGCTCTGTGCTAAGGACCCAGGAGCTTGGGAGGAAGATAAAAATATATGTTTCTTGCAATATCACAATATCACAGACTTGAATACCAGTGTGTAAGGATCGTTAGAAGCCACCTTGGAGGGTAGCTACCAGAGTCTCATGTTTCCTTATAAAGTTCCTGAAGTTCTTTCACATTTACTGCTTCTTTAATCCACCCAGAATGGGGTGTGTATGTGTGCACGCGTGAGCGCCCATATATGTGTTGTGTATGGTGTTAAAGGAATCTAATCTTACTATTCTTTCAGAGATATGCTAATTGTCCCAATTCCATTTGTTAAATAATTCATCACCATTGTTCCATGTGTATATGGGTTTGCTTCTGGGTTCTCTGTACTAATCTGCTATGATCTGAATGTTTGTGCCTCCCTACCTCCCCAAATTCCTAGTCGAAACCTAATCCCGGATATGATAGTGTTAAGAAAAGGGGCTTTGGGGGAGGTGATTAGGTCATGAGGGTTCTGCCCGCATAAATGGGGCAAGAAGGTACCCCAGTGAACTAGTTAGCTGCTTCTTCCATGTGAGGACACAACAAGAAGGATGCCATCTATGAAGAATGGGCCCTTCCCAAACACTGAATTTGCTGGTGCCTTGAACTTGGACTTCCAGCCTCCAGAACTGTGAGAAATAAGTAAGTTGTTTCCTATGTTTATAAGCTCCCTACTTTATGGCATTTTTGTTACAGTTGCCCAAGCAGACTTAAGATGTTTTCCTTTAGCCTATTTTTCTGTTCTTATGCCAATACCACTTTATAAGTGTTGATCTCTGTAAGGCAAGTCTCACCCTTTTTGTTCTTCATGTTTGGCTTGATTCTCTTGTCTCCAAAGGGCCATTAAGAGAGACTAGTTGGCTGGGTGTAGTGGCTCACACCTGTAATCCCAGCACCTTGAAAGGCTAAGGTAGGCAAATCACTTAGTCCGGGAGTTTGAGACCAGGCTGAACAACATAGCAAGATTCCACTTCTACAGAAAATGTAAAAATTAGTTGGGCATGGTGGTGTGCACTTGCAGTCCCAGCTGCTCAGAAGGCTGTCGTAGGAGGATTGCTTGGGCTCAGAAGGTCGAGGCTGCAGTGAGCTGTGATTGTGCCCTTGTGCACCAGTCTGGGCAACTGAGCAAGACCCTGTCTAAAAAAGGAATGATTAAATAAATCCATCAATCCATATGAGTTTTAGAATCAGTTTTCCAGGTTTCATCAAAAATCTTGTTGGAATTTTGCTTATTTTATGGAACATAAAAATATGACCTTTTTAACTTAAAAAGTAATAGATACTTACTAAAGGTATTAGATACATTTAAAAAACTGTTAAAAAATCCATAGGCCCATCACCCAAACATCAACATTATTGTGGCATTAGGAATCCATAAAGATTTGATATTGTAAAAGTGAAATCATCTCTACAACAAAAGGTATATACTGGGTAAAAAATAGGGTTAATATTCTTATACAGTGTGCTTCTATAAATCATTAAGAAAAAGATAAATGACCAGTAGAAGAAAGGACAAAGAATATGAAGAGGCATTTGACAGAGGGAAGTACAAATGGCTAAAAAGAGGAGGAAAATGTGAAGTAAAACAAAATGAACCAGTGCTTCCTCATTCTTACAGCATTGTATATGAAATGAAAAAAGTTGGAGACAGTCTTTTAAGTACTGAACAAAAGACGAATGGGCGAATGAATTCATTCATGCTATAGAATTCTAAACAACCATTAAAAAAAAAGATGTGGTAACATGAAAGATGTGCTAAGGTTAACTTTCAAAATGTAAGTGAAACAATAGTTTATATAATGTGGTATCATGTTTATAAAGAAAATTATATGTACATAATTTTTTCCATAGAAAAAAATTTTGGAAGGCTATATAGCTCTATTAACAGTAGTTACCAAGAGTGTAGGAGTATTCCAGAGAAGAGACTTTAACTCTATTATTTGGATTTTAAAAAAAGAATTATGCCCTACTTTGCAATTAAATATAAAACATTTTTGGTGTAGTTCCCCTTAGTGTTTGTTTTTTCCCTAGGCATAAGTTTATTTACTTATTGTTTTAAATAGTGGTAATCTCTAGAAAGGAACAATTGTGCTCTTAACATTTTTCACTCAGTGGAAGGATTCATTCAGAGGAATATTTGATGGAAATTGGAGTTAGAATCAATCTAGGTTATAATTCCAGATTTACTGAAAATTTTATCTTGACATAATTCAGCCCTATATAAAAGTTAGAACAATTGCAAAGTTCATATGCTCATTACTCAAATTTTAACATTTTTCCACAGTTGTATTATCTTTTTTCCTCTTCTTCCTTTCTTCCCTCCATTCCCTCTCTCTGTCTCTCTCCCCTTCTGTATATATTTTAAATATACTTATATAGATTTTAAGCATATTTTTAAATACTTAAATATATTTATGTTCAAATATATAGAATTTTTTCCTGAACCATTTTAGGGTAAATCTGAGACATGGTGCTTCCTTTAGTCTTACATAATTAAGTGCATGTTTCCTGAAACAAAGGTGGTGTCCTACATAATTACAGTTACCAAAATCAAGAAGTTAACATTGGTATCATATGGTTATGCAGATATTGCTAATAATCACCTTTATAGCTCTCACTCTACAAAAAATAATCGTGAGTCATATGTTGAATTCAGTTGCCATGTCTTTCTAATCATCTTTAATCAGGAGGTACATCATGTTGCTTTGTCCTAGTCCTGGTAATGTTAACTTTGATCACCTGGTTACAGTAGTGTCTACCAAGTTTCTTCTTCATTATAAAGTTATTATTTTTCCTTCTTTATAATTAATAGGAATCTTGTAGTATGATTCTTTGAGATTATGTGGTTTCTTTGAGAATATCTGGTTGTTCCTCAAACTTTGGCCCTCCAATTTTGGCATTCATTTAGGTTTCTTACTTGAATACATTATTAATGATTTATGGTAATTTTCTAATTCTGACATTCCTTTTTCATTTTAGTTGGCTTTTTACTATAAGGAGGAAATTTCTTTCTCATGAATGGTGTCTTACTCAATGGGCTATAATCTTTTACTGTCATCATTTATTTTGAAATGCTTAAATGATTCTAGATTGGGCCCATGAAAGCACTTTCAGGCTAGCTCTTCAATTCTTTTGACATGTCTCCATCAATTTTTGAGGACTTGCTGGGACAACAAGATATTCCACGCTCGTCATATACTTTCCTAGCTCTAGAAGCAGCTCTCTAGGGAGCTCTGGTTCTTCTTAGTAGAGAATAGTATTAACTTTCCTTTATTTTTAATTCTTTTATTCTTAATTATTTTTGTTCTTCATACAGTGTTTTTCTTTTCCCTATCTTGTCCTGATCCATTCTATTTTTGCACGAGTACTGTACTGTTTTAATCATTTAGGTTTTGTATTTTGGTTAATTATTTATCTTATTAAGTATTTCTATGTATTTGACACTGGTGAGCAACCACCCTTTTTTTTTTATTATTATTATTACACTTTAAGTTTTAGGGTACATGTGCATAATGTGCAGGTTTGTTACATATGTATACTTGTGCCATGTTGCTGTGCTGCACCCATCAACTCGTCATTTACATCAGGTATAACTCCCAATGCAATCCCTCCCCCCTCCCCCCTCCCCATGATAGGCCCTGGTGTGTGATGGTCCCCTTCCCGAGTCCAAGTGATCTCATTGTTCAGTTCCCACCTATGAGTGAGAACATGCGGTGTTTGGTTTTCTGTTCTTGTGATAGTTTGCTAAGAATGATGGTTTCCAGCTGCATCCACGTCCCTACAAAGGACACAAACTCATCCTTTTTTATGGCTGCATAATATTCCATGGTGTATATGTGCCACATTTTCTTAATCCAGTCTGTCACTGATGGACATTTGGGTTGATTCCAAGTCTTCGCTATTGTGAATAGTGCCGCAATAAACATACGTGTGCATGTGTCTTTATAGCAGCATGATTTATAATCCTTTGGGTATATACCCAGTAATGGGATGGCTGGGTCATATGGTACATCTAGTTCTAGATCCTTGAGGAATCGCCATACTGTTTTCCATAATGGTTGAACCAGTTTACAATCCCACCAACAGTGTAAAAGTGTTCCTATTTCTCCACATCCTCTCCAGCACCTGTTGTTTCCTGACTTTTTAATGATTGCCATTCTAACTGGTGTGAGATGGTATCTCATTGTGGTTTTGATTTGCATTTCTCTGATGGCCAGTGATGATGAGCATTTTTTCATGTGTCTGTTGGCTGTATGAATGTCTTCTTTTGAGAAATGTCTGTTCATATCCTTTGCCCACTTTTTGATGGGGTTGTTTGTTTTTTTCTTGTAAATTTGTTTGAGTTCTTTGTAGGTTCTGGATATTAGCCCTTTGTCAGATGAGTAGATTGCAAAACTTTTCTCCCATTCTGTAGGTTGCCTGTTCACTCTGATGGTAGTTTCTTTTGCTGTGCAGAAGCTCTTTAGTTTAATGAGATCCCATTTGTCAATTTTGGCTTTGAGCAACCACTCTTGCTTGTCCCCTGGAATCTCATGATCTCCTGTTTCTTTTTGACCTCTTTGAATGTTCTTCTCAGTCTTCTTTTGAATTCTTCCTGGATGAGGTTTTTAAAGGGTAGCGTTCCCTAGGATTCTCTTTTTGCTCTGGAAAACCAGGCATTGTCACTGCTCAGATATTGCTGGAGGAGAATCTACATTGTAGGAATCCTTACAAATTTTAGGGACAGTTTGACAATATATATCAAGCTTATAAATGTATCTTCTCATTTCTGGAAGTGGATCCTGTAGGTAAACTTGGAAATGTTTGTTATGTGATATATACAAGGTGATTCCTACAACTATTGTGTGTAACAGCAAGAGATTTGAATATTGTCAACAGTAATCCTTGTTAACATTTTTCTCCCTTTTTCTATTCATATCTGCATGCGGCTGGATTTTCTTCATATATGCCAAGACAACATACAGCAGCAGAGTAGGGAAAAAGCCCAAATGTCAATAGGAAATTGGTTAAGTAAATCATGATACAGCAATACAATGGAATATTACATAGTTGAAAAAGAATAGTAGGATGAGGTCCATTCAGTGACAAGAAAAAAAAAAAGAATAGGAAGAATAGTATTTATATGGAAAATCATGGAAAAATCACTTCAATTTATGTAAAGGAGAGGAAATAAGATGATATAGTTGTATTTGCTTATATTGTCATAAACTCTGGAATGAAAAACAACTAATATTTTATCCAGAAAGCAGGGTTAAACAGGGCAGATGGATGAGTGTGATGAGACTTTTTACTGTATACCTTTTTAATGTTTGATTTTTGACATATACTATCTGTTTAATTCAATTTAAAAAAATGATTTCCAGTATAACTTAAGCCTAGTTTTGACACAGCACACACTTAAACTTTGTACCTCTAAACCATTGGCCTACAGCACAGTATTCTTACCATAGTATGGAAAGCCTTTTGTCTGTCTCTATAGGATGATACTCTGCCACTTCCAGCTTCATCCTTTACATTCTAGTGACACTGAATTTCTAGTAGTAGTTCTCCACATGTGGTACCGTTTTATATTTGTGTATGCTTTACCTATATCTTCTTCATATCTTTTAAGAATCAGTTTGTGTCATCTTCTCTGGAAAGCTGGCCTCAACCCTTGCAAGGCTTAGTTGGGTGATTCAGTCATAATACTTTGTATATTTGTCTATTATTGCTCTTATATTGCATTGTAATGATTAGCTTCTTTTTTGTGCTTGGACATAGATGCCCAAAGATTTGCTTTAGTGTATTTTTTTCACTGTATTCCCAGTAGAAAAGCATTAATGTATGTTCTTTGATGTCTTTTTCTGCAGGGTAGGTGCCATGCCTCAAATAGCTTATAGTCTTTAATGGAGACATGCAGGAATGCAACTGACATAAGACGGAGTATAATAAGCAAGGTCATACTTTCAAAGAAAGCCAGTCTTTGAAATAAATCTTAAAGATGGTGCCAGAGTCCGGATGGAAACATTCTAACAGGGCCTATTTAGGAGCCCCAGATAATGTGGGGATAGCTTCAGTATAAAGGATTCATGCCTCAAGGTGAATCAGGGAGAAAAGGAAAAACAGCGACAGATTGTGAGAGGTCTAACATTCCAGTCTAAGGAATTTGAATTTAAATATTATCTTGTGGGCAGAGTAGGACTATTTAATGCTTTTGAACAAGGAATCAGTATCTGTCCTTTCAGGGTGATTTTATGCTTTGTGTAGTGTCTTCCAAAAAAGATGAGAGATGGGGCACCTGTTAATATATTTTATATTATAAAGTACAGTGTTGAATATGGGATCAAAAAAGGAACAGCCAGCCACATTTCCAAATCCCATGTTTTTGACCAGATAGTCCCTTCAACCTAGAATTATGTCTCATTCAAGCAGTGAGATTCTAGTCATCTCAAGTTGTCATGAGAAAGACAACTTATATGTTACTTCCACTAGCGATCCCTGATAAATGCCTTCCAAATGTTATTAACTGTATCCTGTTCTGACTGCATTGTATTTATTTCTGTTACAATTTTTCTCATACCCTACCTGTTTTAAAGTGCAGGGGTCCCTAACCCCCGAGTGGGGTATCAGTACCAGTCCGTGGCCTGTTAGGACCGCCCCCCGCTGGGCCATCGCCCCCTGCCGGGCCACACAGCAGGAGGTGAGCATTACCACCTGAGCTACACTTCCTGTCAGATCAGCTGTGGCGTTAGACTCTCATAGGAACGCAAACCCTATTGTGAACTGTGCACATAACAGATCTAGGTTGCACGCTCCTTATGAGAATTTAATGATAAATGTAATGCGCTTGCATCATCCCCAAACCATCCTTACTCCCCATCCCCTGTCTTCCCCAACCCCATGGAAAAATTGTCTTCCATGAAACCGGTCCCTGGTGCCAAAAACGTTGAGGACTGCTGTTACAGTGTTTGCCTTAATCACACCCACAATTGCTTCCTCCTGGAAACCCTTGTTTTACTTTATGTAACCCACTCATATAACACTTACTACATTGTATTACTGTCTGATGGTTTTTTGTTTATTTCACCATCAAACCAAACATTTGTTGAATGTTTCACCAAACATTTCTTAGGTGCCAGACCTCAAGGAAGTCATTCTTTGTCAGTTCATATGTTTGACTATGCTACTTGATTATCATTAGATACATGAATTACTTAAGGACACCTTATTTATTTATTTTTTTTAATTGCACTTAGCACAACTCATGATACATTTAGGTACTCAATCATGTCAGAAACATCAGTGGAACAGTATTGGTTAAAAGCTGAGTTTAAATTCTGGCCCTATCACTGTCTCTTGGATCCAGTGTAGGGAGGTTATTTAGTCTGTGTAAGCTGTAATTTTTCCTTCTGTAAAATGGGGGAAATAATAGTTTCTATCTGAATTAGTCTGTTCAAGCTGCCATAACAAAATTTCCTAGTCTAGGTGTTTTTTCACAGTTCTGGAAGCTGGATGTTTGAGATAAGGTGCCAGCATGATGGTTTTCTGGTGAGGGCTTTCTTTCTGGCTTCTTGCCGTGCCTCACATGATGGAGAATGAGCAAGCTCTCTTGGGTCTCTTCTGATAAGGGCACTAATCTTACGAGGGTGAGGGCCCCACTCTCCTGATTTCATCTAACTCTAATCTCTTTCCAAAGGCCTCATTTCAGATACCATCACACTAGGGGGTTAGCGCTTCAACATACGGATTTTGTTACAGTCTTTAGTGGGGACAGACAAGCAGGATTAATTAATTTATCGAAAGCATTCAGCAGTGTGCCTCTAACATAAAAATGTTTTATTTAACCTATCATCATCATCATCATTTTGACTTGGCCTAAAATTTTGCATATGGGATAGTGGAGAAAAATTAGAACCAATTTGGTGATTTTGCTCTTCATTGATGGAGAGTATGTGATGACATTCATTAAGAAGGGCAGTGTAGGAAGAAAGGGAGAGTTGTAGGCATGCTGTGGAGAGATGCTTTCTTCACTGTATCGATAGAGAAGAAGATTGTCAACCTCAGGTTTATGGATGAATCCTCAGAATGCTGTGAATAGAAGAAAAGAGATGCTTTAGTGTTCTTTATATCTATGTGGCCTTTAAAATGCAGTCTTTTAATTTGTTTTTATTCAAATCTTTATTTTCTTTTCTCTGATTTAATTGATAGATTGGGTTTTTCAGTGAGCCTGGGAAAGCAGAAGTACCATTTTGATCTTTGTCTATAAATAATACTAAATTTATTTTGCTGGATTTTGTAAAGCTCTGTATCAAATATTTTGGATCTTAAATATATTTTGGTATTTTAAAATTAGACTATAATCAGTTTCTGTTCTCTAACCTTTGAATTTAGAGTTTTTCTTCTAAGTTAATGAGTCCAGGACTGATTTTATTAGCTTTTCTGGAGATGTTAAGAATTCGTATTCTTTCATTTTTGGCAGTAATTGTCTCCACATTTGCTTTATAGAGTCCTCTTTGGTGGATCCCACAGGTGGGGAGGAAGCACAATGTGGGGGCAAGCCACCCGGGTGCCAAGGCAAGAGACCGAGGACACGAGCTGTTCCAGTATAATAGAATATATAAAATAAGAATAGTTATACTAGATATAGATAATAGATATGATTATATAGGGATATCATTAATCATAAGTTTGTAGCATTTACTCTTTATTCTTATATTATAATAATCCTCACTCTACAATCATAACCTAGGAAAAACCAGGCCATACAGAGATAGGAGCTGAGGGGACATAGTAAGAAGTGACCAGAAGACAAGTGTGAGCCTTCTGTTATGCCCGGGCACGGACACCAGAGGGCTCCTTGGTCTAGTGGTAACGCCAGCGTCTGGGAAGACGCCCGTTGCCAAGCGGACCGTGGTCTAACCGTAGCGTCAGTGCCAAGGAAAAACACCCGCTACTTAGAAGACCTGAAAGGGAGTCCCCCTTTCCCCGGGGCAGTTTTAGAGAAGACCCTACTCCTCCACCTCTTGTGGAAGGCCTGACATCAGTCAAGGCCGCCCGCAGTTATCCGGAGACCTAACTGTCTCCCTGTGATGCTGTGCTTCAGTGGTCACACTCCTAGTCCACCTTCATGTTCCGTCCTGTACACCTGGCTCTGCCTTTTAGATAGCAGTAGCAAAATTAGCGAGAGTACTAAAAGTCTCTGATATGCAGAAATAATGGTGTAAGCTGTCTCTCTCTCTCTCTTCCTCTCTTTCTCTGCCTCAGCTGCTAGGCAGGGAAGGGCCCCCTGTCCAGTGGACACGTGACTCACGTGACCTTGTCAATCATTGGAGATGACTCACACTCCTTACCCTGCCCCTTTTGCCTTGTATCCAATAAATATCAGTGCAGCCAGGCATTCGGGGCCACTACCGGTTTCCGCGTCTTGGTGGTCGTGGTCCCCCAGGTCCAGCTGTCTTCTCTTTTATGTCTTTGTCTTGCGTCTTTATTTTTACAATCTCTCATCTCCGCACAAGGGGAGAAATACCCACCGATCTTGTGGGACTGGACCCTACACACAGGATTCATAAGATGGCGGGTGGGTGAGTGACTTAGAATCGGGGGTTAGAACTGGCCAGGTGTGGTGGCTCACGCGTGTAATCCCAGCACTTTGGGAGGCCGAAGTGGGCGGATCACGAGATCAGGAGATCAAGACCATACTGGCTAATACAGTGAAACCCGTGTCTACTAAACATACAAAAAATTAGCTGGGTGTGGTGGTGGGGGCCTGTAGTCCCAGCTACTCGGGAGGCTGAGGCAGGAGAATGGCGTGAATCCGGGAGGCAGGGCTTGCAGTGAGCCGAGATCAGGGCTTGCAGTGAGCCGAGATCGCGCCACTGCATGACAGAGCGAGACTCCATCTCAAAAAAAAAAAGGTGGTAGTGCTTGCTCCTTAATAGTAGGAATAGGCCTAGCGCGGTGGCTCACGCCTGTAATCCCCGCAGTTTGGGAGGCCAAGGCGGGCGGATCACGAGGTCCGGAAATTGAGACTAGCCTGGCTAAAAAGGTGAAACCCCGTCTCTACTAAAAATACAAAAAAATTAGCCGCGCGTTTTGGCAGGCACCTGTAATCCCAGCTACTCGGGAGGCTGAGGCAGGAGAGTCATTTGAACCCAGGAGGCGGAACTTGCAGTGAGCCGAGATCGCGCCATTGCCCTCCAGCCCAGGAGACATTGTCAGACTCTGTCTCAAAACAGACAGACAGACAGACAATAGGAGTAAGGATGGGTGCGGTGGCTCACGCCTGTAATGCCAGCACTCTTTGAGAAGTTGAGGCAGGAGGATTGCTTGAGTCCCTAAGTGTGAGACCGTACTGGGGAACATGATGAAACCTCGTCTTTACAAAAAACCAAAAATTAGCCAGGCATGGTGGCACGCTCCTGTAGTCCCAGCTACTGAGGTGGCTGAGGTGGGAGGATCCCTTGAGCCTGGGAGGTCGAGGCTACAGATAGCCATATTTGCACCACTGCATTCCAGCCTGGGTGACAGAGCAAGACCCTGTCTCAATAATAATAATTGGAATAAAATGTGAAATTTGGACATTACATTGTCTTGGTGAAATCTGTAAACACAATGTAATGGTTTTGAGTTTTTTTCTTTATGTTAATTTTATTAATGATTTATATGGCAGAGCGCTCATGCCCTCTGTATGTACTAGGATGTTATCACAATGCATGCAGTTGACAGTCCGGGAGAGCACAGAGCTAGAGCAAATAGCGTATCCTAACCAGATCTTTTCTTTGGCTGTAGTGGTTAAAAAGATATCCTTAAATTATGGTTTGGGGCTTTTTTTAAAATAACAAAAATTTCAACTCTTAATAAACACTATTTTACTTGTGATAAGTAGGCAGGTATGCTTCTGGAACCACAGAAATCAAACTTGAGAGAAAACATACAAACAATTATGGAGAGACAGTCTCTAATTAACATGAACATAAAATAACCGTCAGGTGACAAACCTTTTCACAAGAAAAATGATCTGTGCCCAAGATCAACGTTATAGACATTAACTCAAAGCTGTGATTTTATACACAAAGCAGTATTGTAGCAATGGTATAAACACAGGAAAAATTCTCGTTGTGAAAAGAGTGGAGCCTGCAAATGTGGAACTATATGAAAAAGGGAAAAGTTTGCAGTGTGTGGAACTATGGAAGGTGTTTATATTTTGCAGTGTAAAAAATAAATTGATATACTGGTTTACTAATGAATTTATGAACTTTTGGTGAATTTATTTAGAGGTTATTCTGTTAGGTGGGGCTAATTGTAAGAAATACTATAAAGTAGGAAAAGTTTGTCTCTAGGACCCTTTTATGGCCTTTTTTTACTTGCTCTTTCAAACCCCTCAGGTAGTGGTCACCATCCGTAGATCATTCTCTGTTCACTGTGTTCGAAAGAGGTCTCCAGGACCTGTAGGTTTTGTTAAGTTGTCTTTAAAATGATGAATAAACACACTAAAGTATTGATGGATTGTTTCACATTTAATTGGGGCTCTTGAAAGTCCAAACAAAATTTTCTCATGGTAAAACTTCAAACATGGATATCCATTAGGGGAGATATTTATAGAGAAGAGAGCTTTTTGAGTCTGCCCCTTAATTTACAACCTGTTGTCAGTTGGGAAGGAAATTAACATTGTTATATGCTAGTGTCTGGGTATCTGTGCTAGGTCATACATAGTATAATTTGATTCTCACAATGAGCTTGTGAGTAGGACATTCTTATTCTCATTTTTAAAAACTTTTTTTTTGTTGTTGAGGAGGGGATGGGGTCTCACTGTGTTGCCCAGGCTGGGGCGCAGTGACTACTCACAGGTGTGGTCATGGCTCACTGCAGCCTGGAACTCCTGGACTCAAGCTGTCTTCCCACCTCTCCCTCCCCAATAGCTGGGACTACAGCTTATTCAAGTTTTATAAGAGATAAACTAAAAGAGGTACAGAATGATGAAGTGACCTTCCTAAAGAGGTCACAGTGGAGGTAAATCGTTAAAATCAGAATTTCAGATTTCAAAGCCTCTACTTTTACCACCAAGCCAGTATTTCATAGTTATTTTATTCTTCTGTTTTACTCATACTTGGTGAACATGACAGTATGTTTACCCTCCAGAATTTCTTTACATGCCTCTAAAGAGATGATTCTCCAGTTTCTTTTTGAATCACCACATGAGACCATTCTGCTTGTCATTGATTAGTCTTACTTGAGCCTTTTGTGGTATTTTTAGTTGAGCATATAGAAATGCCTTATTAGTGGAAAAGACTGACAACTACAATATTCAGTTCTAAATATATTGTTAGGTTTTTGTTTTGTTTTGTTTTGTTTTTTGCAGATTAGTTAACTCTGAAGTTTGTACTTAGAGCAAGTAAGTATTGGCAAGTTATGTGTGAATACTGTTTGGAATTATCACAGCAAGAATTAACAAATTTATTAACACTTTAGAATGGATGTATTCAGTATTATAAGCAGTCTTAAAATATCCGTTCAACAAAGAGTTATGAAGTACTTACGTGTGCCGGGGCTGTGTTAGGTTCTGCACAGAATAGAACATGGAAAACACATGGTCTGTGCCCTCAATGAGAAGGTAGTTTAGGAGGGAGGCACACATGATGTAATTAATAGAATGCACTCTAATAATCATAGTAATGGAGGTGTGTAGTAGGAAGAGTGGGGGCTATAGGAAAGGAATAGTTAACTGTGTTTGAGGGACTCTGGGAAAGATTCAGAGAAGAGATTGTAGTTTAAACTGAGACTTAAATATTTTGACTATGAGAAAATTCATGGTCTGCTTGTACATTTTACATGTACAACATTTGCACATACAGCATTTCCCTCACATGTACATATGAATGCAGTATTTCGCTTGAACATCTAGCCTCTTCCTTTTCCCCTGAAATAATACGTAATCTTGTAGATTCTCCTTCCCCCATATATCTTTTTAGAAGGCTTCTCTCAGAGCTTCTCAGTTGTTTCCCTTTAGTTCTCTGCTCTCTAGCTTTTAAATTTCTCTGGCTTTTGAAAGCAGGCAAACTCTATTTCTGCAATCTTTAAAACAGTAATGAATGAAGAATGACAACGGTGGTGGGAAATGTGGAAGAGAACAGGGTAATGGAATTAGGTCCCTGAACACTTGATCGTTTTTGCTGTCACAAAAATGGTTTTCTTCTATTTAGAATAATCTCCAGGCTTAAAAGTGTGACTAGGTATCTCTCAAACACAAAATGAAGTTAGGAAACAGCTCTCTGGAAAGGAACATTGTATTCTGTGGTATACTATTTTCTGGCACATTGTGGTTGTAAGGCTTTTTGGTGATACAAAGGATTCCACTCTGGTTGAGCTTACATATACATGCCTATCTCTGTCTTCTCATATACATGCTGCTTCTCCCGAACAGGCACATTGGTGGATGTTAAAGCAATTAGTTTTACTTGAAAAACAGCATGATATTATGGCAAGAGCTCTGGATTGGAATTAGGAGACTGAAATTCAGGTCCTACCTTGACCTATGATTAATTTGTTCTCTTTGAGCTAGTCAGTTAACCTCTCTTAGATTTTAGTTTTCCTGTTTATTAAATAATGGGATAGGATTACACCCTCTAAGGCTTTTCCTACCTCAGAAATTCTGTCATTTTATTATTGATGGAGTTGGCTGTTCAGCTGACAAATCTGTATTGAGTGCTTCCCACCTTCAGGCCCTGTGCTAGGTGCAGTCAAAAAGAGACGTAGAGGAGAGATGTAGATCAATGGAATATAGTTGAGAATCTGGAATTTAAACCATACATATATGGCCAATTGGTAATTCAACAAGGATAGCAAGGTGATTCAGTGTGGAAGAATAGTCTTTAAGAAATGATGATGGTACAACCCAATTTCCACATACAAAAGAATGAATTTGGACCCCTTACCTCATACCACATACAACAATTAATGCAATGTGTATTAAACACCTAAATTATAAGAACTAAAACTCTTAGAATCTTTGTCATTTTGGGTTGGGCAATGATTTGTTACATTTGACACCAGAAGCACAAGCAGTCAATGAAAAAGAAAGTATACTTCATCAAAATAAAAAACTTGTATGTCAAAGGCCACTGTCAAGAAAGTGAAAAGGTCTTCAGCAAACAACAGTTTTTAAGAAAGTGAAAAGAATACGGTATGGGAGAAAATATTTGTAAATCATGAATCTGATAAGGGCCTAGTATCCAGAATATATTAAAAATTCTTACATCTCAATAAAAAGACAACCCAATTAACAAACCTAAATAGACAATCTGAATATTTTTCTCCAAAGAAGATAATCCAATGGCCAGTAATACATGAAAAGATGCTCAACATCATTAGCCATCAGATAAATGCAAATTAAAATCATGTGAGATATCAACTCACCTGTTAGGATGTCTGTAAACAATGATAAAAAGTGTTGGTGAGGATATGGAGAAATTGGAATCCCCATACGCTGGTGGTAGGTTTGTAAAATGGTATAGCTGCTTTGGAAAACAGCATTTCCTCAAAAACTTAAAACATAAGAGTTATAGGTCTCAGCAGTCTACACCTGAGTGTATTTCTAAGGACATCAAAGTCGTATGTTTGTACAAAACTTGTATGTGAATGTTTGTAGTAGTAATATTCATAATTGCCTCCCACAAATGTCCAATCAGCTGTAGAGTGGATAAGCAAATTATGATTATCCATAAAATGGAGCATTATTCAGACAGAAAAGAAATGAAATAACCTTGATAAGCTCAGCTAAGTGAAAAAAAAACTACACACAAAAGGCTACAATATTTTATGATTCATTAATATGAAATGTCCAAAATAGGAAAATCCATAGGGACAGAAAGTAGTCTCATGGTCAGGAGATGAGGGGACAAGGGAATGGAGAATGACTGCTAATGAGTTCTGGATTTATTTTTGGGGTGATGAAAAGTTCTGGTATTAGTAGTGATAGTTGCACTGCCTTGTAAATATAATACAAACTATGGCTTGTATACTTGAAAATGGTGATTTTTATGGTATGTGAATTATATATGTATATATTTTTTGTTTGTTTGTTTGTTTTGTTTTGAGGCGGATCGCTCTTTCATCCAGGCTGGAGTACAGAGGTGCGATCTTGGCTCACTGCAACCTCTGCCTCCCGGTTTCAAGCGATTCTCCTGTTTCAGCCTCCTGAGTAGCTGGGATTAGAGGCATGTGCCACTACACCCTGCTAATTTTTGTAGTTTTAGTAGAGATGGAGTTTCACCATGTTGATCAGGCTGGTCTCGAACTCATGACCTTGTGATCTGCCCACCTCTGCCTCACAAAGTGCTGGGATTACAGGTGTGAGCCACCACGCCTGGCCTATATCTCAGTTTTTTAAAAGATGTGGCACCTAACTAAAATGAACTATTTTTGATAGGGAAAGAAAAGGGTTCTGTAGGAGGATACAGAATGACATTTGCCCTACTGTGTGAGGTTGACAGCAGACTCCTGAAATAAGTAATATTTCAACGGAGACCTGAAAAATGAATTGAGTTACTCATGTGAAAAAACTGTTAGCAATGGAAATGAGGAAACATGTAAGAATGTATTTGTTAACAGCTGAAAGCCAATTTTAGCTGTAACAGGTATAAGCTTCTACTTCTGTCGCTATGTAAGATTTTGTCAAAGACTTTTTGCCTTAAGTAGTGTAATTTTCCCATGGAGAACCATAACAATATAATATTTGTTATAGAATATATATATATATATGTATATATATGTGTGTGTATCTCCTAGCTTCTGGGTAAAACAGGGCATTTATTTTTTATTTTTTGATTCTAAATATTTTTAAATTATAGTATACGGCATTTTGTAATTTTAAATATTCTTGAAACCAGAACCAAATTCTTGAATTTGTTTATGCTTGATTTTCCCCCCCTATATGTTTTATAAGGCAGTTTTCTAACCTTTGATCCTATAGAACTTTTACTGTTTTCATTACTTTTGACAGTTTGAGATTAGTTTCAGAACCCTGTAAGCAAATAGTAAATATAAGTAGGGAAAATTAAAATATTTCTGTTTCCCGGTAGGCAATAAGACATTAAGAAAAAAATTCAAACTTATACCAAAGTAGAGAGGCAAGTATAATCAGCATCCATGTAATCATCACCAACTTCAAAAATTTTCAACTCATCACCAATCTTATTTATCTATGTATCCACCTACTCCTTTACCCACTGGATTATTTTGAAGCAAATCTCAGATATTGTATCATTTCATATGTGAATTTTATTATCTCTAAATGACAAATCTTTAAAAAAATATACTATTGGGTATTTTTTAGCTTGAAAATACTTCTTTCTTGTGAGGAAGTATCATTTAAAACGTTATCTGTTAGTGGAAATACTCTATATAATTTTTTATTTGCTTATATATCCATTCTAATACATATTAGGTATGTTTATAAAAATAATTGAGGTAATGAGAATGTGGTTCATATATTAGTCTATACTCATCTTTGTGATTATGATTAATGAAACCATAGGCATGATAAAACTCTTCTCTATAGCCACTAATTATCTCCTTTTATCATAACCAATGGCCTTAACTCTGTTTTGCCTTCTGGGTGTGCCTATCATTTAATTTATTGATTGCCCCCTCCTTATTGAAACATTCATCTCCCATGGCTTTCCTGATGTTTGGCTTTCCTGGTTCATCCCTCCATTGGAGTGTGCTCTTTTACTGACACATTTTCTTCTGATACCTACATAATGTGACTATATCTCATCCTTACTCTGTTCTTGAGCCTTTTCTGCTCTCTGCAAATTCTTAGCTCTTCTGCTGTCATGGCTACAAATCTTCTTTGTGTATCAGTGAATTCCAGGTACTTATTAAAATAACAAATCAGAGAACTTCACTTTAGTGTTGAAGTTGAAAGAAACTTCCCTATGGATATGCCATTGTCATCATAAGTTCAGATTTTTAAAAACTGAGGCTATCTTCTTTTTCATTAATATCAATTCCCTTTCAGCTTTCCTCTACTGACAAATCACCAGACTAGAAACATTCATATGTTCCACCTCCTTCAATCTCCTGTGCATGTGCTATTATCTTCTACTGTTAATTATTCCTTCAAAATATATGTTGTTTATGTTTTCATTTATTGCCTATTCTAGGCATTTTCTTCTTACAGGAAACTTTTCTTCACTACTCTGGTTGGCTAAATGTTCATCTCTGTGATTCCATAAAGTCTATGTGTTCTCCACAATCAAGATAATATATTTATGTGGCTTTTCTTCGTTTGAATTCAAGCTCTTGAGTGGCTGAGATTGGAGATTGGGTATTGTTTATGTTTGTGCCATAGAACATGAGACATTGTAAAGCTTGTTAAATGTTAATTGAACTCCTAATCTCTTTACCTGTATTACTGCAATATCTACCTAAGCTCTTGCTTTTCCCTGGCAGAACATTGTGTATAATCTTAATTCTTTGTGAAGCCATTGAAGACAGTAGACTCTCTATTAAAGTATCCTGTACATTTCCATCATAGGACTAATTGCAATTTAAAATTATTATTAATTTTCTTTTTTATTTTCTTTCTCCCCGTGGAATACCCTCTGTAATGGTAGCCTTACACACAGTAGGACCTTAGTAAATATTTATTGAATATGAATGGATGCCCCTCCTCACCAGTTGAGAGCAGTGCACATATATGTAATACAAATCGTTTAACAGTGATTACAAACCTTAAGCCTTTGCTCTATTTGCTACCAGACTGATCTTTCTAAAATAGTGTTTTTAAAAGTTCACTCAAACTTACTCTGTGCCAGACTTACAGTAAGTTTTGGGAATACAGGCACAGATAAAGACATGATTTTTGCATTTTATGGAATTTGGAAATAAAGAGGAAGAAATGCTTAAGTCTTTTTGGACAGGCCAAGAAAAACTTTGTAGAGGACACCTGATATCTTTAAGGTTCTTTTCAGCCAAAAAATTGTATAATTCACAGGTGCCCTTTTCTGTGGCAGTAGGTAAAAACCTGGGTAGCTGCAAAGAAAAGACAGATAGCTGCCAGCAGGGTATTTTTGGCTGTTCCTGTGGCTGCCCTCATTCTGATTAACTTGAATGTTTACTCCAGCCTGAGGAGTAACTTTGGAACTTAAATCTAATTCCTTACTAAATAGAGATTATTTTTAGATTATCCATTATTTTGTTAGCAGAGATAATTGAAAGGAGAATTTAGTAATGTTTTATGTGACTTTCCTGAAGCCCGTTGAAGCTTTATCATTTAATTTTTGCTTGGTTAACGAGGGAATCAGGAGACATTAGCACTTCGCACTAATACATCATATAACTTATTTATCATGTTAATTTTCTCTTTCAGTCCTGCTAGAATGTAAACTCTGTAAGAAGGGATTTTTGTTCTTTGCTCAATAAATATTTGTGAAATGAATACTTAGGAAGTCATTGGTAGCCTTACCAGGGTAGTTTAAATAAAGTGGTGGAGGTGGAAGCTGGTTTACATGGTTGAGGGTTGCCTGGGCTTGTTGGTTCAAAATCAAACAGGAATGGTAGTAGTTTTTTTTTCTTTTCCTTTGGAAAGTTTGATGGTAAGGAAGATATTTATGAAAATTCTCTTCTTAGCCACTTCTGTTTCTTTTTACTGCTGGTAACTTATAAAGGCTTTTAAAATTAACATGTCCTCTTGTTTCTTTTTAAAATTTAAATAAGTTTTATACTCATTAAATGTATTACTGTAAGCCGTATAATCTCAAATACTTAGGACTTTTTAGATTTTTAGAAAAAGCAAAAATTTTAGGTATTTTTCTCCTTACCCTAAATATACAGCTGTGAAATGATGTATCAATAAGTGGTTTTGGATTAATTTTATTTTTAACGTCAATAAATATGCACCAAAAGTGAATATATGTATAAATGAATTTACATTATTCAGAATTCTAGAATTAGACATCTGTCTAATGAATGCTGTTCTAAATGTTGCTAAATGATTAATAGTAATTAAAAGGTTAAATACAAGCTGAAGAAAGCTTTGAATTTTGAAATGTTTGCAACAGCTAGTAATCTGACTGATGCAGACGTTTTTGTCAAAGTTGAAAAAGTTAGAGCTAATTAATTTCTTGGGAGACATATGATGAGATTGTAGGTGTGATAACATATTTGAGTAACATATGGTAGTTATGGGGCACCTTTCTAATGACTGAGCAGCCAGTTAAATATAGACTTTTTGGTTTCATTTATTTCATTACCATTCTTTGTTACGGTGTATTTTTAAACCAATTTTGTTTCCTATACTAGAGGTCAGTACTTGGGATTTTAACAATTTATATTTAAAATGTTAATAGGAATACGGTAATTCTCTTTGAAATGGAAATAAATTTTAGTGAAAGTTTTCTTAAAAATACAGCTATTTCCTACCAACATATTTGTGTATTACACTTTTAAGATTAAATCAAATGTATAGAGAATTGTATTCTCAGTACCCAGTGTTTCACTCAGATTACTATTGAATGAGGATTTAAAAAATGTTACTTTTGATACACAGCACAAATGTATTTTTTCCCATAAGGATTCATTATTTGCATTTTGACTAATTTTCTTCCAGCCCCTTTTACTTTATAGTTTTGTTTCAGTTTCTGAATATTAATAATGACAACAGATTAAAAGGGAATTAAAATTATTTTTATATCTTATTAAAATAGTATCTAACACCTTGGTAGAGAAAATTTTGATGTGAGAATTTTGCAAATAGAGGCATAAAGTAGCGACTTACAGTTTATGCTTTTATTTTTAAAGGTTGGAATTTTACCAAAATTTATATGATTGTAAGCTGTTGTATAAGCCCCAAATTTTCTATCATTCAGAAATATCCACAGTGAAATCCGAGTTCAGGGTAAAAATGTTTCTGTTGTGCTGCAGAGTCAGCCACTGGAGGGTGTTCATGTTAACTTCTTAGTCTCAGTATTCTGCTGATCAGATTGATGAAAAAGTGAAGACCATCCATTCACAAGTCTTTTGAAATTAAAGCAAAAGTACTATTCGTGTCTAAAATGGAAATAAACAGAAAAGGAAAAGACTTTTAAACCTTAAAGGAAATACGATATTTAAATTCTGAAATTAGTAAGCAAATAACTTTCTTTTGCTTTTTACTCAAAGACACTAGTCAGTAATAACTGTAATTTTGAATATACTTAAAAATTACATGCAGTTATGAGGTTCTGATAAGTACAGAAACGTCCCAAATTTATTTACTAAACTTTTTCTGACATTATTGTAGTCGTTTTCATTTAAACTTGAGTATACTATGAAGAATTTTGATGTGTACATCTGCTCTGTGACTCCTTCCTTATTTTAAATCTGTTGCAAAGTTTGCCCCTGTCAGTTGGCATGCTTTTAGCCAATAGTGATAAACAGATATCCATGAAGGGCTGCTAGAGTCTTTTGTCCTGAATGCGTTTTGAGCTCAAGCCTAAAGGTAAAATTAAGGCGAACTTCCAAGTGATTCACAGTAAAGCACTAGCTTCTCATTCATTGAATACAATTGATAAAATTTGTATTATTATATAATTAGGATTTTAAAGACGGCAGGGTTCTCTGAAATACAGCTTACCAATTGGAAAATTACTTTAGAGGGATGTATTCTGAGACTGTAAAGTTTATATCATTTTTAATTGATAAGATTTTTCTTATTAGAATCTTGAGAAACAAAAATTCTACTGAGTAGGCTATTTATTCACTTTTTAAAAATGTATGGGAATTTCAGTAGAATAAAATGATGATTTAGAAACTGGTTTTAGTTTATTAATTGACGGTAGTAAAATAAACGTTATATCATTTTTCTTTGTTAGAGTAATAAGCCGTACAATTTTGTATAGCTAGTAGGCAATACTTAATGGAGAATGAGGGGATAATTTTTCATTCAGTAGAAAAATTTGATATTTGATTTGATTTCATAGTTGAGTAATTATACTTAGAAATATCAATTTTTTGCTTTCATAAGTTGTTAAAATATTTTCTACTCAGATAAGTCTGTCTTTATGGTCATAAAGTAAGTAAATGACAGATATCAGACCCATAAGCCAACATTAAAATTCACTATAATATACTTGGCCCTAATCCTGAAAGCTCTGGTTCATTCTAGAAATGTTTCTGGAACAGTGAGTACATGATTTTGGGAGATTAGAAGATTTACATTTTAAATACAGTGTCAGTGATCTTTACCTTGCCATGCATAAATTGTGTTGCCAGATGTGCTTAGGTCAGTGTTTTAACCATTCACATATCTTATTTATTTTATGAAATTATTTCATGAGTCTTGAAGGGGGACTTACGATTGAAATGAAGGGTTTGAGAGAAAGTATGTTAATAGTCTTATTAATAGTACGGAAAACAGTCCGTTTGGAGCATGATGCACTCTGTCACATAGAAACAGTTTTTGGATGCTTTCATAGCCATCTGTAGAGGGTGGATCATTGATTATACATCAGTCAGATAAAAAAGATAATTTTGACATTATCTCTTCTTCCTGAAATACCTTGCTTCTGAAAAATGTGTATGAGCTTGATCAAATTATTACAAAGGAGTTTCAGAGGGGGCATTTAATAAGCATATTACATAGTAAATTTATTGTCTATGATTTTTAGTATTTTCTGTTGACATAAATTTAGGAACAGATGATCAGCAATCTAAACAGAATAAATGATTATTTTTCCCCTCTAGGAATGAGAGATAATTTTAATAAACGTAATTTAAGTATCCATTTCACATGATTTAGTCACTAAATACATACCAGAATTTCTTAGACACTCAGAATTACTGAGAAGATATTAAACATATTCTTCAGAAATTTGGGGGTAACTGTAGATGTTTTTGTTCATTTACAGTTGCCAGGTATCCTGACCAAAATCTGTTGTTCTGACTTTTAGAAATTGTCCTAGCATCCTAATTTCTTATGAGGTACTGGATTTGGATTAGTGACAGTGCAACGTTGAGACAAGAGAGATTCCAGGATAAAGGAACCAAAATTCTGTGCATTTTTGCTTCAATAAGAAAATACTTATTATATTTCTTAAAATGTGTACATATTTTTAAAAGTACATTCATCTTTTCCTTAAAAAATTTAACATCATTAAGTTAATGGTATCTCTTCCCAAGCTAACATTTCCTTCTTATTGAATATCAGACATGGTGCTATGGGCTTTGCTTGTAGTTATCATTTCTATGTGTTTAAATGGTTAAGAGTAAAGTAATTCATGTAAGTGGGATCATACAGTATTTTTCCCTTTGTGACTGGCCTATTTCATTTAGCTTAATGTCTTTAAGGTTCACCCATTTTGTACCATGTGTCAAAATTTCTTTTGTAAGGCTGAGTAATGTTCTATTGTATGTATATGCCACGTATTGTTTATCCATTTATCCATTGATAGTGTTTTAGTTTTTATTTGTGTGAAAATGTATTTATTTTTTCCATATTTTTAAAGGATGTTTTTACTGAGTAAGACAGTTCTAGGTCAGGGTTTATTTTCTTTTATTCACCGAAGATAACATTCCTCTATCTAAATTATGATATTTAGCTTGTCCATTGAGTCTTTATTTTTGGACATCGTATTTTTCAGTTCTCAAAATTTGTTTCTCTTCCAAATTAGACATGTCTCTTGTATAGTTTTATATTTCACTGAGGAAAATTTCAACTTTGGCTTCTGTCTTCTTGTACATAGAGTAAATGTAGTTGTTTCATTGACACTCTGTGTCTGATACTTTCAGTATTTGAAGTTCCTGCTCTGGTGTCTTGGCTTATTAGATGCTGGTTATACATACTGGCCCATAAAGGGGCCACAGATACTGACCCATTGCTCTAGGTGAAATACAGGGCTAGGTTCTTGCAAGTCTCTGGTCACATCTTCACCAGCTGATCAATTACATAACCTTGTTTTATGCGTGCTTCTGTTTAAAGACATCTTATTTAATATTATTTATTCATTGAACTCATGGCCATGAACACTATAACTCATGCCTGAATGAAGCTTATTTAAACAAACATTTATTCTCCATAAGGCATATCATAGCCTTCTTTTGCTGACGAACACTAGATGAGATTTCAACACTGTACCTGAGGGCCATTAAACTGAAATCACCAACAGGAAGCACAAAAATATGAAAAACATGGCACTAAATATACTGTGAAAAGGACATTGTTTGTAATAGGAGAGCTGAAGCAAGAAGGCTGAGTGTGACACCTTGTTCAGCCTCATGTGAGAACATAGGCATCAAGTTATTCAAATTTTTTGCTGCTCTGTGCCCCTAAAGCACCCAGATTTTTTATCACAAATAATTTTAGGTGCCTAGGTGAATCTGCAAATACAGAATCCATGAATAATGAGGATTAAATGTATTTGCTGGACATGGTATTTGAAAATTATTTGTAGAAATATGAAGCCTTGGACTGGGCATAGTGGCTCCCATGGTAATCCCAGCACTTTGGGAGGCTGACACTGGAGGATCACTTGAGCCCAGAAGTTCAAGACTAGCCTGAGCAACATAGCAATATCCTGTCTCCATGAAAAGAAAAAAAACAAAACACACAAATGTAGTGGTACATGTGTGTAGTCCCAGTTCTTTGGGAGGCTGAGATAGGAGGATGCTTGAGCCCAGGAGGTTGAGGCTGCAGTGAGCCAAGACCATACCACTGTACTCCTGTCTGAGCAACAGAGTGAGACCCTGTCTCTAAAAAGACGAAAACAAAATGAAACCTTGAGTAAAGTTATCTTCATTCTGTATCTGCTGGATGCTTTGGAGGCATTAGCAGTCCGGGAGTAGCCTAACCCAAGTTTAAAGCCTAAAGTTTCCTGGTCTACTCAGTTGACATGAATCTAAGGTGTAGATCTGTGCAAGATTTAGTGTATTTTTTGGTTCCCCATTGACATTAACGATTAGCCATTTGTGATTCCAGCTTAATGTGGGAATTGATTTATCAGAGTCCTAATATTGTCTTACATTTTAAATTGTTCTCAGTGGAGTATTCACCTCAATTATTTAATCTGATATTTACAGAAGCAGAACCTTCCTTTTATCCTTCTTAATTTTAATTTCTCCTGCCTTGTGATTTTCATATTATCATCTCCTCTTTTTCCTCCTCCTTTCCTAGGTTTGTGAAGCATTTACTACAGTTGTTATAAGATTAAATAACTGTTCTCATTTAAGTACATTTCTTAGACTTACACTAAGATATGGCCTTCAGATTAATAATGTAAGAAATAAGTTCATTGATTTTAAAAATAAATCTGGACGTTGGAACAAGACCTTGAATTTTTCTTTTTCCTTTTTAATTCATAAAATTATTCATTACTCATCATGTTATTTTGGAAAGATATAGCATAAAATATGGTTTAATAATTTAGCTTTCACCTAAGTTTTTATTATATTTTATAATACAGGATTGGCTGTCATGAAAAAGTTAAATTTGAGGCATTCTCTCATCGAATTTGTCCTTGTGTATTATTTTATTTTATTTTGTTTTGTTTTGTTTTGTTTTATTTCATTTTTTGGTGAGACAGGGTTTTACTCTGTTGCTCAGGCTGGAATGCAGTGCAGTGGTCCAATCATAGTCACTGCAGCCTCGACCTCCTGGGCTCAAGCTCTGCTCCCACCTCAGTTTCCCGAGTATCTGGGACTACAGTTGCACACCACCATGCCCAGCTGATTTTTGTGGTTTTTTGTAGAGTTGAGGTTTTGGCATTTTGCCCAGGCTGGTCTTGAACTCCTGGACCCAAGTGATCCTCTTGCCTTGGCCTCCCAAAGTGCTGGGATTACAGGCATGAGCCACCCGTCTTTATTCTGTTTTTCAGGGAGCAGCCCCACTGATCCTACTTAACTTCAGTCAGAATGATTTGACTCTTCTGCTCAGAAACCTCCTGTAGCATCCCATCTCAGTAGAAGCCAAGGGTCCTTTCAGGGATCTATAGACTCTAGATGAGGTGTCCCCAACCCCCAGGCTGTGGGCAAGTACTGGTCCCTGGCCTGTTAGGACCTGGAACACATAGCAAGAGGTGAGCGAGCATTACCACCTGAGCTCTGCCTCCTGTCAGATCAGATGTGGCGTTAGATTCTCATAGGAGTGCGAACCCCATTGTGAACTCTGCATGCGAGGAATCTAGGTTGCACGTTCCCTTGGACTAAATCTAACTAATGAATCTAATGAATCTAATGCCTAATGATCTGAGGTGGAACAGTTTTAGCCCGACACCTTCTCCCCCTACCTCTTCCAAGGTCTATGGAAAAATTGTCTTCCATTAAACTGGTCCCTGGTGCCAAAAAGGTTGGGGACTGCTGCTCTAGATGATCTGGCTCTTCATTACTGCTCTGATCTGAGTTTCTACTACTTCCTCCCTTTGCTTCATGCTCTTATCATTGCAGCTTTTTTGTCTTCCTGGAACGTGTTAGGCATTTTCCATCTTAAAGCCTTGCTACTATGTCAAGAAAGTTCTTTCCCACATATATCTACATCGAGCTTCCTCACATTGTTTTAATTTTCCTTAAAAGTTACCTTCTCAATGAGACTTCCCTTGGTTACTTTAGTCCTCCCCAAAGTATTCTATTCCCTTCTTTGCTATGTTTTTCTCCTAGCATTTTTCATACTATATAACCTTTTTTCTCCCTCATGGAAATATAAACTCCATGAAAGCAGTGATTTTTGTCTACCATCCTCCCAGTGCCAGTCAAAGAGTCTGACACTTAATATTTATCAAGTGAATAACAAATGAATGAAATTTATTACCATAACCTATTTAAGAGCCTTAAGTATTACTTAGATAACTGGGTGTGGTGGCTAATGCCTGTGAGCCCAGCACTTTGGGAGGCCGAGGCGTGCGGATCTCCTGAGGTCAGGAGTTTGAGAACAGCCTGGCCAAGATGGTGAAACTCCGTCTCTACTACAAATAGAAAAAAATTAGCTAGGCGTGGTGGTGTGTACCTGTAGTCCCAGCTACTCGGGAGGCTGAAGCACCAGAATCACTTGAACCCGAGAGGCAGAGGTTGCAGTGAGCCAAGATGGTGCCACTACACTCTAGCCTGGGTGACAGGCAAGACTCCGTATGGGGGGAAAAAAACCCAAAAGTATTAATTAGATAAATCTGTATCAGAAAGTAAGTAGAGACTGCAAATGTAAGAACTTTGACATTGCATTTATTTTTATTTTGAAATAATTTCAAACTTACAGAAAAGTTCTAAGAATAATGCTTTTTCTTCTTTATCTTTTTTTCTGAGACGGAGTTTTGCTCAATAATGCTTTTTCTAATGAACCATTTGAGAGTGAGATGCTCCGTTACTATTGATTGCTTTGGTGCATTTTTGTAGCATTGACATTCTCTTATGTAAAAAGAGTTTAACTATTAAGGCAAGATATTAAAAGTGATGTATCAATCACTACCATCTAATCATCTGACCCCATTTAGATTTTGCCAGTTCTTTCAATAATGTCTTTCATTGCAAAATTCTAACCCAGGATCTGTGCATTTGATTGTCAGGGCTCTTTAGTCTCTTCATGTGGAATGGCTTCACAGTCTTTACTTTTATGACTTTTATGCTTTTAAAGATTACATGCCAGTTATTTTGTAGAGCATCCCATAATTAGGGTTTGTCTAATGTTTCTTCCTGATTAGATGTAGGTTGTACATTTTTGGCAGCAATATCACAAAAGTGATATTTTGTTCTTATTCTGAATTGATACTCAATTTTGGTTTATTCCATTATTACTGATATTAACTTTGATTGCCTGAAGGTAGTGACTACTAGTTTTCTCCACTGTAGAGGTACTCTTTTGTCCTTTGTTATTATTTTCTAAGGAGGTACTTTGAGACTATGTAAATATTATGTTTCTCTTTCACTCATTAGTTTTAGCATTTATTGATGTTTCTTGCCTAACTTAGTTGTGACTAAGATGAATGTCAAATGGTGACTTTCTAATTTGTTGTTTCTTCAACATTCATTAGTTGGGATTCTCTTATAGGGAATCTCTCCATTCATAGATTCATTATTTATTTATATCAATATGGGCTCATGGATTCTTGTTTTATTCAACAAATGAGTCATAATGTTTTAGTGTTAGGTATTTTGATGTCCCGATTGTCTCAGATTTGGCCAGTGGGATTCCCTTCAAATTTCTATGTCCTTTAACATGTCTCCATCATTCTTTGAGCACCTTCTTACTCTCTGGCACAATAAGATGTTCCAGGCTCTGCTTGTGATATCCCTGCTTCAGCCCCGGAATCTGCAGTTTTCCAGGGAATCCTGATTCCTTTTTGTGTGGACAATGATATTTAGAACTCTAAATCTGGGTATTAATTGTGTTCCCTGTATTGAGTGTCACTGTTGTCAAGCTCTTTCCTTAAAAATAAAATTAGGAAATAATTATATGACATATTCACTTATGGTTATGATTTCTGCATCTGTATATTAAAAACTGAATTTGCATTGATATTTCAATTTCTGTCTCACATCAAAGAGTTCATTCTAGCTTTATCCTTTTTATATTTGTAACTTCCACTGAGAAACAGGGGTTCAGTTATCTACAGTATATGACTTATATGGTTCATCTCCTGTATATAACCAATCTCTCAATCATGCTGGCCACTACTTCTTGTGGTCACTTCCTTGATTGGGCTTGACCCTTTCTCCTAGCTTCCCCTTTCAGTACCAGCGGATTCTTACTTACTTTGGCCATGCCTAAATACTTAAGAAAAGAAAGGTCTTCACATTTTAATGCATACTTTGGAGATTCCCATATCCCACCAAAGCTTATGCTTTGAACTTTAGGTAAAATTGCTTTATGATAAAAGGGTTCTTTTACTGTCCATTTTTGATGATGTGGATGAGTCTTAGAGTTTTTTTCTGGTCTCTATGATTTTCTGTTTTCTAAACTTATGACTAACTTAAGGCTTGTTATGATAAGATTATAAGAAAACATTCTGGGGACTCCTGAGAGTTTTCTCTGTAATTTATTATTATTTATAATTCTGTAACATGGAGAACATGATTAACATGAAGCTGTAAATTTGGCTAATAGTTTTGCTTTCTTATCAGCGAATCTATCAGTATACTGGTAATTGGATAATTTCAAAGATACGCTCACACTTTAAACCCTCAATTTCTAGTGCTTCAGGTGGGTTTGCACATATGACAGAAGACAGGCAAGATAAAAAGGAGCCAGTATAAGAATTAAAAAAGGAGGCCGGGTGCAGCAACTCATGCCTGTAATCCTAGCACTTTGGGTGGCCGAGGCAGGCAGATCACTTGGGCTCAGGAGTTCGAGGCCACCGTGGGCAACATGGCTAAACCCTGTCTCTACTGAAAAAAAAAAAAAGAAAAATAAAATTAGCCTGGCATGGTGTCACCTGCCTGTAATCCCCGCTACTCTGGAGGCTGAGGCATGAGAATTGCTTGAACCCGGAAGGCGGAGGTGGCAGTGAGCCAAGATTGTGCCACTGCACTCCAGCCTGTGGGACAGAGCGAGACTCTGTCTCAAAAAAAAAAAAAAAAAAAAAATTAAAAAGGACTGAGTGATACATTTATTAATTTGGCAAATATTTATTGATGATTTCATACATATCAAGCTGTTCTGCTGGAAGATCGTGAGTCAAAATAGACAGGGTTCTTGACTTCATGGAATAGTTTCTTCACTTCAGCATTTTTGAACCAGATAATTCTTCTTCGTCATAGCAAGCTGTACTGTGCATTATAAGATGTTTAGCAGCCTCCCTGGCTTCTACCCATGAGATCAGCTGTCTCCAGCCTTTTTGGCACCAGGGGTGGATTTTGTGGAAGACATTTTTTCCATGAACCTGGGTGGTGTGTGGAGGGGGGATGGTTTGGGGATGAAACTGTTCCACTTCGGACCATCAGGCATTAGTTAGATTCTCAAAGGTGCGTGCAACCTAGATCCCTTGCATGCCTAGTTCACAATAGGGTTCGCACTCCTATGAGAATCTAATGCTGCAGCTGATCTGATAGGAGGTGGAGCTCAGGTGGTAATGCTCGCTCACCTGCTGCTCACCTCTGGCTGCGTAACAGGCCACAGTCTCCGGCCCAGGGGTGGGGGACCCTGCACTCGATAACAGCACCTCCTGTCTCTCCATCCCTCAGCACATTGGCAGTAACCAAGAATGTCTATGTTGCCAAATGCTGAGGTGGGGAGCACATCACTACTCCTGGTTTTGAGTACCACTGCTCACGGTAAAACCAAATGCAGATACAGACATTCTACAGCTAATCATTCAATGTAATTATCAACTGTGATAAATGCTAATTATGGAAAGTACAGAGGGCCATGAGACTGTAACCAAGAAAATAATGACTCCATAATGAATTTGGAATTCAGTCAAATCAAAGTTTCTCTTGAGTATATAGTAGGTATTTGATATGAGAAAAGAAACTTAAGATGTGGTCTTTTACTTTAAGGATAAGCTGGCTGTGTATCTTCCAAACCAGTACCCTTTTGAGAGTGATAGAGTACTCTATTAGTAATGAAACTGGGACAATACATAGAGATGAGGCAAATTCTACATAATCTACTTCCATGCTTTCATTATCTACTCAAAGAGTAAGACCAATATATGAAACACACAGAGAATAATTCAAGACGGTATGTACATTAAGTGCTAACCTATGTCACATTATTAGAAGAGAGATTCTAATAATCTTCACATTATTAGAAGAGAAGATGTTACTTCTCCATCTTTGCTTGATAGAAGGCTTCATGGGAAAAGATGGGATTCCAGCTCTTCAATTTAGTTCTGGAGGTTTGCCATAAAATGTCTCAACATTCCTATTCAGTTATTTTACACTCTACTACCTAAGCCCCTAACCTGTTCAAGAGTTGTGTTTGACATAGCAGACAACAGAGAACAACTGGAGAGTCTTGATGAGGAATATATCATGATGAAATGGTTACAACTCATAGAAGAAACATTCATTTCTCTACCAACCTTGATCAGCATCAAGGTACAAAAGAATAGTATTATATGACTATCGGATGTACATACTGAAAGAACATTTCTTTCTTAAACCAAATTCTGTAAGTTTTTTTTATTGAAAACAGATTTCCTAGGATCATTCTCTCTCTCTCTCTCTCTCTCTCTCTCTCTCTAAGTGGACATTGTTGGCTTGTTTCTCTTTCAACTTTTAGGATCAATTCTGAAGATACTAGATTTTGAGAAACTGTATGTTTAGGGGGAAAAGGGGAAGAAACTGTAGGAAAGTGAAAAAGCATACGCTTTCAGGTTAGTGCTAGTCTGCTTACGTAGGAACTTTCTGCATCCAAATACCTTGCTTTATATTCCCTAGCTTTCTTTTTAAAATGTTGCTTTTACTTCAATTTTTTACACTACTTAAGATCCCATAGATTATATATTTATTTAAGTTCATAGTCATGGTACTTAATTATTTTTAAAAAGGTTTAGGCATGTTCATTCACTTACTCCTTAGAAGCAGTTGGCATTCTTTGTGTTGCCTGTGAAATCGGATGGTGATGTAGGGCTTAAATTTTGAAATATGGGCCATTTGGAGAACTTAAGGCAAATCTAAATGGCATAACATGATGGAGGAAGCATGAAGACCTTGCAACTGGTAGAAACAACAAAAGGATGTAGGAAAAGAATATGTATTGGGAAAAGGGGTAGGAATTATGCCAAAGTTCCATTTGCCTACTTCAGATGTCTGCTTAGGACGAATTCTGTGCCTGGGAAAAGGGATGAAAACTTTAACTTCCTTTCCCCCATGCTTTCATCCCAAGAGCCTAGAGTTAGAGCTGATTTAATGGTATAACTAGTACTGTTAAACCAAGCTAATAGGCCTTTATGACAGCATCCTCAGAGTTAGCTATTTATATAATTGTTCTGTGGAGCAAAGCATTTAGAGTACCCAGAAGCTACAGTGAATTTCACACCACTTAAAAACCAAGGGACTACCTGCAAAGTGTTTCTGTTATTTTAAACTCTAAAGTCTACTTGAATTTGAAAAAATAAAATGAGAAGTTGAAAATAACCAAATCTAAGACTTTTGTGTAATTGAAATGAGGTTGTTTTAGAAAATTAAATTTGGCAAGTGATTAATCCTTAATAAGGAGTAATTGTTTTATCTATTTTAGGGAAAAATTAATTTAACAAACCTATTATTATGTGAAATTTAGGTAATGAACATGGGCAGTACATAATTTCCGTAACATTTATAGCATCGACCACAAAAAGGCTGAATTAGTGTCATCAAATACAAAGAATGTTCATTTCAGAATCAAAGCTGTTCGGAAAGCACTGCTCATGGTTACTAGAATTAATTCAACATTTCAGGACTGTTTAGAATTGTTATGTCATATCACTTTAGTAGATACACCTTTCAGATGCATATATGCCTGATTTTGGATAAATATATTTTTTGTACTTTTCAGTATAAAAATTTTTTTCTTAGTTAAAAATGTTCTCTCATTTAATGATTTTTGGTTTTGTATCAAAAGCAAAGAAACTCAGTTATCTTAAATAATAAAACAGAGGTCGCCCAACCTGCACTATTTTGGACCCTGTATATAGCATTTAACCCAGCTCAACAGCTGACTGTGATTGGCTAGACAATCAGAGTACCAATTCTGTAGTGTCCTCCACTTTTCCCTGAAGCTAGTGGAGTTTTGGTTGAGTGGGGTATAAATGTGAATAGCAGATTAGCTAATTAAAATGGTCCTAGATAGTTGTAGGCTCCAGAACTGAAGTTCCTGGAGGACATCCAACCTCCCTAAACTCTCTTGATATCGAAGAACTCACCTGGAATAGCTACAGCCTACTTTTGTGTCCCCCTCCCCACCTTCCCTGCAAGCTCTGTTCCCCTGTGGGCTGGGTCCTGTTTCAGCTCTTCCATGTGTGTCTCAGGAACTATTCCTGTAGACAAATGTCCATTCAGCAATAGAATGCTTTTTCCAGGCTACATTTCTAAATCTGAGTCCCTATGTATCTTCCAGATCAAAGTGCCCCTCTCCCCACAACAGTGGAGTAGATTTGCCAGGGCCTTCTAGCAGAAGGCTAGCCTTCTAGAGTCTATCTGACTCTCTCTTCACTAGACTAAGGAGAAAAAGAAAATAACAAAACAAAAATGAAGAATTTATCATTTTAAAAGATGAATATGGCATTCCCCCTTCCCCTAAAAAGAAATGAGCAACTATTACTTACATAAAATGTAGATGCAACTGTACTCCTTGTAGGATTATTTATTAATGCTTTCTTGATATGTAAATCTAAATCCACGCGTTTGGCATGAATGTCCGCTTCATTTATCATTGCCTTGGATATGCTTTAAAGAGTCTGTCACAGCTGGTCTACAAATGGATTTTTGCACACACCAAAACTTGCCTTGTGGCAAATGTTTTATAAAAGTTGTATAGATGCTTCAAATATTGTTCTTCGTGATTCTGTGCTGCTAATTTTCCAGAAGTCCATCCTTCTCTTTCAGAGTCTTTTTTTTTTTTGAGAAGCATTTAAAAAAATTATGTTGAGTTTGGTGTAAATTAGAGTTGTGACAAATTACAGAGCAGTTTTCACAAGTAAAATTGGGCCAGTTAGCTCAGAATTAGAAAATTAATCTTTTTCCAAAGCATTATCTCACTTTCTGTGTGTTTATAGTGTTTATAGACTAATAGTATCAGTCAAAAAGCTAAAACAAAAGTCAGTTTTTTTCTTTTAAAAAACATTATTTTATCATTTCTTTTTAATGAACAGTTATTCAAGTATTAGCCTTCATTGGCTAGGTATGGTGTCTCATACCTGTAATCACAGCACTTTGGGAGGCCAAGGCGGGCAGATCACCTGAGGTCGGGAGTTTGAGGTCAGCCTGGCCAGCATAGTGAAACCCCGTCTCTACTAAAAATACCAAAATTATCCAGGCGTGATGTCGGGCGCCTGTAGTCCCAGCTACTCGGGAAGCTGAGGCAGGAAAATCGCTTGAACCTGGGAGGCAGAGGTTGCAGTGAGCTGAGATTGCGCCATTGCACTCCAGCCTGGGTGACACAGCAAGACTCTGTCTCAAAATAAAAAAAAAAAAAAAAAAAAAAAAAAAAAAAAAAAGGATTAGCCTTAATCACCAAGTGTTTACTAATAACTTACCGGTAAAGAGTTAAAGAGTAGTGTATTCAGATTTAAAACATTTTGAAGAAATACCCAGAAGTGGGTGGAGGACAAGGGCATTGAGCTTGCTGTCCTTGTAAGATACCGTGTGTGTGTGTGTGTGTGTGTGTGTGTGTGTGTGTGTGTACGCATGCGAGAAGGGAGAGAAAGTGGGAGAGGGAGGCATACAGTAGTTGCAGGTTAACATAATAGAGAATTTTTAAAAACCTCAGGACACATCTAAAGATGATACAAAATGTATGTTAATGCAAGATAAAATTTGGTTTATTAGGGACAGTGAATTATGATTGGAAATAATTAGGGCAAATTTAAAGAAGGGTTCAAGCGTTACTTTGAAGGAAAGGAGGGTAGTAAGCAGCACATAATTTTGAGCTAAATTCATAGGCAAATCAATTTCTATTTAGAAACTGAAGCACTTTCTTTATAAAAGCAAGACTTTGCCTCTTTATTTGCTCAAGTGTATACGAGGCCATATTGCATTTAGCCTGTATGAGAAGGAGAAGAAAGGAGAGAAGGAGTTATGAGGGAGATTGGAAGAGAATAAAAAGATCGCTGCGCTTTAGATGCCAAGCAAGAGCAATTATTACAGCATTATTTCAGGATTCAGGGACAACAAGGCCTGTGAAGGGGCCACTGATAACCTCATTGGTGACTTTTTGGAGATCAGTAGTAGTGATGGTAAGTAACAAATTGCCAGGAGTTGAAAAGTGAATGGATATTGAAGAAATGGAGACAGTCATCATAGATTTTTCTTCTGAGTTGTTTTTGATAAAAGCAAAGAAAATAGATTACAGCAAGCCAAAGAAAGATGATTTTTGGATTGGGTGTCTTGAGCATGTTCATAGGTTGAAGGAAAGGAGTCAAAATGCAGAGGGAAATTCAAAAAGATCCAAGAGAAAGATCATCATTTGACATAATCAAATCTTAGATGACAATGAAGATGGGACACAAGAAAGAGGGGTTAGTTCTTGAAAAGTAGAATGTATGAGACTTCCTTTGGTATAAGGGGGTATTCCGAATGTTTCAAGTAGAGAGCTGGGAAGTTGAAGTTATTCACATTTAATGGTTTCCCTGTTTTCTAGGAAGTAAGGGTATTATAAAATGAGAAAGATGGGGTTGGGGGATAGGGGTTTGAAGAGGGGTAAAGAAGATGTGGCATGGTTCCTTTAGAAAACAGTCATGATCAAGTCAACTAGAGATGAATGAAATAATTTCCCAGGTTTGCATGAATTATGATAGATTTATTTGGTTTAGTTTCATGATTTAGTATAGCAGTATTCAGAAGAGTTCCATGTAAAATAGATTATATCATATACCTAGGATGGAGACTGATAAGATGTGTATACTGAAAGAAAAAATGGGTTAGAAAAATATAGAATGATCAGGGATTCCATAGAGAGAATGAGACAAGTAGAAGGGATCTTTTCAACTGAGAAAATAGGGAGAGAATGAAGGACTAGAAGTGGTAAGGAAAAGGAAGGAGGAAGTTCAGTAGAACTGAGGAAATTATAATATTAGCTTAAAATATTCAAGTTAAAGTATTCATGCAACAGTATGTGAGGGCCTGCCATGTGCTAGGTACTGTTCATTTGTATTTACAGCAGATGAAGTACCAAGTACTTCAATGGAGTTGCCACTAGATGTCACTCTGATTCGTATGGTAAGGCTAACCTTGACCACGTACTCAAGATTGGGGCTTTGAAAGTCAGACCTGTATAAACAGGCAATTTTTTATAGCCTATGCAGATCAGTTATCCAGAAATCTTATTCATGTAACTAAACTACTTTTGAGAGAATATTTTCATTAGAACAAAAACCCTCAAATTTGAAAACAAGTGATTGATACTGTCTTTGCATTATTGATTTATTTTTATTACCTTAATCACACTAAATAGTATTTCTCAGTGAACTTTAACATTTTCTGAAATTCTACATTGAAGTTTGTGAAGTTATATTCTTTATATTGTTTTATTTACTTGTCTGCTGAATTGGTTCTGGTTTTATAGGGACTAATGAGTTTTTATAAGCACTAGTAAAGCTGCTTCTTTCTAAGTGGTCAAGATTGTGCATGTGAACACCAAAGTTGTGAGTATGGTTTTACTCTGTGTGGCCTTCCTATCAACTAGAAGGAAGAACACTATCTGTCCAGCTCTTTTTTTTTTTTTTTTAAGTCCCATTCTTGTTTTCTACCCAATCAGTATAGCTTTGCCTCTTTATCTTCATGTTGAAATAAAGGGTCATGTTTAGACAGCTTGTCAGAATTCCTGCCTATCCACAATTTTTTACAACTTGATTCTTTCAAAACCTCTGAACAATTTTGGATAGCTATGCAATATAATTATTAAACAAAACGCAAAAAACCAGACACACCAACAAACCATGTTGATTTGTCCAGAAACATATAAACAATACCCAGGCATACTATATGTCTTAGAAGATATATTTATGTTTGTGTATCTTCTTTTAATTTTTTCTTCATTTGACAGGGGAAAGATGTGAGATTATACAGCATTGCTAGAACTGTTGGGCCTTATCGTAAAACAATTTGCAGGTCATTATGGTGGAAAAAGCGTAGTATCACATTTTTTGCATGTGCTATGCCTAGATATATTTCAGTGCTTGCTTCAGACATCATTTCATTACTGACTCTTACCGATCCTTGTGATTCATTATGATCTTAAGTAATTTTTAGCCGTGTTTGCAAGAAACCTATACTATGTCTTAAGTGAACTGTCTTAAATTTATCCCTTTTGAATTTTTCTGTGTTTGTGGATAAAGTCAGTTTATAATAAGCCTAATGTGGTTTTCTATGGTAACTCCCAATGTAATACTAAGAATTTCATTTGGAAAAGTACCTATTTACTAAGCATGATTATAATCTATGTAAAAACAAATATTAAGAAAGCACTTCGCATCAAGTAGCCAGGAACAAAACCTGTGGCACAAACTTGGTAAGCTACAATGAAGGAAAAAAATATGTTGTTTGGAATAACTGACAGAAGATGCCACTGCAACTTGCTTTGAGAATTGTCAGACTTCCCCTTGACTGTAGAAAAAACTTATGTTTTTATTGTTTTTTTAAGACTGCATGTTAGGTAACATTTTCGTCTGTTCATTGAAGATATCTCCCTTTAATCTCTTCATTTTCTCTTGGGAAAGAAGTCATTTTGCTTTGGACAAGTGAACGTGAACATGCTGCATTTGCTGGGCTGTACTGGGTAGAATGCAAGTACAAGAGAGAAGATCAGTTAAAACTTAGCAGCAGTGGCAATGTAATTTTACTTTCCCCAAATTTTGTTGAAGCAGTCATTAAGAATTACACTCTATAATAAAAAGCATGAAAATATGATGCAAAAATCTCCATTAATGAAATTCCTCTTGAAATTATCCTCTAATTCCCTTTTAATTCTCAAATTCACTTTGCTATATAACTTTCAAAATGAAACTTCTGGCATTTTTGCTTGTTCTTGGAAAAAGTGTTCATTTCTTTGCAGTTTTACAGTGAAGATATCCTGTATTTCTTTTTAGGAATATGTTCCTTTGTTGTGCTAGGAACAATAAGTTTATTTAGATAATAGCCATCTACACTCTCTATCTCTAATCCCCAAAGGCCTTAACCTCCATTAGGAACAAATGTAGATTTTTGTTTGCTTGAAATAGCTTCCTGGGCATGTAAAAACCCTTTTGACATCATTATTTAGGGGCTCCCATCCTCTCAATGGAATCACAGCCTAATACAAAAACTTTGCAGCTGGTGAGCTCCCAAAGCCCCTTTTGATGATTGTTGTTAAACTCAGCATGGCAGCTTGCAGTTGTTCCTTTCCTGTACTGCCCCCCACCCCCCATGTTCATGTTCTTCATAACAATAAGAATTCTCCAGAGGTAAAACACAGGGCTGAAAATTTCTGATGCCTCCTTCATCCTCTGTTTCTTCTCATTCATTTCCATTCTGAGCATATTTATAAAGTTAGTGGAGATTATCAAGGGAAAGATTCATTCTCTGTCTGTCTGTCTCATGCTTTACTGTCTCTAATAAACTAATTTCTTTAAAAACAAAACAAACAATTGAATATCAAAGCATTGAATATGCAGAGGTTACGAGATCCCTCATCTTTTCTGTAGAGTATGTTAGTTTCAGGTAAATTAGAAATCAGAGGTCCTGGCTGTGACTTTAAACTTGGAAGTTTCTTATGTCATACTATATTCTTTATTGATAAAATGAGGATACAGATAACCCAAGCAAGTGGTAATTAAATGATTTATTAACTCAGTGACATACTAATTGACCAGAAATTTTCTCTAAAGTTTTTGTTTTAACTCGCTGTATCAAGTATAGGCTTATGTTGGTATTATTTAGGGGAAAAAACATTCATCATTCAAGATAAAGCATGTTTAGCTCATTGAAATGTAAAGACAGAATACATTTTAATAGAACAATTACTTATGATATGATTTAGATATTGTGAGAATAACAACCATAATTGAGAAAGATCTAAAATGACCTGGGACTGATAGGCAAGTTAGAAATGGATGTTAAATTATTGAAAAAAAATATATGGAGACAGACATGTTAGAAAATAAAGTACTCCCTATGTTTGAGTTTAGTAAAATAAGCATTGAAATAGGGCTAAATGGAAATAGAAACAAAGCAAAGTAAAAAAATCATTGACGATCCAGCCACTGCACTCCAGCCTGGGCAACAGAGCGAGACTCCGTCTCAAAAAAAAAAAAAAAAAAAAAAAAAAATTATTGAATGAACCTGAAAGATCTTTTTGATTCCACATGGGGAATTTCTTTTTTTGAAGTTTTTGATACCTGCATTAAAGCTGTATTTTAGAGTTAATGCAGATTTTGCTACGTTAATTTTTTTGAAGTTCTGAATGCATCGAGTTTTGGAAACTATTTTCAGGATGAATACTACGGGTACTGCAGATGTTCACGTTATATAATTATGTGTCTTGAATTAATTAAATCCAACTTCAAAGGCATGTATTGGAAATTCCTTTGCATAGTAAAACCTCCATATCTAGTGCCAGTGATAAAATGAGCAGCAGAATGGTTTAGCTGGGGTGTCCAGTCTTTTGACTTCCCTGGGACACATTGGAAGAAGAATTGTCTTGGGCCACACGATGAGCTAAAAAAAAAATCTCAAAATAAATCCTATAATGTTTTAAGTTTGTGAATTGTGTCGAGGTGCATTCAAAGCTGTTCTGGGCTACATGTGGCCTGAGGGTCACAGGTTGGACAAGCTTGGTTTAAAGGGAATAGGGACAAATTCTCATTCCAGAGAGCTGAGTACTAACTAGTATCATCTATTACCACATACTTTTGTGACCCTGGGCAAATCACTTTTCCTGTTTTTGTAAAATAAGAAGGATTGACCAAAAATCATCTCTAAATCCGTACATGTTTTAGTATGGTATGATCATTTTAAAATAAATAATTTTGACGTCTTACCTAATTTTCTTAAAAAGTGATAAGCCCAATACTTTTATTTTTGAGACAGGATCTCCTTCTGTTGCCCAGGCTGGAGTGCAGTGGCATGATCATAGCTCACAGCAGCCTCAACCTCCTGAGCTCAAGCAATCCTTCCACCTCAGCCTCCTGAGTAGCTGGGAGTACAGGTGCACACCACCACGCCTGGCTAATTTTTAAATTTTTCGTAGAGGATAGAATCTCACCATATTGCCCAGGCTGGTCTTGAACTCCTGGGTTCAAGTGATCCTCTTGCCTCAGCCTCCCCCACAAAAAAAAAAAAAAAAAAATCCTGCTAGGATTACAGACCTGAGCCACTGCCCCCAGCCTACTTTTATTTTAGAACTGAGAGCTTCAGTAAGATCATAACAGGAAAATTTAAAACCTCCCCCATCACTTGTAAAAGAACATCTTTTTGAGAAATTAAAACACTATTTTTTTTTTCTAATGAGCAAGGACTCATGAATACAGTGATCACAAATGAGATCCCCTCATGGTGATGAGAATAGCCATTTCAGAAATTATTGCTGAACATAGTAAAGAATACTGGAACTAATAGTTGGTGGTGCAAAATATGATAAATCAAAAGAGCCTGTTTCTGTTACGTGTAATAATTTTTTAAGGTAAACTTTTTCTTAAAGTATGAGATACATAAGAGTAAAATAATCACAAGAATACAGCTTTGTAAATATTCATGAAGTGAGCACACCATGTAACACCTATATTTAAAAAACGGAATATTACCGCTACCTTATAAGCCTTCCCCTCCGCTACCCTTCCAGTCACTATGTTCCACCAAGCAAACGGGATGACTTCTGCAGCATAGTATTAGTTTTACCTGCTTTTGAGTGTGAAATCATATAGCGGCTTTTTCAAAATTTTATTTGTGAGATTTATTTATGTTGTTGTTTGTACTAACAGTTCATTGAGGCCCATTGCTGTATTATATTTCCACTACAGGACTAGACCCCAATGTATCTGTTCTATTTTTGGATTTGTTTTGTTTTTCCATTTTGGGTATATGTCTTTAGGTGTGCATACATAAACATTTCTGTTGGCTATGTACCTAGAAGTGGGACTGCTGGATGATAGAATGTTCATATGTTCAACTTTTGTAGATGCTGTTAGATGCTTTCCTTAAGTGTTTGTTCTTTATATTCCAGCAGCAGTTTATAAGTTTCATGTATTCTATATCTTCACCAACACTTGGTGACATTTTTGGTAGAGATGTGCCTCTCCCTATGGTTGCCGACGCTGGTCTTAAACTCCTGGGTGTAAGCAATCTTTCCAAAGTGCTGGGATTACAGGCATGACAAGTGTAGCATCACCCCTGGTCAGTAATGTGGTTTTAATTTGTATTCCCCTAATAACTAATGAAGTGGAACACTTTTTCATGTATTTACTATTCATTTGGAGTACTAAAAAAATTTTATGACACTTGCATTTTAAAATATTAAACTTTCCTATGTTAAGAAGGGATGTTGTAAATTAGTTATTTTCTAAAACATTTGGCATAATCATTCAGTCTGTCTCGGTATTTGATAAGTTGTGAAATTCTTCGAAATTTTTTTTTTTTACTTAATAAAACTGTATTTCAAACCATGAAATTGATTTCAAATGCTACCTTGTAAGTGTTATTAAAACTATTTATTGATAGTAATTTTTAAAAACAAGACTAGAAAAAATGAAGTGGTTTAAACAAACAGTAGTTTTTCCTTCCAGGGAAGTCTTCTCCAGGGAATTTCTTTGCCCGGATGGTCAAGTCCCTTATATACAAAGTTTTTCCTTCCAGGGTAAAATTATTAGGCATTGCAGAGGGTATAATTAAAAGTTGATCTGCCTAATTTTAGGTTTACTGGCCAATTACAACCTTATCGTTGAACACAGAGTTGGGAAGATTCTTGAACAGTGTTTTAGAGCTGTTTTTGAGATGGAGAGCAACTTTTCTATGTGCTCCTACATTGTTGAGCCTTCCGTGCACTTCCTTTGGATCTCTGTGACTAATTTCTGGCCAGTGGATTGGGAGTGAAAATAGTATGTGTCACTTTGGCCTGAGGCAGTTAAGTGCTACCTCCTTCTGACCTCTTCTGTTGCAGTGGTGAACATGTACATGTTCTAAAGTTTATGTATTAAGCTAGTGTTTGTTGTTGCAGTCAATTTTAAATGACCTGATAGAGTTTCATTTTAGTAAATGGTCTACACATTAAAAAAAAAAAAGATACACTGGAGTCCCTGAAATATTTTTATGCCCATGATTTTTTGGGAGTAGAGTGCTGCTTTTTAAAAATACTAGGGTTTGGAGAATATGCTTACGAAGAGAAGTCGGTTTATGATGGGAAAATGAAAAAGGACAAACGTTTGTTTTATCATTCTACCAAAGGAGAAGAAAGCTTTAACAAAAAGAAATGTTTAAGATTTCTGATTATCAGAGTTTTATTTATTTATTTGTTTGTTTACTCAATAGAGATGGAGTCTTGCTCTGTCGCCCGGACTAGAGTGCAGTGGTGCCATCTCAACTCACTGCAACCTCCACCTCCCGGGTTCAAGCGATTATCCTGCCTCAGCCTCCAAGTAGCTAGAATTACAGACACCCAGCACCATGCCCGGCTAATTTTTGTGTTTTTAGTAGAGACGGGGTTTCGCCATATTGGCCAGGCTGGTCTTGAACTCCTCCCCTTAGGTGATCTGCCTGCCTCAGCTTCCCAAAGTGCTGAGATTACAGGTGTGAGCCACCATGCCTGACCTCAGAGTATATTTATTGTTTACATGAAATCCGATTATTTTCATAACATTAAAGTGATATTAACTAGTTTTGCTTCTTTTTTTTTTAAAAAAATTCAATTTAGGAAGGTGGTAACTATCAGAGAGGCATATGACACAGACTGTAGTGGCCCCTTGGTATCCACAGGAGATTGGTTCTAGGTCCCTTGGGGATACCAGATTCCAAAGATGCTCAAGTCATGGCATAACATTTGCATATATTGTTCTATTGTTATTTTTTACTGTTTTTTTTTTTTTTTTAAATTTTCTATCTGTAGTTGTTTGAATCTGTGGATGAGAAACTTGGGTTCAGAATGGCCTATCACAAACTGAGGATTATGGAAAAATACTGTAGTTTACAGGTATTTTTTTGAATAGTGTTAATACACAGATTACTCACAGTCTAATTGGAATAAAAATATTTAGAAAAATAAAGTCATTTTCATCTTTAATTTCTAATTCTTTGCACAAAAGTAATTTTTTGGAAAAGCTGTTTCTTATACTTGGTTTCATTTTAGAAAGAATTCCCAGCAACCAAAAGTAAGCCTGAGTTTGTACCAAGGTAGGAAGTATTTTACATTTTATCATGTCTGCTAGTCTTCTTCTATTAAATTACTTAAGCAACTTTTTATTATAGGAAATTTGGAAATGTGAGATGTTTAGCACAAGGAAATGGTCTTAAATGGAACAAAACTGGTTAAGAAATTGAAGTGAATAAAAAGCATGTTATGAAAATATGCAACACTCTTATTGACCTAATTAAAATAGCTTATATAAGATTATTGTTGGACTATGTCCTATAAACTTACAAGGGAAATCTTGGTTCCCTCTCTTTAACTCCTTATAGTTATTGCCAAGAATAATATTCTTACATGTATATTTTTACAAATATGTATGATAGAATTGTCACTGTATAAAAGTTTTATTTTTAAAAATATTGGCATGAGAAACAGATGAATGCTTCTTAATAAAGTTTTGAAATAGTTATTTATTAGTGTTACTGGAAATGGGTGATTTAGTGTCACTTTTTGGGTCATGTGGATTTGTTTTGAGAGAGAAACAGAGAAACACTCAAGGAAACAAAAATCAACAAAGAGTAACAAAATTTCTGCAGAGAATACAGGTACCTGCTTGCATGAAACAAAGGTCCTATCGTGAAAATACTAAAAGTCTTTGAAGAACTAGGCTGGAGTTTATACTGCTAGTATTCTTTACTGACGATATAAGGAACATACAGTTATATATGTGATGAAATGGACATTAATGATACACATTTCCCAGATGTAGGGCTAACACTTCCTTCAAAAGTCAGATTTCCAGGTGTTTCATAGCTTGAACAATTATTTTATGAGACCCCTCCGCTCAAGTTTTATACCCTAGAACTTAATAAATGTGCCTGGAAATTTTATGTAGATGAAGGATTGGGGTTTCTAGAGGTCATGGTGTAAGTCATTCTTTCCTACCTGGCCTTTGTACAATATCAGATACAAAATGAAGAGCAAAGATAGAGGCCAGAACGTACCTACTAATGATAAAAGTCCAAGTGGAGGTCTTAGTTTGAGAGCCAAATGACCTGCTGATTGAATTGCAGAACCAGGCCAACTTTTTTAATCTCACTTCATAAATAAGACAGTGCCATAGAGCAGGGGTCTTTTTCTGTAAAGGGCCAGATGTAAGTGTCTTTGTAGGCATTGTGGTTTTTGTTACAATTGTAGCTACTCTGTGATTGTAATGCAAGAAAATAGATAGGCAACAGGTAAGCTAATGAGAGTTCCAATAAAACTTTATTTAGAAAAACAGGCATCAGCCTTTTGTAGTTTGCTGATCTCTTGCATAGAAGAAAAAGGCACATTTGCTTTTTCTGCAGCCTACTAGTTTCAGCAGGAAAACAGGGGCCCAGCAGAATCCTGCAAACCAAGGATTTTTCCTCACCCGTTTTTCACCAGATAAAATACTCCATCTTACCAGAATTAGAGGGAGTAAAGGGAGAGAAAGAAACCTGAAATAATACTAATGAGCTCTCCTTGTAAGAAGTGGGGCCAATGCTTTTCTCACAAGTCCCTTGACACTAGAATTTACTCTGTTACTCAGGTATACTGCCCTTCCAGTGGACTCAGAAGAATCTATAAAACACAAAGTATTACTTTGTACTGCATTTTCCAAAGTTGAAAGTCTCAGTGTTTTGGTGCTAATTTTGGCGTAGTTTCTCTTATTTTTTGGTTAGTGATAGTAAAACCATGTAATGAGCTCCCGGGAAGACCCTTCTCTTCCGGCTACATGTGGTGACATGAGGACTTGCCTTTGGCATATTTTGGGTAGCTCAGATTACTCTGCGGATTGATTCATATTTTTTGAGTGCCTACAAAGTATGAGGTATTTGGATAAATGCTGGGGATACAATAATGAGCAATAGTGACCCAGTTCTTACCCTCACAAGAGCTTGTGCTGTGTAACAGAAAGGGCTCTAAAAAGAAAAAGTGATCTCTGATTCGAAACCTGAGGGACTAGCAGCACATGCCAAAGAGGACAAAGTTCAGCATGTTCCGGGATTTGGAGAAAGCATCTTTTACCTGAGGAACAGAGTGTAAGGGGAAAGTGGAGATAGCTCAGGCTGGAAAAGGAGGAGGGAGCCTCGGTTGCAAAACCTCTGTAAGCACTTGGGTTTTGTCAGATCAGCGGGACGTGGTTGAGGGGCTTTAAAGCCATAAGATGATGTGAGTGATCTCTATTTTTGAATATATTCAGTCTAGGTTAGAAGAGGCAAAAATTGAAGACCTACAGTTGTACTGTTCAACAAGGTAGCCATGGGCCAAAGTGGCTGCTGAGCACCTGAAAGGTAACTAGTGTGATGAGGAGCGAGTTTTACAGTTTAGTTAATTTTGATTTAAAAATTTAACTTACAATTTTGGGCAATATGTTTTCCTTTAACTTTAGTATTTTGATTGGACTATTATTGAAAATTATTATTGAAAATTTAGAGTCCAAATTGACCTATATTATAGTGTAAAATTCACGCTGGATTTTGAGTTCATGATATAAAAAACAAGAATGTAAAATATCTCAATTTTTTCTATTGGTTGTATGTTGAAATGATCGTATTTTGGATGTATTTGGTAAAATACATTATTCAATTTAATTTTACTCTTTTTTTTTGCTCTTTTATGTATGGCTTTTAGAAAATTTAAAATTATATGTATGTGTCACATTATGTGTCTTATTGGACTACTCTGGCCCGATACCAGTTCAGAGGCTCTCATAGGAATCCAGATGAGAGATCACCATGATCTGTACTAGGGTTGGGGCAGCAGCATAAGGTGGGTGAATTTGGGAGTGATCTAGGAGATAAAACACAGGATTTGCCATTTGATTAAATGAGAGAGATGGTGAATTCGTTACAAGGAAGGAAAAGGGAACCTCCAAGCACAAAAATACAAGAAAATATATGGTAGCGGAATGGCAGATTCAGATATGTAAACAAACAAAAACAATGCACGTTATTTTTTATTGACAAACTAAAATAACGTAGTTAAAACAGTACTCTTCTACTATTGGATTTTAGCATTTTTAATGTTTGCTTTTTAGTATATACTACCTACTAATTTTGCATGTCTTAGATTGTAACTGAACACTAGATTTTACAACATAATGGTTTGCCGTCTTTATTTCCGTGTCAGTATCTAGTCATCCTCAGCCAGTACAAAGTGGGAAGTGGGACTGGAGATGTTTATGTATACTTTTGAGCACATAAATTCTCTAAACATTTTCACATTTGATAATATAAAATTTATTTACATTTTCTTTAAGATGAAGCTTATTCCTTCTTAAAAGAACAAGTACTTTATTTACACGTGACAGTTTACTAGACCCCTCCCTAAAGTTGAAGCCCTAACAGTATCTGATGAATGTTAAACGTCTAATACTTTCCTCCATTGTCCTCCTAAGAAATAAGATGCATTTCTAGCTTCATTTTCCAGTCTCTTAAGCTTATGAAAGTAGTCGAGACAGTTTGTTGACCCCAAAGAGACCTTTTAGTCTCTGGCTTGTTAGACAACAGGGTCTGTACTCTTCATTGGCATTCAGATCACAGGCAGCCACTGGGCTCAGTGCAAAGCCAAGCACAGCTTTAGGATTTAGACAAAGCCACCCTGGCAAAGGAACCCAGTTGTCAGGGTAGCTGGCTGTATTGTAAAGAACTGTTGCATAATGGAGAGACCAAGTAGAACTATTAGGATGCAAATGTGAAAAAAATGGTGGAGCTAACCTGCAAAAACAAACATTTCTTTTTTGGTGAAGAGTCTAGTCATTGTTGCTTTCTTCTGTTTTAACTTCTCTGGGCCAGGGATGTAGTTGGTGCAATTTGAGTATATTAGTTATCTTCAGTCATAATGCTACCCTATATTACTTTAAAATGAGCAGTTAATTTGTAGGAAGAGACCACAGTACTTCAATGTTTTGGAATCTTTTCATAATTTATAAGTGCATCCTACTTTAGTCTAGATCAATTTTATATGTGATTTTTATTCTAGATTAGATGGGAAATCCTTTTTGCTCTTGATTTTATTTCATCTGATTTATAACAAAATATCGTTCTAATCATTATCATCCAATGACTTCTCCCAGTGGATTCTCATAAGTTGTCCTATTTATTGTAGAATTTTTGGCTGAAGAGGAAAGCTGTTGAAATCCTTAAAACAAGAATTGCTTTATTTTACTGATGTCTTATGGAAGTCTACCCTGTCCCTTTTCTCCTTTTCACTTTCTTTTGTTTGTTCATCCCTGCATTGAGTGCTCACTTTTTCTTTTGCTTTCTACTTCTTCCTTAGTTCTTTCTACTTTTCATCTTTCTTAGCAAAACATTATAGAACCCACACTTTGATAAATGCTGTGGTAGGGAAAGGGAAATAATACTAGTAAGAAGAAGAAGGAGTAACAGAAGGGGCTCCTAACCTGGATTTAGGAGTCAGGGAATAACAATTACACCCGTGCCTTACTGAGCTGTTATTACATGCCAAGCACTATTTTTGGTGTTTTACCTGAATTAATCTCATTTAATTCTCACAGCAACCTTATGAGGAAAGCGCTGTCATCCCAATTTTGCAGGTGAATATGAGGCACAGAGAAATAAAGTGACTTACCCAAACTCACATTTTGTGTATGATAGAGCCAAGAAAGGCTTTCTAGAAGTTTTGAGTGTGAAACTGAGATCCCAAGGTAGAGTAAGAGTTGCCTGGTACACTGGGAATGGAAGCAGGTTATGGGAAGAGGGACCAGCAAAAGTGTGACCGAAAGGACTCTTGCACCTTTCTGGAAGTGAAAGTAGATTAGTAGGGTTTGAGGGATTCTGTGAGAAAGGGACTAGTGAGAAATGATGCTGGAAAGATTACTCTGTGTTCAGATAATTTACATATGTTATTTGTGTGTGATGGTTCATTTATTCAGCAAATACTTGTGTCTATGAAATGCCAGTTACATGGCTGTTATCTGTTGGAAAGGTGGAAAGAAAATAGCAAAATAGGGGTGGCATACATCTGGATGGAGTTACATCGACTTCGAGGTGTTTTAAGTAGATGAATCTTAAGCAAAGTCTTAGTACGTCTGTTTTGTTTCAAATCAGCATATGCCCTGACTTTCTCATTTTGTTGTGAGCTTCCATTTCCTTATCTTTGAGCTTAGTACTTGCAAGGCTCCTAATTTCTTTAAGATTGCCGTATAATACCATTCACTTCATTCTTGTTTTGGTTTGCCTTTGAAACAGCTTTAAGAACAAAATATCCCTATAGTTGTTATTTTTCTGACTTTTAAACCTTTATTGGTAGAGCCATTCTTTTTTCTAATTCTTGCTTTTCATTTTCTTCCAGGACTATGATTCCTTTAGCCTTCTTTAGTTCCTTTCTTTCTAGTAAATTCCATTAACATTGGGCATCAAGTACAGCCATTTAAGGCCTTTTGTGTTTTTCTTGACCTCAATTTTTTGGAATCTGAATGTTGATTTATCACTACTGACAATGATTGGCAATTGTAATTTCTGACATTGATTGCTTACTATGGTATGTGCCAGGCACTATGCTAATTGATTTATATAAAATAACTTAAGCTTTATAACAACTTTCTGTGGTAGGTGTTACCAAACTATTATCATCCAGTTTTCTAGTGAAAGAAATGGGAGTTTCAGAGGGATTAATGTTATCCAGGTTACACTGATAATAAGTGACAGAGCCAGGATTTGAATCCATGTATTTGACTACAGAGCATATACTTTTTACCCCCATCTCGAGCTTTCTGTCTAGCACTTGCATTTTCTTATTTTTACAGATTAAAAAAAGTATGTGGCAGATGGTTTAGGCTAAATATAACCAAGGCTAAATGCATCTCCCCCTAAATTACTTACCACTGTACTTAATATTTATTTAGGATGTATTTTGTGTTTAGCACTAGCAAAAGGAAGTAATTTTACTTTTTAATAATATTTTAAATACTTACTTTGAACTTCAAATTCATTCTCCCATTCTATTTATTCTTCCATGGCACTGTCTCAAACACCTGTCATTGGCTTCTCTCCTCTACAGTTTGACCCATTAGTTGGGTTTACATTTGTTTCCCACAGGTGATTGTGGCGAGCATGCACCCATTTTTGCAGCTGTCTAATAAAAAGATGGATGCTAACTCATGCTAACGGTTGTTGCTAGGTATGCCACAGTAGACTCTAATAAAGAAAAGTGGTGAAAAACATTATGAGAGGAAACATAACAAAATATTTTTCTGGGTATAAAGTAATGTTACAAATTGCTTTTGGTATGAGTAGCCTGTTGTTAAAGTTTCAAATATCATACTTAGATGATATTTTTAGAAACATCTTGAAAAATAGTCATGTGGTGCAGAATGATGTTTCAGTCAGCGATGGACTGCATATATGACAGCGATCCCATAAGATTATAATGGAACTAAAAAATTCTTACTGCCTAGTGACATAACATCATAGCACAGTGCATTATGTTTTTATGGTGATGGTGGTGTAAACCAACCTATTGCATTGCCAGTTTGGTATAAAAGTATAGCACATACAATTTTATACATTTCACAGTACTTGATAATGATAATAAATGACCGTGTTACTGGTTTATATATTTATTATACTGTTGTCATTTCAGAGTGTACTCTCTCTACTTACTTTTTTTTCCTTTTTTAAAGGTTAACAGTAAAACAGTCTCATGCAGGTCCTTCAGGATGTATTACAGAAGAAGGCGTTGTTATTGGAGATGACAGCCCCATGCACATTATTGCCCCCAAAAGCCCTCCACTGGGACGAGATGTGGAGGAGGACAGTGATATTGATGATCCTGACCCTGTGTAGATCTAGGCTAATATGTATGTTTACATCTAAGTTTTTAACAAAAAAGTAAAAAAAAATTTTAAATAGAAAAAAAGCTTATAGAATAAGGATATAAAGAAAGAAAATATTTTTGTACAGCTGTACAGTGTATTTGTGCTTTAAGCTAAGTGTTATTACCAGAGTCAAAAAGCTAAAACATTAAAAAGTTTATAAAGTAAAAAAGTTACAGTAAGCTAAGGTGAACTTATTATTGAAGAAAAAAATATTTTATTATTGTAGCCTAAGGGTACAGTGTTGATGAAGTCCACCGTAGTCTACAGTAATATACTAGACCTTCATATTCACTCACCACTGATTCACCCAGAGTCACTTGTAGTCCTAACAAGCCCCATTCATGGTAAATGCCCTAGAGAGGTGTACCACTTTTTTTTTTAAACCCTGTGTACTGTATTTTTACTGTACCTTCTCTATGTTTAGATTTGTCTAGATACACAGATACCATTGTGTTAGAACTGCCTTTAGTATTCAGTACAGTAACATGTTGTTCAGGTTTGTAGCCTAAAATCTAGGTGTTTCTATGATGTTCACTTGGTGAGGAAATTGCCTAATGATGCATTTCTCAGAATGTATCCCCATCATTAAGCAATGCCCGAGTGTAATGGAGTCATGTGACCTGGTATTCTTTTTCCTTTTCATAGTTCACACTGTATATTTTTAAACAGTACTTCAGCGTTTCAGTTTATTTGTGAACTTTGATTTGTGCAGTCATTTACACATTCATACATACATTCATTCACTCTTTCATAAATTCTTTATTGATGAAATATTATTTACTGGAAGTGCCAGTGAGGTACAGGAGATACAGCAGCACACCGTGCTGAAATAGTCACAGCCCTGATGGACTTGACAGTGCATTTATCATTGGATTGGATTTAAGAGAATTAGCTACTTTTTTTCTGTTGAGAGTTCATGCCATATTTGATTTTTGGATTTTCTGAGATTTATATTAATACATTTGAAAATCTTGGTTTTAGAATTAGACTGATGGTTACAGGTGTACCTCAGTTTATTGTGCTTTGTTTAATTGCACTTTGCACATATTGCATTTTGTACAAATTGAAGGTTTGTGGCAACTCTGTTGAGCAAGTCTGTCTGTGTCATTTTTTCCAACAGCATATGCTCACTTCATTAGCATTTTTGGCAAAAAGTTTTTAATTAAGATACGTACTTTTTAAAAGACATAATGCTGTTGCACATTTAATAGACTAGAGTGTAGTGTAAATATAACTTTTATATGAGCTGGGAAACTAGAATTTCATGTAACTTGCTTTATTGCCATATTTATTGTAGAGGTCTGTAACTGAACCCAGAAGCTGTCTGAAATATAACTTGTATACAGATTTTGATTTGGTCACTACATATGTTTATGATTGTTAGGTTATACTTATTGGCATTCTGAAATTTTCCTTTTTTCACTTAGTATTGTTTTTGTGCTCTGTCTGTGTGCAATGTAGTTACAGCTGTAGCTAAAGCTATTGGTAAGTTATGCCTTTTAGCTGCTGTGTAGTATTCCATTTGAATATGTAGTACTACTTTTTGTTTATTCTTTAATTGATAGACTTTTAGATTATTTCCCCTTTCTCTCTTCTAGTCAGTTAATACCACAATAATTGAGGTCTCTTATGACTCAAAACTTTAAACAGCTTTGAAAAAGAACAATCTTTTGTCTCATTAATGTATATTTTAAAATAGAAGTATTTGAATTTTGCCTTTAGTATTTGTGATATTTTGCAGAAAGTTCCAGTTGAGTTAGTTTAAATTGAGTCTAGTTTGTGAGCTTTTCATACCTTACCAGTAAAAGTCCTGAACTGGTCATTTTACTTGGAGTGTATGAATTGGCATAGCACAGTACTGAACAGGTAAAAGGAAACAAAGTATAGGAAAGCAGCTAATTATAGTAATTGCAGCTGGTTTCAAAGTACTTCTAACAGTTTGTGCATAATGCTTACTTGAAAGCATCAAATGGGTGCTAGTTGTGAAATAGAACACCTGTTTGTTGTTGAGCATGTGTTTATGCAGATGATCGTTGTTGTCAAAGCACCTTGATGTAGAGTAGTCCTGTTTACATTTACATTCTCCCCAAAGGATTAACAGTGTTCTCTCAATAAATTTGCAGTCTATTCTCCTCTCAAAGGCTGCTGTTTGGAGGGTGGTGTGAAAGAGGCAACAAGTGCTTGCTAATCACTTGAATGTACATAATGAGCTACAGTCTGCTGCACTGGTTTCTTGTAGAACCATAACAATACTGATAGGCAAATGCACGTAACAATAGATGTGTCACCATATAGTCCTTGAGAGTGCTTGTTGTTTGTTCATTGGTATTTATTATTTATTTTTCTCAACATGAGTTAAATTTTTATTATCAGTACACAAACTCACTAAATAAACCAGTGTGTTATATAACAACTCTGTCATCACTGAGAAGCAGTGTTGTAAATTTCTAGACTACCTAGAGTCTCAGGGTATTATTTAAAAACCCATTTGCTGTATTTAGTAATTCCAAAGATTGAGAAACATCCAGTCAGCCACCATCTCTTCCCTTTGGTAGACTCAGCAAGGGAGTGGGGAAGCTTTTTAATGGGAAAAAGAGGCAGCTTTAGGTATGCTCTGGTTGGAAGGCTGTTGGCATGGGAAAGCTGGAGGTGTGGGTATCTTGTGTGACTGGTCTGGGGAGCATCTTAGCTTTTTCCGTTTGGTCCTGGGTTGTTATTGCCCAAGTCCTGACTGTTCTGGGCTCTTGGCTGCAGAGTTTGTGGTTTGCCATCCTGCATTGGTTGCAAAGATTGTGGCTCAGAGTTCTGTGGTTATACATGATCTCACTGCTGTCCATTTTATATTCAGCCTCTCAGTGGGTAGTGTTGTTAAGATGAGGTGAAATTTATTTAGAAAAAAATGTAAATCTATATGAAGAACAATATTAAGTAAATAATGTAGATGGCATGTGAATATAACACAAATTGTGAAGGTGGTAAATGAAATTAGGAAGAAAGGAAAAACTGTTACATGGTAATTACATATGAGGCATTTCACTGAGTGTTTTCCCATTTTATTTCATTTTATCCTCTTCAAAGCTCTGTAAGTACAGTATCATAATCCTGAAATTATAAATGAGGATTCTGAGGGTTAGCGAAGTAGATTGGTCCGTGGTTGCGCAGCTAATAAACAGGAGCTAGAATTCCAACCCAGAGCTTGCTGACTTGAGCTTACTGACTTGAACTTACTGACTTTTGACTCTAAAAAGAGGCACAAACTATTAGTTTACAAATGCGATCATTCCATGAACTGAGACTTTTCAGTGCTTCACTTCTAGTGCCTTCTATTTCTCTTCACAGAACACTCTTTTTGGATAAAGAGGGTTTAAAAAATAATCTCTCTATTGATTTTTAAATAGCTGCGGTGGCTAGTTTCCAAGTCTGCAACTATGTCCTTGCTTGTCTCAAGTTGGCCTCACTATGTGTGTAGAGGACGCCTTGGCTTATCCTAGTTACTGTTGCTCTACTGAGACCATCCAGTAAGAGTGACTCAGAGCTTGCTCATTACCTCTTTTTGCCCCTTAGTTCTTGTTGTATATCAAACCAAGTGTTTTCTAAATTCTTGTAGACTCTTTGTTCTCTGTTGCCTTATTATTGGTGATACTGCATGCCATTTATCTTAAAAGTATGGATGGTAGAAAACATGAACTGCTACAACATCATAATATATATCTACAGCAGGCTATTATATATTTTTTTGCTTTCATTTTGGCTTGTGGTAGATGCTTGCATATAAGATTTTATGCCATGAGCAGAAATAATCGAAATGTCATGGAATCCTTCAGGTGTCACTTTGCCAGCCGGGAACCTTTGTGGCCTGTGGCGCTCTTGCTTGAGTTTCGCTCACTCCCCCTGTGTTCGTTCCACCCACTCAGCCCGGCAGGCTGCACTCAGTTTGCCCAACCCGGATCGCATGCCTGACGAGGGCAAGCCAGGCGCAGAGCAGTGAAGGGTGTGTGAGAGAGCTAACACAGGGTGCGGCCACAGTGTGCAGCCAGGCCTGCTGGCTGCTGTGGTGGGGCGGGCAGCTCTGGGTGCTGGCACAGGTGCCAGCTCCTTGCCAGACTGCAGCTGGACCAGGCGTGCCACACGCAGTTTCTGGTGCAGTTTCTGCTGCCTGGAAGAGGGGGATGTGGTGGCACCCACAAACTTGGGGATGCCAGCAACTGCAGAGCCTCAAGGAGTGGGTGAGGCATGCTCTCTCATTCTCACCACCCGCGGCTTGGCGAGCAGGGGGAGCATGTTTCAGCTTGTTCAGTCCCACCACCTCACCCCAGCCGGCGGCTCCCAGGCTGGCCCAGCTCCACTGCCACTTCCTGTCACATGGGGCAGCTGCCCAATGCAGGCAGAAGGCAGGAGGTCTATAGTGTTACAGCTCTGGCTCAGGAAGTCCTGAGGTCTGGGCTCCCAGAAGTGTCACTGCTCTTCACTCCTGCAGTCCAGCAAATGGGAGCATGTCACCACCCACAGTTCGGTGAGCTGTCAAGCGTTGCAGCCCTGTTCATGCCCACTGTTGGGTGGGTCCTGAATTCTGGTCCTTTGTCCAGGAAGAATGAGGTTATGTGGACAACTGGAAGGTGAGCAAGGTGGAGAAGTTTTACTGAGTGACAGAACAGCTCTGCAGAGAGGAGACCCAAAGAGGACAAACAGCTCCTAAAGGTGTTCCTGACTTGTGTTTGAGTTCAGCTGAAGCTGGGGTTTTTATGGGCGCTGAATGGAGGAAGTGCGTGCTGATTGGTCCATGGGCAGGAGGACGTGTGTGCTGAGTGGTCCATGGGTGGACCTGGAAAAAATACCATTTGATTGGCTGAAAGACATAAAGGAAATTCGCCCTCCAGGTTGTGGATTCCACCTGGAACTGGCAGCCAGGTTTTCAGGCTTCATGCTGTGTGTGGCCTGAAGGTTGGGTTTCACTGGGGACCTGTCCCAATCTGCCTAGGAGTTTGTCTGCCTCTTGCCACTATCACAATTTTATTTCTGAAATACACAAATATTTAAAGCTGTTAGGAAGGTGTCAGTAGAGAGACTTGGAAAATACAGGCAAGATGAAAGTAAATTATTCTGGTAATAAAATAACCCATTCTCATTAGGGAAAATGAAAAATATACATAAAGAAGAACGCTATAATCTATAATCTATTGTCCAGAGATATTACTAATATTTTATGTCTCCGTAATCTTTTGTCTATGCACATATTTTTATATTTTTAAAATCAAACATTTGGAATTTTATATCTTGCTTTTTTTCTCTTAATATTGTAAACATTTTCCCATATCATTAAGGACTTTTAATAGCATTTTATAATTATTTACCTAACAGTTCTCCCTGATTATTAGACAGTTAAGATAGATTTCAGATCTTTTTTTAAGGTAGACTTTTGTGCGTGAAATTACTGGCTCAAAGGATATGGTTACTTTCATGTCTGTTTATAATCTATGAGGCACTTGATTTTTTTTACTGGAAAGGTTGTACCAATTTATGTTCTCACCATATTCTCATGCTTTAAACTCAGTGCATATGCTCTTATTTTCACTAGTATTTTGAATTCCATCCTTTTAATCTTTTCAAAATCTCAACTTTAATTATTCCCTCTCTTGTTACCAGTCTATCCCTCTCTGCTTTGTCGTTCACACCAGCATATAAAGGTGCAATAGTATCTTCCATCCTAAAAAGAAAAGCCCCCTCTTGACACATTACTTCCCATTCCACTGCTGCCTCTATTTCTGCTTTCCTTTTAATAAAATTTATTGCATGGTTTGTCCACACTGGCATCTTTCATATTCTCACCTTGTAGTTAATTTTCTGCTCTAAATTCTAGTTTATTTGGATTTCTTACCCTCTGAAGAGTCTAGTAAAAATCGTTGACATCTGTGTGAACATTTTTCTCTTTCTTTTTCTCCATCTCTTAATATCATTCAGCACAAGTAGCAACTCAATTCTCGAAACCCAGTCTTGGTTTCTCCTAACTCATTGGCTCTTCCTTTCTGATCTTTTATCATTTCTTGATACACTACCTGATGCCTGCGTATTGGAGAGCCATGTGACTCCATCTAGGACTCCTCTCTCTAAGGAAGAACTAAGTTTCCCTGAAGTCCTTTTGGTCTCTGATAACTCTTTTCCTCTTTTGGGATGTCTGGCATATGACTCTTGCTGTAGAGTCTGTAGACTGCAAGACTGCAAATGAGTTTGTGCTTTTAGTGACATGTACTTTAAAACTCATTGATCTTAGTTTTATTAAGGCTTTAGATTTTTGAAAATTTTCTTTCAAGTGGTTATTCTTGGAAATCGTGAAGAACTGATAGCATATGACCAGACAGTTTTTCTGCAAAAGCATTGGTATTGCCTATCTTGTCCTATCTGTTCCCGTAAAGTGTTAGGTGAAATAAAAAGTTGTATGATCTAAATTCACAATTGCTAGTATGATGCATTAGCACGCTGTAAGTTCACAAGAACTCCTTGCATTATATTCCCGAATGATTAAAACTTAAACTGGCATAGTATCAAGTTCTAGCTGCCCAAGTGTCTCCCTCACGACCTATAGATAGGAGTCTGTTGCCTGTCACAGAAAGGGCAAACACTACCTGGTTAGAACTTTGGCAGTGTCTTGGAGGAAAGAAAGCAAGGATAGTATGTACTGAGAATCAAAGTTTGGTTGAGATTGAGTCAATATTGGGTGTGTGTGTGTTTGATTAGGATTGGATGATGACCATTATGCAACAGCAAGGGATTCAAAGAATCTTACATGCTGTTGGGGCTTTCTATTGAAAAGTTGGTGTGTGTTTCAGGAGTTTGCTGTAATGAACAATCAAACCATTTGCCAGGGTGAGGCTCTCTGAATAGTCAAGTCATGTTAGTGTACACTGTGAGTTGTTTAGGGAGTTGGTAGTTTTAGTCTTCAAGTTGTATGTGGTTTCCGTTAAACTATTAATATCATAGGACTACAACATAATACTTCAAGCTCTTAGAATAGCTTTCACTTATTTTTGAGAGATGTAGCTGAGTGCTGTTTATAGTTAGGTCAATTCTTACAAAACGCCAACATCTCTCTATGCCTAAATGTGAAATCAGTATTGTAATTATTATTTTTGTAAACTACTAAGATTATATCAAATTTTTTAGTTTGATACTTACAAAATAGTTATGATTTTTTTCTTAGTTCTCTTTTTTTCTTTGCTAGAAAGACTTTGAACTCTAAGGGTGGAGGTTCCTTTTCTGTAGACTTAAGAAAGAGGATGTGACACTTGTTTTCATGAGTTCTAAATACCCCAAGTTATTGTTGCAAGAATAGGGTTTTCAGTTTTGGGATTTCAACCTATAAATTTGAAGAGTAAGAGTCCTTATAATAATAAACTTTTGGGGCTGGAAGCGGTGGCTCACACCACTGCACTTTGGGAGGCTGAGGTGGGAGGATCACTTGAGGCCAGGAGTTCTAGACCTTCCTGGGCAACATAGCAAGACACTGTCTCCACAAAAAGTGAACAAAATTAGCTACGCATGGTAGTGCATGCCTGAAATCCCAGATACTTTGGAGGATTGCTTGAACCGGGAGGTCGAGGCTGTGTTGAGATTGTACCATCACACTCTAGCCTGGGCAACAGAGCAAGACCCTGTCTCAATCAATCAACCAACTAACTTACTTTTGGTATTGTAGGCTGGTTTATGAAGGCTGACCCTAGGATTAAATGTTGTCTTTTGTCTGCCCTGTATTTTTCTTCCCTTAACAGATGCTAAGTCGAGCTGCCTTGTCCTGATTTTGACCCACAGTGTGTATTCAGCCTCAGCACTTATTATGTAGGTTAGGCTCCTTTTAAATGTTAATGGTTCACATTTATGTTTGTGTGAATTGCTCATTTTCTGTCATAACCTAGGGGTATGGAAGGAATCTGTTGAAGACCAAGGAGGTAGGCTTTACCACAATACTGACATCCCTCTTCTCAGCTCAGGCAGGGAGCCTTGGCTAGGCCACCTATTGCCACTGCCTAAGTAGAAGGTGATTGGCAGAATCTTACCTGCTTTGCTTTGACTTTTCATTGCTAGAGTTTGTTGAAGGATGCCAGATGTTTGGGAAAACAAGTTTCTTTTTACTTTGTATCCCTATTCTTGCCATATTCTTACCTGCTTTTTTTATGAGGATGCCCTGGCTTGTAAGAAAAAGCAAGAAAAATAAAAATATAAATTTGATTCTTAATTTGAGCATTCTGACCCATTTTCAGCTTTATATATCCTTGGTCCATTTTTCTTCCTGTTATTTTGACAACTGTCATGGCTGTGGGACTGAGTGCTTGTTCGTAGATAAAGAACTTTCTCTTGCGTTGAAAAAGAGAATGTTGGTTGATAAGTTGAGAAGCTACAGACTAAGATTTTCAGGAAAATTGATAACTTCTTTTGAGAATTTACTGTTGTAAGTTATAGAAACTGAACTTAAATATTACCAAACAACCATATTAAATATTTGCCATATTTTAGGTTGTTCCCTGCATTGAGTTCACTTTATAGGTATAAAATATTTTTACATTTAGTAGGTAGATCAAATAATATTAACCCCACAATTTTTTCCGACAGGTTAAAAAACACCTGACTCTTCATCCTGATAATTTTTCCAGATTTTATCACTGGAATTTACTTATACATCCTTTAATACCTAAATAATCAGTCTTGTTCTGTTATTATCTGCCTTTCATAAATAATTGAAATGGATTTGGCTTACATATTGGGGCGTGGGTTATCCTCCAGTTGGAACTCTAAATTTATCAAACTTAAGATCCGTTATAATGCCCAGCAACAGAATAATTAAAACAGATTTGAAAAGATGAGTAGTACCCACCAGCACACTAGACATTAATGTTGGAGGTATTAAATTCCAGATCTGCCTAACCTTTTAAAAAGGTCAATAGCTTTCCTATTCTATGAAGTGCCAGATAAATGAGTGAATGTGCATAAACACCTTTCTGTGTGTACTTTTAGCTATTACTTTGAAAATTGTAACAACATATATATTGCTTATCCATTTTGAATCAACTCTGACATCTTTTAGCCATGTATATGTGGCATATGTATTTTTTTCATTAAATCAGCCAAATTATATAAGCCAGTTATCACTTTCACTAATTTTTCTTGGCAATGGTGTTTTGGAAGAATTAAATATATTTGAACTGTGTATTGAAATAGTCAAAGTGACCTTCAAAAGGAATGTAATGATCTGAAACATATTTTATCTTATTTAGTTGTCACAAGGACTTTATTTGGGTGGTTATGCCCTGACCCTTAACCCTTGCAAATCTCCTTATGCAGTGAGCAGTGTTACTGTTGAAGTATATTATTCTTGTCTCTGAAGTAGAGACACACAAACGGCTGAGGTCTGTTCTGTTATCCTGCTAGATTAGTCACATATTCCTGGAGAGTGGTGTTATAATTTTTTTTCCTGCATCTTTGCAGATTGCATGGTGCCCCCATGGACTACCTCACTCACTCTAGTCACTGGTGAAGTCCTACTCATCAACCCTTCAAGTTATAGCTCAAGTTTCACCTTTTTTATATTGTCTTTCCTTGTCACCATTTGAAAGTAAACTCTTCCCTCTGAAACTGTCATCACTTTCCAGAACTTTTCTTACTGCCCTTATTGCAGTTTCATTTCTTTCTCTTTTTTTTTTTTTTTTTTTTTCTTCAAAGACAAGGTCTTGCTCTGTCTCTGAGGCTGCAATGCAGTAGCCCTGTCATAGCTCACTGCATCCTCAAACTGCTGGACTCGAGCGAACCTCCCGGATGTACGGGCGTGCATCATCATGCCAGGCCAATTTAAATTTTTTTTTTTTTTTTTGTCTAGACAAGGTCTTGCTATGTTGCCCAGACTGGTCTTGGACTCCTGGCCTCAGGTGATCCTTCTGCCTCAGCCTCCCAAAGTTCTGGGATTATAGGTGTGAGCCACTGTGCCCAACCCTACTTTTGTTTCTTGTGTACCTGATTTTCCTTCTATACCGTAGGATATTTTATAACAATAGTTGCCTTTTCTTCATCTTTTTTTCCCTCAGAAACGGATATGTATTTTTTTGGCCAGAGATTTGAATGATTTAAGAATAATTTTAATTTAAAATTCAGTTTTTTCTCCCAGGAGATACTCAGCTCTTAAGTTAGTATTTCTTAAAGGGAAGGCGATAGTCCACCTGTATTAGAACCCCCTTAATCCTTGGTAAAAATGTAGTTTTCCAGAAAATGAAATTAGAACTGGTAGGTCTGGATCCTAGAAGATGGATGCATTTGTATTAAGTAACATGGTAAGTCATATTTACATGAAAACTTAAGACTCATTCTCTTATATTATTATGGAAATCAATAAACATTAAGATACCATAAGTCTTATAATGTAGAAAAAAATTCCTTTTGCATTTGAAAAAAATATGCCTTTGGACACTAACTTCCTTATTGATTCTCAGTTTTTGGTCTTTATTACTGATTTGCTCACCTAATAGTTCTCTGATGTATGTAGGTTTAAGGAATTAAAAATAGAGATATTACTGACTGAACTAATAAGTACGTAAAGCAGAAAATGGTACAACTGCACACTCAGTAATGGGTAGTCTTACCTTTTTCTGGATTCTTTGTTTTTTCCTTTTTTCCTCAATTTTTCTAGATTTTGGCCTACCTTGTATTATCTCATTTGTTTGTTTGGTGTAACTTTTTCTTTTGAGGACTGTGGAGATGAGGGTCTTGTTTTCCTCTCCTGTATCACACAGCATTGTTACAGTGGGTTAGTAAAGCATTTCTGAGTAACTTGAGGATTATTTATATGTTTGTTATAAAATGAAATTTGTTGTATCTGACTCGGAAAATAAGGATGTAAATTTCATAGGAATTCATTTTAAATGAAGTTTCTTGAGAGAGACAGCTTTAACTTGAATTTTGCAGCAGCATCTAAAACGAAGCCAATGAAAACACCTTTTTTCCCCCAGACAGATATTACTCAGGCTGGAGTGCACTGGTGCATTATGACTTACTGTATCTTCCACTTCCTGTGCTCAAATGATCTTCCACCTCAGACTCCCAAGTAGCTGGAACTGCTGGCAGGCTCCACTATTCTTGGCTAATTTTTTTTTGTGGTTTTTGTAGAGACAGGCTCTACCTCATGTCATGTCCTCAAGCCCTCCCGCCTTGGCCTCCCAAAATGCTGAGATTATATGCATGAACCACAGTGCTTGGCCTCAGTGGAAACACTTTATTCTTGATTGTGCCATTTTCCATAGGGGTTGGTGGCTGGATTGTACTTTGTAGTTGTGAAAGTAATGGTGAGGTAAAGGCTTTGAGTCTTGGGGTCAGATCCTTGAATCAGTAGTAATGTAAGTGAGAAGTATTAATGTGATATAGTGAATTATCTATAATTTCTAGAGAACATTTAACTTGCATTCTTAGATCTGGAGATGGAGGGCCGGTTGATTCAGACTACATTGGCTTCAAAGTGATAAATTCTATATTCGCCTCTACTAGGACATATAGAAAAAGAAAATAGCTTCGAAAGTATGGCTCTTTCTTTCTTCTTTTTCTGAATAGTGACAACAGGCATCTATGAATAGTGATGAATTCAGGAAAACTCTTAGGCTAGACGTTATCTTGACAGTTGGTGGACAGATGCTCCTGATTTGAGTGTGAGACTGAGGTATTCAGAAAGCACTTCAAAACACTCTCCTATGCCAGCTAACATTATTTTCGTTATATTGTGATTGAGTTTTTAGTTGCTTTGTAATAATCCCTCAGATAAAGGGCCTGTGTGAGCTGGGAAAAGTATTTATGATTTATAAGGTCTGGAAAACAGTCATTTTTATAAATTGTTTTTCAGACCTTATTATTACTTATAAACGAATGTATTAAAACACATATTAACAATTTCACCTTGAACATTTTAAATGAAAATAATAAATCTTAATGTTTAAATGAAAAGTGGCCTTGATAATTTTGAAAATGGGTGCCCAGACTTACTGCATTTCTTGAGAAAGATTAATTGCTTCCTAGACAAGTTTCTTACGGTGATAGTTGTTTTTATATTGCGCATGTCTAACATCATAATTGAGGTGTAATTTGCCATGGTATTTCTTTTTCTGAGTTAGTTGATGTTTTATTGAAGACATGAATTGTTACGTGATTCTGTCCATTTAGGAAAAAATTTTCCATCTTTTTCAGTGGGGATTGGGCAGGTCATTCTCATCCAGGGTTCTCTAGTTTAGAATTTGTTCTTCTTCGTCTGAAGGAAGTTGTTGACTTTCTATGTGTATTGTAAGGGCCTTCTTTAACGTCATGCTTTGGTCTCGGGGTGTGATGATCACTAGAAATGGTGAAGTTTTGTGATGGGGGAAATGCCTTTTATAAAACAAATTTTGGCAATTATGTTGTTTTCCCCTTAGCATTTTATTCATATGCATGTCCTCAGAAGCATGCACAGAATATTTAGAAATGTAAAATTTAGATGGAGCTGCTTTAATGGAACTTTATATTATAAAGTACATTTAGGTTGTTGCTGTTTTAATGTATATCTTTTTCTCTGAAGTCTTATAGTATAATGTTTCTTTTTTATGATAACCAGTTCAAATGTAAGCATAATATAATAAAACCTTAAGCTCACAGTGTAGTCCTTGCAACACGAATATAGCAGATGTGTCAAAACATATGAATTGTTCTTAATGTTAAACTTTTGTTCGTGAGAATAACGTAACACCTGCTGTGACCTCTACTAAGCTGTGTAAATTTTAATGACTGTAAAATTAAAATGTATTCATAACCAAAATGTGTTTGGAAATTATTTGGAATATCTTATGCTTGGCTCCTTTAGAGATTTTATTATGTAATATGTAGAAATTTAAATCTGCTATAAAAATTGAAAATTATCAAAATGCTTATGTGACTTAAAAGTTATCTAGAAAATTGTAATACCTAGGTTACTTTTATCCTTTCTTAAAAAAGTTATCTGCAGGGTAATCTCACCTCTGATGTGCCTTGTCTGGGAGCAACAGAAGTGTTATCTAATACTATACAAATTTGTTTCCTTTTAGCAGTGACATTCTTTAATTCTACAAATATTTTGATACCTTCTAAAAGTAGGTAGGATTACATTGGCATGGTAAATTTCCCAGGATTATTAACTTCTTTTTCTCTCCGTTATGTAAAAAACAGTAAGAAAATATAAGAATTATAAAGGCACTACTAGTTTATATTTGGTAGTATAGTAGTGGAAAGGGAATGCTCCCTTTCCTCACCATCATAAGGGTTATGGCCAATGCTCCTATAACAAAATACAGATTAATAAGAGAAAAGCATAACAAATCTATTTAATTATGGTTTTACGTGACACAGGAGCCTTCAGAGTGAAGACCCCAAAGATATGGGACAGCTATCCATTTTTCAATGCTTAGGTTCAGTGAAAAACGGACAGTTACGTAGAAATAGGACTGGACAAAAAGATTATGATCTAATATGAATAGACTGCATGTAAAAATTCACCAGGACCTGTCTGTTCGGATTCTTCTTGGCCTCTCTCTTGTAATGTTTCTTCCTCCCAGTTATGGGACAGCACCCCTCTGGAATGAGGGTCCTATGACCTATGTTAGTGGGCAAGGGTAGGTCAGAGAATTTCTAGACAGAATTTCTGTCTAGGCCAGTTCCTAGACAGAAAGGTGAGGGGAAGGTTAGAGTAGTAATTGTAGTTTTTATGGCTGGCTTTGGAGAAGAGAGTCTACTTTTTATTACCTGTTTTGGTGAGGAGGAATTCTTGCTTTGCGGGGGAGAATGAGGGGCAAGAGGCAGGAGGGCAGGAGAAGACGAGAGAGATCTGGGTTCTGAGGCTGCTTCTGATGCTTTCCAGTGTCCTTTAGTGCAAAACACTTTGCATGCTGAAGTGCCATATTTTGGAGTATTGTTCTCTGAGCTCCAGCATTAGCCCCATTTGGCAATGGAATATGGTGTGGCAAGTACTTTAAAAGAATGGTTTACATACTCATTTTCCCAAGAGTATACTGTGAGCTTTTCGGAATAGTTGAACCATCTGGGAATACGTAAAAAATAAAAGGAAAAGGACAAGAGATTATTGCATTTTGATTGGCTCCAAATAGCATTAATGCTTAATATTTATCTACTTTATAATTTTAAGATACTAATATTTGAGGAAATCTCTTCATTCAAATTACTGGTTTAAGATAATATTGTGATATTAACAAGTCTGTCTTTTTCTCCTCACATCTTTTAGACCAGAGCAGACAGGCCAAGTCAGGCTGAGATCCTATTTATGATAAAAATAGAACACTATGTAGTATTGATAAAACACATGAAGATTATATTATACTTAGTTTTTAATTATATTTTGACATTCGCTCATGTTTGATTTAGAACTTTTTATATATATATATTTTTTTCACCAGTTCTTTTGGTCTCATCGAAAAGATTTTAAGATCCTTTTTATTTTGGCAAAATGTATGTAACATAAAATTTACCATTTTAACCGTTGTTATTTTTAATTTTTTTTGAGTTGGAGTTTTGTTCTTGTTGCCCAGGCTGGAGTGCGATGGCATGGTCTTGGCTCACTGCACCCTTCACCTCCCGGGTTCAAGTGATTCTCTTGCCTCAGCCTCCTGAGTAGCTGGGATTACAGGCATGCGCCACCATGCCTGGCCAATTTTGTATTTTTAGTAGAGACGGGGTCAGGCTGGTCTCAACCTCCTGACCTCAGGTGATCTGCCCACCATGGCCTCCCAAAGTGCTGGGATTACAGGTGTGAGCCACTGCGCCTGGCCACCATTTTTAAATACAGAGTTGCTTTCATTTCTTACATGTCTCTCTTAACACCAAGGTTATTAAGTAAGTATTTAAGAACCTACAAGAGATGTTCAGTGTAGCAGAGATTGGCCAAATCCATTTGCACATACTGCACCTACTCTGCCCTAGCACCAATCTAGACTGTTTTTCGCAGCTGTCTTGAAGTTAGATGTGTCCATAAGACTGAGTTCTGACCACTCATATGTGAGCAGAATTAATGCATGCCTCTTCTAGGCTTGGGTCATAAACATCTGTGTTCAGTGTTCTTTCTCCTTTCCCTTCTGATGGCAGTCATGAAACCAAGGAGATGGAAGAGCCTCTAAAAGGGAGGAGTCTAGGTCCTTCAACCACTACCATTGAAAGGAAACATTTGTTTTGACCTTACGTGTGCCAGAAACAAACTTTGACTGTAGTAAAGCACTAGGTTGTCATGATTTACCTCTCTCAGCAGCCAGCATTACCTTCACTGATACACTCAACAGTGATTTGAGTACGTAATTTAATTTACTCAAAATGTACTTCTCATTTCTTAGGAATTGGAATTGGTAGTCAAGAAAACTAAAGTTGAGCTGAGGAGTGAGAGGTTGGGGTGTGACTCCAATTGGTGGAAGACTCGGTGTGGAACTTGATGAGATGAATAAAAAATAATGAGAACAATTTGGAATGTTTTGTTAGGGAATTGATACAAAAAAACAAAGTTAGCAGAGTTATAGCATGAATAAATTAGAGTAATCTTGGGGAGTTGGAGTAGGGAGCATTATGAAATAAGAAAAGTCTCTGAGAGTTGGATAGGATTTAAACACTGTTGGTTTTTTTGAAAAGGAATTTTGCCACATTCCACATGCAGCTTGCAAATGTTTTTGCAGTGACTGTCTTGGCATACGTGATACTCAGAAAAAGGTGGAATGTTTAAATGAATACAACTGCATACCTATATATCTTCTTTGCTGGTAGTTAGATTCATTACTTGAATAATTTCCCTAATGAGTCAGTCTCTTAGGGAATGACTTATCCCATGAAAATAATTGGATTATGACTTGTTTTGTGCGTATATGAAATCCAGTTTGTTGGACTTCCACAACACCTAAATATAGGTGGAACTTACCTAGTGTTTTGGACATGCAAAATATTAGATAGAATATTTTAAAAGAAAAAACTTCATTAATTCATTTTGCTAGCATTTACTCTTCATAATTGAAGCTGAGGCTGGGCGCAGTGGCTCATGCCTGTAATCCCAGCACTTTGGGAGGCTGAGGCAGGCAGATCACGAGGTCAGGAGATCGAGACTATCCTGGCTAACATGGTGAAACCCTGTCTCTACTAAAAAAAAATACAAAAAAAAAAAAAAAAATTAGGTGTGGTGGCAGGCGCCTGTAATCCCAGCTACTTGGGAGGCTGAGGCAGGAGAATCACTTCAATCCAGGAGGCAGAGATCGCAGTGAGCCAAGATCATGCCACTGCACTCCAGCCTGGGTGACAGAGCGAGACTCTGTCTGAAAAAAACAACAAAGCAGTAGATAGGTAAAATGTTTGTGGCTTTAGATAGCTTTTTTTTTTTTTTTTAATGCTTTAAAGTGAAGATTTAATAATTATAAATTAAAAATACACTACATGTCTCACTTGATGTTTCCAATTTTCATCTCCTATGTAAACAACAATACAGAGAATACATACAATCATTGACTTGTGGACACCCATGTCCCCAGTTGTGTATATGTTGGAAATGGTTATAAGACATGGGGATTTTCTTATCTCCTGTTCATAATCGCTTCAGCTAAAGATCAGATTCCATTCTAAACAAGTGGTAAGAGACCATCTCAACTAAGCCTTGGGTGGTGTTTTAGAAGCAATTGCTACCTCTAACTGAAGAGGAAAGGTCCTCTGTTTTCTTATGCATAGCATCCAATGTAAAATGAATGTAGCTCTCTTTAATAGGTGTAATCATAGAAATGTTGCATATTCAGCATAACTGGATTCTAACTTATAATTTATTTTAAAAATAAAAGTACTATTAAAAGGGATTTTAGATTCCAGGATTTCTTACAAGTATAATGTAGAACGTATGTTTTATGATCGGAATTAGCTGTACTTGAAGTCAAAAGAACTGGTTCCATAACATATCTCTTAACTTGAAATCTTGGTTTCCTAATCTGTAAAATCTCCAGTATACTAGAATCCTGGTATCAAAAGTAACCTATGGGACAATTTGATAACACCTTTAACTCAAAACTCAAATTTCTTTGATAACATCTTTCATATGTGGCCATCCAATGATAGGATGCTCAATGTCTCATTCTTTAATCAGGTGCTTATAGCTTTGAAACTCTTGAGCATAGAATACTGATGGTAATATTACTGTCTGACTTATCTCACTCATATGAAGTAAGGAGAATGAAAGCAAATTATTAAAGTATCAAGTAGTATTTAGATATACAGTGCTTTTTCAACTAATGACATGTAGGAACTAGTTACCATTTGTATTAATAATTTTTTAAAATGATAAACTGAATTTTAAATCTCTGACAAAGTAATGACCATTGGAACCCAGCCTATTTATTAGGTGAAGTCTGCCAGTGCTTTCAGTATTTTTGATACTACCTAGTCCTTGAAAATTAAAAATCATGACCCACAATTTAAAAGCCACTGGGCATGACTCTTCTTGGGAAGACATTTCTATTACCTAGTATACAATAATAGTAACTAAAAGACTTTAATACAAATCGAAATTATATGGAAGTTACTTAAACATTTCTAAAGTAACACTAAACCACATTCTTTAATGTATTATGTGTCATGGGTAGCATTGCCTGTAAGAGGTAGCAGCAAGCTGAGTTTATGAAGGAACAAAACTTCTGAGTAAGCTAAGGAGCTGGTGGGTAGAGTGTGGAAGATGGAGCAGACAGACTGAGATCCATCCAGGCCTGGGAGGGGAATGGGAAAGAGATCGGAGACAGAAACCAGACTTGACACAATCCCTGAACAAGATAAAATAAAATGATTTAATCACCTTCCAGATCTAACTTGCAAAAGGGCTACTCTATATTCTTTGGATGAAATGTTAGCATTATTAGAATGACCTATTTTTTCTTGTATTAGCTTCAGTGGATCTTTGTTCCTGGTAACTGAAAGAGCTCTAATAGAGCACTAGGGTTAAAGACAAGAATCAGGGGTAAATATTTGGCTGAGGCCTACTTCTGAATGCTATTCTAGACATGACCTCTCCTCTTTTCGTTCTTTTTTCCACATCATCGTTATAAAATATGAAGTAATCATTCATTTTTAATTTGTCTTTCTGAATTTAAAATTCTATATTAGGTATTCTCATTGCTTGATTTGTGTTTATTATAGACATGAAGAGTTTGTTTTAAACTATGCATTACTTGAATTTCTGCTGAGGAAGTCCATATCCATATGTTAGGTTTTTTGCGTCTCAAAGTCTTGGATTAGGTTTTGCCATCATTGTTAGTGTATCAATAGACCACTGCATTATTTTCTTAGTGGTATGTCAGTCTTTGACTTAATATTTGCAAGTATTTAATAGTACCCCATGCATTATAAATTAAATTGTATTTGGTACCTGCTAGACCTTATGAGGAACTATTCACATTTAATAAGAAAACAGCAACTTGTTACTTCTGCGGCACATATGAGCTCTTAAAAGATGCAACGTAGGTTAATTAAAATATGTTTACCGGACCCACTAGGATCATTTGGTTCTGTAATTCTTATCTATGAACATTTTCGTACAGCTTTGTTCTAATTTAATTATCCCCATTCCCCCTTAGGTAAAGGATATCAGAATTGTGATTATATGAAGAAGGATTCTTCTTAAAAATCATGTATTCTTGGCAAATATTCCTTATTAGAAGCTTTTAAAAGTCTTAATTTTTTCCTTATAGACAGATTTTTCTGCAGTGTTGTCATTGATATAATCAAAATGGTTTCAGGTAGTTCAGAATTTGTTGACAGATTTAACTAAGAAAAACTTTTGATCAAATGCTGTAACAACACCTTTCCTGAAGTCAAAGCCATCATTATTCTGTTAAATTTTCAGATCTTATATTCACATCCCATTTACCCTAAGTATTATCACTAAATGGAGTATTCAGCTTACAGACATATCCTCAACTTGATTTTCCTAAATGGAAACAATTTTTTTTTTCTCCACTAAGAATGACTTTTTACACTTGATCTTAGCCAAAAGGCCAAAGAATGACTTTTTATTCATATGTGATAAAAAGATAAGTCATTTGGTAACACCTTTGAACCTGTTTTCAAAATAATGAAATTTTTCTCTTCTAAAAATACTTTTTTTCTTTCCCTCATTTAACAAGAAGAGTTATTATGTAATGTTTTTCTGAAAATTTTTAGAAAAAGAATGATCTCCCCCTACTTTGTAGAGAATGATCCCATTTTTTGTTTAACACCAGATAGTATCATGACGTTGTTAATACAGTAGGATTCAAAGTATGCAGAATCAGACTTGTGTCGTTGGTCACATATTTCTCAATCAAAACATCTGTCTATGTCAAAACCAAAGTCAACCCAGTATAATGAACTTTTAAGACCCATGTTAGTATTTAAAAATATTTAGTAAACTGTAAATCTGTATACAAAAGTGAATATTTTTATCCAAGGTGTAAATTGGTCATATGGCCCAATACCAGTAGCATAGAGGGAAGCCACTATACTAGTAGTGGGTGACAAAGTTTATTTCTGTTAAGCCAAAATGGAGATTTATTATAGAAAATTATTACTGGTACTTTTTGGATGAAACCATTCCTTCTTAATGTAATTATGCCCAATTTCCTGAGTGGAGTCACAGTCTTTCTTCTAAAGACAGATTACTTCAAGCTTTAGTAGGGACGCTTAGTTCTGTCTTGAACTAATAATACCTTAAAATATTTTGCTTTTTCATGTCCCCAAAATATTGATCAGAAGGATACTTGTGGTCACATGGAAGCTGTAGAAATTCAGACCAGTGATTTTACTCCACTTGAAATTTAAAGGATTCATATGAGTTCTAGTTGAGTATGTCAGTTTTAGAACATAGTTTATATTGAGTAAACACAGAATATTTTGCCTAAAAGGGGCACACAGATGTCATTACAGTGAATTTACTTCTAATTAAACTAATCTTGTTCCCTGTATGACTTTTCTCTCAGAAAAATGTCATTTTGATATATATTGTGTCATGATAACCAGCATACTACTAGTGTTATTAAAGTCTTTCTTCAAATAGTAGACAGATTTTTATAGAATTTTGAAGTAGACAAAATCGGTCAATTTATGTTTAGATTTTTAAAAAGGTGAAAACTGTTCTATATTCTCCTCCCTGTGCCAGATAGGTGCTTGGCACATAGTACTTAATAATTATTTAATAAATGACAGAATTTCTTGTCCTAAAATTTTTAGGACACATGCAAGGAAATTCTGTCGCATCTAGGTTTACTGATATATATGAGGAAGAGTTACATCTGCTTCAGTGAAATACGAAATTAAACCAGGTGGTCTTTCTGAAAAATTATTCTTATGGTGGCATAATCTTTGAAATTGGCCAGTAGAAATCTTATCAACAGCTATAGTTTATTCTGTTGGAATTTTCAAAATATACTGTACCTTAACTTAGAAACACTCCAGTGAACCTGTGTTCATTAGTTTTTTGTTGAGTTAAAGAAAAAATATTTTTACAAAGTGGACACATTGTTTAATTTTGTTTTGCATTTTACTAGATTGCGGTGCAAGGCCAATAAATTAAACCTAGGCAGTTCTGTTGCTAATTACACACAACTTCTCTTGAGTATCACATATTCAAATCCATTTTATGAATATGGTAGAGAGAATAACAACTGTAAAACAAAGCAGTGTGCATGTAAGTGACTGTTAGCGTGCATTTCAGAAAGGATAAATGCTCACCATATGGTACAATTACTGTGTCCAAGTTTTCAAATTAGCTTCTCTCATCCTCCTTATTACTGTCTTTAAAAAGAGAGGAAAAAACCCAACATGATTTATCTACTCTGCAGCAGAACTCTTGACGCAAAACAGCAGCCCAGTTCTGTCCAGTTTTTTTTTTCCCTTAGCATAATAGAGGCTGTCGGACTTTTTTATACTAATTACTGTGTGAGCCTCAGATGAACCCCCTTCAATTCACAGGGCTTTGTTAAGGGAGGAGCTGTCAATGTGTCTGCCCGTTTGCAGCTGTGCTGTGGCTTTAGCTTGCTTAACATTATGCTGCTTTTTAGACTTGACAGAAGGGATTTTTTTTTTTTTTTTATTAAGGCAAAGCAGCCTTGTAGCGAAATGGTTTAAGCAGCTGCATTGTGGGGAAGCACAAAGAAGTTATTATTGTGTCTGTTTAGGGGGGTAGGATGGAGGGGGAGATATTCGGCTGCTGTTGATGCCGATTGTTGACTTGCCATCTGCCAGATAGGGAGAAGAAAAAAATGACAGCTCCAGCAGGGTGTTCAAGAGGTTGTTTGGAGAGACGCATAAACATGTGCAGATGTCGAACTGAATAATGGCTAGAACTTGAGACGGTTTATGATGCTGCTGATGTTTGTGCATATACAGAATGAATGTATGTGTGGATTTGGTTAACCAGGGGTACATACTAATTATCATTGTTTTCCTGCATCCCCCCTCCCTTATTTTGTTAATTAGTTTAGGGGTTTAATACTTCCTCTTCTCTCCCTTATTCATGTCTAGTTTTAGAAAGCAACTTCTTTAAATGGCAATACAAACTTTCTTATTTCTCCATGTTGATGGTAGATAACCTATTTGGCTAATGTTAGGTGTGAACTGCTGACAAGAGGAGCTTTTGATTAAGAAATCAGTCAGGTGATTTGGTATGATCTTAATGCATACATGAACGTTTTAACACTAGTCAGCACATAAACTATTTTAAAGTGAATCGATTTGTTTTATAGCCTACCACTAGGGGTGAGGTAGAGAGTACCCAGTTTATTTTGTAAGTAATTCCATAATACTTTGAACTTAAATGTCCTTAGTTGTGAAACAAAGTTATATAGTAACCTGGCCTTTTTGATCAGTACATACTCTTTCTCATGGTTGTCATGGATTCTATAAATGGCAAGCGTGCATTTTTATCAAGCATTAATGAGTTGGTTGTATATTTCCTTCTGATACATTCTTGTCATTAGGTGTTAGAGATTTGATATATCTGGAATGTTTTCAAATGCTATGATAACATTTATATTTAGATGGAAGTGAGTATGTTTACTTAAATGTCTGGTTTATTACTTTCACCTTAAATAATTGAGAAGAAACAGTAACCTTAGGTAAAACTTCCACATTACTTATTTTCTAGAACACAAAAATTTTTGTAACATTTCAAAACCAATCAATATGAATAGAATAACTAGAAAACAAAAAAGAGAAACTCTTGACTTTTCTCCTTTTTTCTTTTTTCTGCCCAATGTGGACTTATATTTCAAAAACAATGTGTGTGGAGAATTAAAAAGTGCTTATTTTGACTTTTGGAACTCATGCCTTCTTAAAACATTTAAGGTTCTGTTGCATAATTATCAAGCAGAAATTGCCTAAAGCGAGGTTGAAAGGCCAATGTACTGACGGAGCTTTGTGTCCAGAGTAATGTCTCTCTGAAGGGATGAAAGGAAGGTTATCTGTTATTTTCTACTTTTCATAAAGAAATAGAGGTCAGGTCTATCTAGAAAAACTTTCTCTCTCACCGTCAGTTTGTACTCAAGTGACTAATCCGTGTTTGCTGAAAAGGCATAGAAAATCATCAGCCACCCTGACCTCTCCTTTGTCTCATGTATTTATTTCTTTTATGTAGCTGGCCATGAATATATCCATATTTGTGTGTAGGATTATGTCCATGTATTTATAGTTTCGTAGTCAATCCTAATATCCCTACTAAGTTTGGAGGCAAGTAGTATGCCATTTTTTAAGTAGAAGGTGTTTGTTATTAAAGTGAGAGAGTATGGTTTGCCAGTGGTCAGGATATTAATGAGTGACTGGGAAAAGCAAGCGTATACCAACTTCTATACACAAGCAAACTTGCAGGTCTCTGCTTTATTAATCATATGTTACTTCTAATTCTTTCAGAGCCATTTGCCAAATCTTAGTAGTACAGGAAAGTATACATGTTAAGGTGATTGAAATATTAAAGGCAGAATGTCTTTGAAGTTACAAAGACCAGATTTAAATATCACTTAACTTAGATGAGTGAATTTACTCATAGTCACTTAAACTCTTTAAATGTGAATTTCTTCATCTTTTGAAAGAAGGAAACAATAAGTGCTATTCAAGGATCTTGTGAAAACAGAATGAGATAATATATTTAGAATGTCTTGAATGAATTCAGTAGTAGCTGTTAGTATTTTTATTAGGTGTTATGTGCAAGTCTAGAGCTCTGTAGCTATTACAATTGGAGAATTTATGTAATGCTTTGACTGTTATAGAATAAGAATACCAAGCTGTAGAGCTGTTTGAGAGAATGGTCACAGATAGAAGGTTGTTTCTTGGAACCTTATGTTTATTTAGGGATTTATGATTGTTTTATAAATATGTAGGGAAATTAAAGAAAAAAGAAAACAGTTGGATAAAAGTATTTTGGATGTATGGTATTAGTGGTTACTTAGTGATGATGATTTCATATTTTGTTCTTTTGTTTGTTTGTTTTTAAGATGGAGTCTCACTCTGTCACCCAGGCTGGAATGCTATGGCATGGTCTCAGCTCACTGCAACCTCCACCTCCTGGGTTCAAGGGGTTCAAGCGATTCTCCTGCCTCAGCCTCCCGAGTAGCTGGGACTATAGGCACGTGCCACCACACCTGGCTAATTTTTGTATTTTTGGTAGAGACAAGGTTTCGCTTTGTTGGCCAGGCTTGTCTGTAACTCCTGACTTTGTGATCCACCCGCCTTGGCCTCCCAAAGTGCTGGGATTACAGGCATGAGCCACTGTGCCTGGCCAGCTGATTTCACATTTTAATTCTACAAAATTATTTTTCTACTTAAAAAAGTAACCTCAACTTATTTTGGAGCTGAATTTTTCTCTGCTACAGACAATGCTTAAGCTGTATTTGGGTTATTATCTTTAAAACGAGACTTTGGAACACATAGCTAAAAATAATATTTCTTCTCTTCATGGAGGTTTAAAGCATTATTTGATTGTCACAACTCTTTATTTTGCAGATGAAGAAACTAATCAAGCTCACATAGGGATGAAAGTGCTGAGATAAGCAAAAGTGTTTTCTTAGAGAAGTAAAGAGGATATGGCTTTGGTCGACATGAGGAAGTCAGTAAACTCGAGTATGATTAATTCCCATACAGATGTAGGTGGTGGTTCTTCACATTTTTCTTTTCGAATTGTTGTTTTCATCCGGCATTCACGCTAGCAAATATTACTCAATAATTCTGGATGATGAGTCAAGGGATGTTGTACCTGGGAGAGCTACCTAATTTAGTATTTAAGAGTCATTCATAGGACTGGGTATCGTGACTAAGAACTTCTATTTTGATTTAAAAGAATAGATTGATGATACTAGAAAAATAACCCTCACTTTTGAATGGAGTGCTAGTAGCTTCATATAAGGATATTTTAATGTTTAATGGCACATGGTGATGGATGCCAATATTTCTAGACAGATAGTTAAGTGTTACAGTCTAAATTTGTAAACAAATAATTTTTGTTGTTTTTTATTTAAAAAAAGGTTACAGTAGCAAAGAAGTGGAAATATCCATAGCCTATGAAATGTATCATAAATGAGGATGAAACTGTGAGAACATTTTCACAAATAAGTGAACCGTACTTGGTATGCCTTCAGGATAATTCAGAAAACTTCAGAAACTTCTAGCTTTAATGTATATTTGAATTGTGGCTCGTCAAAATACTGCATGAATAGTAATTTTTAAAAATATTGGCCAGTATGTTGAAAACAGAGTATTTCACTGTCTGACATATTCTTTGAGGCATCTTGCTAAATGTTTTGGCTTAAATTTTTTAATGTGTGTTAGTTCAAAAAAGTCTGATTAAAGATGTGAGTAAACATGATAGCGCTTTTTAGAACAGAAGATGATTAAGATACAAAGGCAGGAAAAGCATAAATCGTGAAATTTGTCTGTTTTTTTGGCCAAGCAATTTATTTATTTGCTTGAGACTGGAACACATCAAAGTTCGTAATTTTATACTTTTAAGCAAGAACACATAGAACAGCAGCTGTTGTTTCCTGGCATCTTTTTGAAGAGATATTTAAACGTAAGTATATATATTTATTATAGAAAAGAATTTTATCAAATGACCTTCTTTCCCTTCCCTGAATTTGTAGTATTTTCAACTGTTAAGCTAGTTCCTTTTACCTTTTGTTTTAGTAAAAAAGGATATGAAATTTAATTTAGATTGTTTTGATCTTAAAATATCCATAATATATACTTTAAAAAGAATAAAACTGTTTAATTCTAGTAGTTCAAATTTTAAAAATCTAATTTACTCAAAGTTTTGCTAGATAATGGCATAGTTCCTGAGTGGAGAACTATACTTTAAATTATAGAAGCAAGGACTTTTTTGAAAAAGTAAATACAAAACCTAAAAAAACACATTTTTACTAAATGGCAATCAGTGTCATCCATGTGAGATCTTGCTGTTTGAAAGTAAATTTGCTGTTTACCTGCTTGTAATAATTTCTTTCTTCCTTCAATAGAGGCTCTTTTTTTTTTTTCTTTTAATGCTAGGTTTTGTTTTTTTCTTTTTCTATGTGGGAGAAGTGGTGGAACCTGGAAAGTTGGATACTTACTAATTAACTTATATGTAAAACTCTGACATGAAAATTAGCACTTTCTATATTGTTAAACTGAAGGTCTATCATGCCACTGGATTATATAGGGTTAGTTACTCAGTGTTTTGTATATCAGAAAAAAACTTTGATAAGTGAATGCTAGAAAACTTTTCCTTTCTGTGAAATAACAAAAGGAATAAAACACCCAGTGTACGTTGATTGATTTAGATTCTAGAATGGATAATTCTTATGCTACATAAAGATTCTTAGTGTAAGAATCAGTTATGAAAACTCAGTGGGTGCTTCAACTCCACAATTTGTCGTTTGCATTATATTTCATTAATAAATGAGTGATTTGTAACAAACGAGTGTATTGGTATTGACTGCTTTTAATAAGACACTTTGGAACTAAATTGTTATTCTCCTCAAATTACTTTGTCATTACTGAAAGATTGTATATTTTGATGTCCTGCAGTTTTTAAAAACAAACTATTCTACAGAGAGCAAAATAGGAACTTAGAATATTTATGCAATGTAAAATTCTTACATACTTTTTTATTTTATTGTATTTTGGATGACTTCAATGATACTGATGCTTCCATGCATTTTCCTTCCTGATGCCTTGGTTTTAAGAAAATCTTTCCTTTCAGAGTCACTGGAAACATTTGAAAACAATGCTTATTGAGGTACAGATAATGATGAGGAAAGAAATATGTATGTATAATGAGCAAATATGCCCATTTCATTTTAAAAATTTTGTTTTTATTAGAATGATAGGTAAAGATTGTTTTCTGAAATTTCTGTCTATGTGTTAGGTAATACTGCCCTCAGAGGGCCAAGGTAAGTAAATTCATTTTTAACATTGAGAAGCAGCTTTTCTATTGATATTATCTATAAGCTTTCTTTGGGGAGTGCTCAAAATTATTTATTTGAGTAATTGAATAGTGTTTGATTTGTGGTTGCATTTCTTTGATTTGTTCTGTACTTTTAAAATGTTAGATATATCCATGCCCTTCAATTCGACGATATCATTTAAACACATTCAGTTCTATTCTAAGAAAATGTTAACATGACTGGCCACAAATTGTCAAATTAGGTGGGTTCAAAGAGAGTATAAGAAAATTACCTAGAAAAGTTAAGATGATTTTACTTGGCGAGTGTGTTTTACTTTTTCTGTCTTTGATAGCAGGTATTCTAGTATTCAAAATTATTTGAAACCACACTTTTGAATATAGAGCAGTATTCATTAAAATGGAAGCATAGATTTCTTCAGTTTTAAAAACTTAAGCATAATCGCATCTTTCAAATATAATATGAATCAAGAGTAATTTACTTTGCTGTGTATGCAATGGCTATATATAAATATACTAGAAGTTGAAATACACTGTTATTCCTGTGCACTTATAAAAGCATACGTTTTTAAAATAGAGGTAAAGGCCTAATATTGATGTGTGGCTTGACACTTCTTTGAATTCAGAGTATTGGGGATTAAATGATGATTAATTTTTGTAATAAGAAAGGAAGAGTGGGGAAGGCTTGATGTCAAAATAATGAGGTGTTCAGCATCATGCTGTATATCCATGTAACAAACCTGCACACGTACCTTCTGAATCTAAAATTAAAAAAAAAAACAACGGAGTAATGAGGTGTGTCCTTTTTTCTTTCTGTTTGGAGTAACTTTCTTATAATTTGAAAGAAACATTGAAACGTTTAGTAGTAAATTCAGTAGAAGGCTTTTGATTTGTTTGCCCTATGGTTACTTGTTATTGAATTAAGAAAGATGATTTCTGTGACAGTTGTATTGTCAGTTTTTCACTAGATATTTCAATTAGTTAAACATAAGTGACACTCAGTTCATTATTCTTAGTAATAATGAGGGATGAGGACAGGACATAAGCAAAGTGAATAACAAAAATATAAATTTTATCCACAAAAAATCAATACCTCCTTTGCTCAGCTAATGTGCAATAGTGATAGTCTAGACAAATTAAATTCCATTTTATTTTAAACACTCTAGTTACTTTTGTGTAGTCTTACATATTGTGCATATTACGTACTCACTAAATCTCCTTTCTTCTTTGATTGGTTTCCTTAGCCTCACTCTGAGATGTTTTATTCAGTTAAATGCTTACATAATGCTTGCTGTGAGCCAGATGTTGTTCTACATGCTTTACAAACTTTATTTCTCCATTATTATTGTCCCCATTTTCCAGAAGAGGAAGCTGAGACCCAGAGAGGTTAAACGGCATTCACTGTCTCTCACTCACACAACTAGTGAGTGACAGAACTGGCATTTGAACCTAGGCAGTCTGGCTTGAGAGTGTGCACTCCCAACCACTGTTGGAATCTTAACTCTGTCCTTTACTAGCTTGTGCCAGTGTCTCAGAGCCTCAGCACGGCTAACTGTGAAAAGTGAGAATACTGCAGCACCAGTCTCTCAGTGTTGCTGTGAAGAGGGCTCTGTAAGTGAAGCCTGAACACAGTGCCTGACTGAGGACATTCATTTCCTTTTCTTCCTTGTTCTTACCACTTCTTCCTTTCACCACTTAACATGCTATGGCACAAGTCTCAATCAGTACATTGTCTAAGGAAAACAAAGGAGGGAAGAGAGGAGTTTTGAAGGGCATGGATTCATCCTCAGAATAGTGAAGCTCTCAGTTTGATGCAATGTCATTTTAGGGTCCATACTACTAGACTTTTAGTAGAGGAAAACCTCATTGGTAAGAGTCTAAGATAAAATCCTATTAGTTTTTATTCTGTAGAGCATTGATGTTAGTATAGGAGTGGGATGGGTGGGTTGAACCACCTGAGAGTTTTTTCAGATGGCACAGGCCACCTCCTGATATGCAAGCACTACAGCCTGCCTTCTCTGCAAACTCCCAGTTACTGCTGTAGTGAGGCACCATTATTGTTACTTGTCATATCCATCAGGTGTGTTCTAACAGAAGAGTGGATTGAGCCATACGAGGTTGTGTTATAGAGAGACTTCTCTGTTTGAGAGAGCTTTTCTGACAGGAGTATAGTCTTTATTTCAAATGATGGTAGGTTTATTTAGTCATTGAATTAATGGTTATTGCCCACCTCTGTGGTAGTTGCTTGCGTTATGGACTCACTGCTTCCACATTTGGTATTCACTAAGGTTATTTACTGCAGTGTATATACCATGTATGATATTATATTTAGATAGTATAAGGTGGTAAAATGGGAAATATTTACAATAAGAAAGTTTTAAAGTTTCTGATGAAATTATCTTTTTAAGTTGGTCTATATTTATAATAGTTTAAAATTCTGTGACTATACTTTTTGAAAATAGTGTAAGAATGACTTTGTGTTAAATCCGGTGTGTGGAACTGGAAACTTTGCTATAATGCAGAAAACAGATTTTTAAAAAAGAAAGCTCTGCTTTCACAACCTACAAGGGTGTAAATGTAAGCAAAATAATAATTTAGCTCACATTTAACCCAGCAGGAAGCTGAGTACAGATTGAGTAATTCTCCACAACATATCTACTGCTGGATAAACTACAGTCACGGTTTATTCTTCATTAAATTGCCAGGATGCTTTCTGTTGGCTAGTCCGTGGGCATGCTTTGTTCTCTGTGTCTCCACCCAACGCCCCTGTGCCTTCCTTACTCACCTTGCTTTTCTCTTAGAGTAAAACTGGGTACTATAACTCTATTAAGATGTTACTGTGTTTAAGAGAATAATTTAAAAGCATCACTTTGGTTAAAAAGGTAATGTTTCCTAAAAACAACTGGAACAAGGATTTGATTAACCAATTTACTGGATATCATGAAACAAATACCAGAATACTTAAGGGTAGATGGTAACGATGCAGTTTTCTGGAAAACAAAAGAAAATTGTAAAGCAGTTAAAAGTACTAACAAACCAGCCATACTGAGATCTTAGAGAAGTTGGCATTCTAACATCTTTTGGTTGGTATGCAATGCATAGGTATTTTTCCCATCATCTCATCAGCTTCAAAGCAAAACATGGGCACCAGCTTTCTTTAGGAAGCAGATATGAAAACTATACTTTATAATATTGCTTCTTGGACTTTTGGCTAAGATCAAGTGAAAACTATACTTAATGTAAAAATGACAGGTTCATGCATTATGCATTAGAATAAGAATTTCTTGACTATAATATACTTTTCAAAATAATCATGAAGGAACATATGTGAAAAAGCAGAGGAATGTGGGTACATCTGGAAAGCCTTTAAGGCATCTTGGAAGCACAACACAAAATCACAAAAATTGTAAACACCTTCCATGTGGCCAGTTGCAGTGGCAACATTGACCAGTCCAAGAGCAGACAAACATCTCAATGACCCAGATTTCACCTGGGTGAAATAACCATAAAGAGAAATTCAGGTGTTTAGAAATCTGACCTTATTAATCAGTATTATGCAGAAATCAGTGAGAAAGACAAGAATGGGCAATATCTTAAAACCTGAAACGTAAAGATGTGTTATTTATTATTCTAGATGAAAGCATCATAAACCTATTACCATGCTTTTGCTTGTGTTACCATGAGGCTTCAAGGAGGAATGGGTGCAGTGCCTCATCTTGGAATCAACATAGCAGCAAATTGAAGAAACCTACGCCCATATTCTTCCCAATCCTTTCCCCACAGTTATATGTCAAACCAACAAATATCATCGACTACCTTTTTCTGAATCCACCTGAGATGCTATTTAGAAATGCCAAGGAATAGGGGCTGTTGCCATCCCCTAGTATGACATTACGGATCACTAAGAATGGTTAAAGAAATGGGATAAATTTTCACTTAAAATTTTAATTAGTCAACTCATCCCCTTTTCTTCTCCACCTCTCACAGCTGCCTTCTAGACTTAAGCTCCACCAGGGCTGGGACTATGCTTGTATCGTTTATTGCTGCCTTCTTAGTGCTTGTATATATTTTGACACTCACTGAGTGTTTTTGATTGAATAACTATTCGCCTGTTTTCCTTAAATCTAAGTGAAGATGTTTAAAGTGGCTTTTTTGATCTAGGTGCTCTTGAGCAGCAGCACCTTAAAATGAGCGAGCTGGGCAGGGGTTCATAATGCTTAGACACTGCTCAGTTTTCACAGAGCATCAACACACACCCAAAGCTGCTTGATGACAAGCGGTCGAAGACATTGTGTAGACATCAGAATAGAATTTAACACTCTAAGTTGCCTGAGGGCAAGGAAAGAACGTGTTTCAAGACTCAGTAAAAGATAAATGATAACCTAAAAATTCAGGTTTGCAGGAGTTGGAAAAGCTAATCAATATATATTGAATAAGTACCTATAATATGCAAAATCACTTTATTTATTTATTTTTATTTTTTATGAGACGGAGTCTCTCTCTTGTCTCCCAGGCAGGAGTGCAGTGGCGTGATCTCGGCTCACTACAACATCCGCCTCCTGGGTTCAAGCGATTCTCATTACTCAGCCTCCCAAGTAGCTGGGATTACAGGCACCGGCGACTACGCCCAGCTGATATTTGTATTTTTAGTAGAGATGGGGTTTCCCCAGGTTGGCCAGGCTGGTCTCGAACTCCCTACCTCAGGTGATCCACCTGCCTCGGCCTCGCAAAGTACTGGGATTACAGGCGTGAGCCACCGTGCCTGACCCACTTTTATTTAAAAAGTTACATTTCATGTTGTCCCTGTGCAGTTGAAAACTTACACTAGTTGATTGCAATGTAGATAATAGAAACAAAATTCCTCAGGATTTTTTTTTTTTTTTTTTTTTTGCAGTCTCACTGTGTTAGTGAGGTTGGAGTGCAGTGGCGTGATCTTGGCTCACTGCAACCTCTGCTTCCTGGGTTCAAGCGATTCTCCTGCCTCAGCCTCCCGAGTAGCTGGGATTATAAGCGCTTGCCATCACGCCCGGCAAATTTTTATATTTTTAGTAGAGATGGTCTTGCCATGTTGGCCAGGTTGGTCTCTAACTACTGGCCTCAAGTGATCTGCCTGCCTCAGCCTCCCAAAGTGCTGGGATTACAGGAGTGAGCAACTACGCCTGGCCCATGATTATTTTTAAGATGTCAATAAAATAAGGTTATGATAAGTTGAGTGAGAAGCACATTTCTTTGACTCCCCAAGAGACATGAATAGGCTTCCACTAAGAGCTAATTGTACTCCTCTGTATAAAACTGTAGTTGGTAATTTTAAAGACTGCAAATGTTTTATATTTATCATCATGCATTTCTTCAGTAACTATAATTGATTACTGATAAGATATATCGCATAATTATGGACTAGATAGTATTTTTTGTGCTAATATTATGAAATTCATTAGTAGAAAAGATTTTGCCATATTCTTTTAGGTAGTTCATATGTGAAAATTTGGTGTCTGTCAACAAGCAACTAAATATTTACTACATTGTGAATTATGAAATTAAATAGATTTTATGCTGAAATTAACATTATATCTGTTTTTGTCTTAGGTAAAAATTGACTTATGAAGACTTTTATTTAAGGAATATTGCCAAAGATAGTTTCTTAAAGCATGTACATTTATTTTTACTGAAAACTGCCTTTTTTTGATTTAAAGCTGCTCTTTGAAAATCATAAAATGTTTATATTTTTATGGTATTGTACATTTGTGTGTATCATTTATAAAAATTCAGAAGAATCTGACTTTTGCTCTTTTCTTTGGAAGACTAGTTTACCCCTCTGATATCCAAAAGAAGTAAAAGTATTAGTCAAGTTAATACTGTGTTTAGATGTTGGAGAACCTCTTCATTTCTTTACATAAGATACATGTTTTATATATCTGACACTAGCCAAAGAGACTTTTTAAAAAATTAATTGTTGCCTCATTTATGTAAATACTTCTGAATAAGTGCAATCATGATTAGTAGAAAATTTAATGTGTGATTTGTAGATGGATTATAAATTACATTATAAGTGGTGTTAGTATCATTTGATAACAAACAAATCAAATACTTCAAATATGCCAGGTAATGTTCTAAGGGCTTTTACATTATGTCCTTACAAAAACCCTTTTGGTGGATAAAAACTATGATTTCTGTTTTTTCAGATGAGGAAAGAGATGTGGAGAGGTTAGGTTCATGCATCTAATAAATGATATGATTAGGATTCAGACCCAAGCTGTGTGACTCCAGAATCCTTTCTCTTAACCATTACATTGTTCTACCTAGAGCATTTTAATGATGAGCTTGAGTGGGAAAAAAACTGAAGGGTAATTTGAGAAGTTTGTTGACCTCATATTGATCACGACAATTTGTTGTGCCTTTTGTTACACAACATAGCATTTGTTTAAATTAAAATTTATTTTGTTCTGAAAATGTGACCACATGCTTTTCACATTGACAGTATGGCCAACTTCTTTTTTCTTTTTTTTTTTTTTTGGCATAAATTCTATGACTCTCTCCCTCTGTAAATAATAAAGATTGCGAAAGAGGTTATTTTTTCATTAACATAGGCATTAAGTATAGATGTAATCTATACATTTTTTTCCTCATAGATGGATAAGGACAAATAATCATACATGGTAAAACTATACATTTTTTTTTTCCTCAGAGATGTATAAGGACAAATAATCATACATGGTAAAAACTTTGTTTGTGACTTTGATTGTGATTAAACATGAAAATTAAATATTTAAAATACAGCATTCTGAGGAAAGCTAAGCTTATACTTGTTTTAGCTTTATGGTAAAACAGTAACATCTATTTCTGACATACATGTGAGGATGCTCCCACCGTCTTCCTTATGCAGTGATTAGCTTTGAATCCTGTTACAACAAGTATGAGTGGTATCTTAAAAAGCTAGCACCTGTATCGGAAAATTAGAATTTTTGTTTGCTAAACAACTCTTGGTAATTAGGGTCTTGATTTTTTTTTTTGCATTTTATCTTAGATAAGAAGCATATTTTTAAAATGGTGATTGTGTTGTTTCTAGTTGAATTCTAAATGGACTAAATGAATTTCAAATGAATTTTATGGGATTTGTGAAAAACAGTGCTATGGTTTTATAGATTTCTTTTCAATTGGATTGTATCTATATTTGTTTAATTACATCTCAGTGAATCTACCTGATTGTGTTTTCAGCATAGTCCATGACAGTTGAAGGTAGAGATGAGTATTTCTTCAGTATTCTCAACCAGTACCCAGCTCACCTCACATCTTTCTACCTTTCATGAAGTTAGAATTAGAACTAGGTTCTGAAACACAATGTAGCCTTAAAATGAAATCAAATATTCATCAACATGATCTGTTTGTGAGGTCACCAGTCTGAATTATTTTTGAGAGTCTTTCCATTCGCATGTCTGAACAAATCTAGATATTCCTTAGTCAGTCTAGATGAAAGACTATTTGCACATTTTAATCAATCACTGTTTAGTCCAGAGACATACACTTGTGGCTTCTGCTTTGGCACTTAAGACTTCAGCTTTTAAAAAATCAAAATGTGATTCTCAGTAGAGTGTTGATGAACAATGAAATAAAATCTTTATATATGGACTAATTTAGGTTGAAGATTATTAAGTAAAAATACAGTTTTTTGTTATCAGGTGAATGGTAGGAAGTGAACACTGTAAACTTTATTGGTGAGCTCTGGTTTGAATGTTTATAATCCATGATAAAGACGATCTATTTGAATATCCTATTCAGATCTTTTAGGTGGAAAGTGAGCATGAATCTAAACTCATACTAGGTCCCATGTCAGGTTGTTATTAAAAGACTAAGCCTGGCCAGGCGCAGTGACTCACGCCACCACTTTGGGATGCTGAGGCGGGTGGATCATGAGGTCAAGCGATCGAGACCATCCGGGCCAACGTGGTGAAACCTCGTCTCTACTAAAAATACAAAAAATGGGTGGTTGTGGTGGTGTGCACCTGTAATCCCAGCTACTTGGGAGGCTGAGGCAGGAGAATCGCTTGAACCTGGGAGGCAGAGGTTGCAGTGATCCAAGATCGCACCACTGCACTCCAGCCTGGTGACAGAGCAAGACTCTGTCTAAAAAAAAAAAAAAAAAAAAGACTAAGCCTGAGTTCCAAAATAATGCAGTACTTTTACTCAGCTGTGCAAATTCAGGATGTTTTCTGTGGCCAAATTTTACTCAAAACCATTGAGATCGTTTGTTTCAACAAACTACAGGAAATACGTTATTAAGTGAAGTAAGAAAGGTGGCAAAGGTCCAGAATCTGAAGTTAATTAGGACTAAGTAAAATCATGAATTCTAGCAAACAGTTTCTTCCGCCCTCATAATTCACAAATAGGATTCTGTACCATTTACAATAGTGATGTGGATTTTCCTCTTTGCATTCAGAAGGTACTAACTGTGAATCTGTACATGTCCTATGCCAAGAACTCGATGAATAAGTAGTAGTTTTTGGCTCTGTTAGAAAGCCATTGGTCATAGTTTTAGGAGCTGTATTTCCTAGGACTGCTGTCACAAATTAATAAAAAGTGCGTGGCATAAAACAACAGAAATTTATTCTGCCACAATTCTGGAGGCCGGAAGTTACAAATCAAGGTGTCAGCAGGTTCACACTCCCTGAGAAGCCTCCAGGGGAGAACCCACTCGTCTTCTCTTCTTGCTTCCGGTGGCTCCAGGTGCTCCTTGGCTTTTGGCCCATAGTTCCGATTTTTGCTTCTGTGGCCACATTCCCCCTTCCTTTTCTCTGTGTGTTCAATTTACTCTTAAAAGGACGTTTGTAACTGGATTTAGGGCCTACCCAGGTAATTCTCCAGGGGAAGCCCCTCTTCTCAGAATCCTTAATCGTTAATCACGTGTGTTGCCATATAAGGTAATATTCATTCTTTTTTTTACCATAAGGTAATATTCACAGGTCCTGGGTTTAGGGTATATACATCAACCAATGGTCCACCATTCAGCTCACTACCAGAAGCCAGTATACCAGAATCCTTGTTGGGAAACGTATTTGTTTTGGTATTGATAACAGCATACTTCAACATAGATATAGCTTCCAGCCAAAGAGTGTGAGAAGGAAGTGGAAGCACCCATTAAGATACATATATATATATAAAGTAGAAGAGGTTGGGTTGAAAGTCTTAACCAGTTGTGACTGCAGTGCATGCTGAAGGTTTATCTTGACTATCCATTACTATTTAGATGTATATTGGGTGTCGATAGATCTCTTTGGGATACTTGGCACATCATAAATCCTTCTTTTTTGGCAAGACTTTCCATATAACCAGGTTGTGTTTTAAATTAGTTGAAACCTATGGACCATAAACATAAAAGTACAATGCAATTTGGGTTTAATGCATCATGTGTAAACTTAGATGCAAATTCTGTGTTTAAAATATAAGATTGACTTTTAGCAGTCCGTCTTAAAAGGATTGGTGGCAGGGAGGGTACTTTGTTCTGGGTACTTAGCCTCATAAAAGCTAGGACTTTCTGTCCATATTTTAGAACATCCTGACAACATGTGCCTCATCTGAACTCTCACTGCCTCAACTTCTGAGCTAGAGACGAAAGTGTTCAGTTCCTTTTTGAACAGTTAGGCACCTGAAACCTGGTATAATACTTGAATTAAGCTCTATTAAGTTGTCTTTTTTTTTTTTTTTTTTGGTCCAGCCTCTGTAACAAATTAATAATGAATGCATTCTAAGCATCTTCTCAGAAAGTTCATTCATATTATAGATGAAAAATGACAAGAAAATAGATTCAGGAGTCTTCATTGAAAGTTTGAGATCTGCTTCTGGCTTAGTATGACAGTATAATTGTTGATTAACTGACTCAATTTAAAATTATTTGAAAGTTTGTGAGAAATAATACTTTTTTTAAGCAAGAAGGAAAATTTTTACCTTTAAATTTTTTTTCTATGTGAGTGAGTATATCACTCTCTTGGCATACTGTATTATGTTTAAAGGATGCATAATACATTTATTTTTAAATAGCTTTTTGGCAACCAGAAGTCCTGCTATAGATCACAGAAAATATTTTAAAAATTAAAAAATTGGCTTAATAAAAAAGATATAAGATTGATATAATGATGTTTTTGTGTTTTTCATCTGAGGATGTACATAGAGGAAAATTATGCTTAGAATTGAAAATTTGATTTCTTTTAATTTTACATTTCTTGAATAAGTGTGTTCAGTACTATTTTAAAATAAGAATACATGGTATTACTCCGTGTTTTCTTTTATATTTTTCAAATGGATTTGATTCATTTTATCTTTGGTATAATTATTAAACTATTGTTATTTACCTTGACAGAGTTAAAGCATATTGTACCAGTATAAATCTCTTATTGCTGTACAACATTTGAAGTCTAAATATGTCATTAATTGGAGAATTAATACCTAATGATTTTGAATTTTATATAGGAATAAATGAAATGGAAAAATAAGAGCAATTAGGAATTATTTTATTTTTCAACATGGTAATTGTGTATTAGGCATTCTAGTTTTATAAATTTGGCTTATTAAGTCATGTGCTTATTAATATTACGGCCGTATTTTTTCAGTAAAAGGAAGTGAAGAGGGGCATCACTTTTTTTTCTTTTTTCTTTAAATTTTTGCGCTTACATACTTATGTGGAAGACACTGATCTACATATCCTCTATTTATTCATTTGTTTAATAAATCATGAGTGAGCATTAAGTGGTAGGTACCAGCTTGGGCATGTAGAGAATTATCACTGCAAGGAAAACAACTGACAGTATATGCTGTCACTGATGGAAATTGAGCTTTTAAGCAAAGATTAAATTTGGGAAAACAGATCTGTTGTCATGAGCTTGTCAGCTTTCCAATGTTTACTTTTTTCGTGAGACTGGTATTGATAACAAATGTGATTGTATAATGAAATGTGTCAACATTAGGAAGATCAGCATAGCACGATAAGCCAGTGTTTTCTATGTGACCAATGCATAATGTTATAAAATTATATACAGCGTTAAAGATTCATTCAAAGTCCAATATAGATCAATGGATTTTCACATAACAGTACAGAAAGTTCATTGATAAAGTTTCAAATTCTACGTTGCAACTAACCTTTTAGAAATTATCCCTTGTTGAATTCTGGTGTAGTATCAAAGAATGATATCCATAACTATCTGAATATTTTTCCCTTTTTCAGCTTCATATCTGTTTGAACCAGATTTTTCCCCCTAAATTTAAACCAAAACAACATACTGCAACAGTTTGAAGGCAGGAACAGTTAAGAAAATTCAGCTGTCTTCTATTAAGCCAGACATTAAATAGATTTGTAAAAATGGAAAGCAGTGCCAGTCTTTGCGTTTTTCTTTCTTTCTTTTTTTTTTTTTTTTAGAAAATAGTTATTTTTTATAAAAATGTATTATTTGTTATATGTAATAAATTTATTTTCAAATGAAGTAAAAATTTATAAAATCTATTTTCAATTTCAAATACAGTAAACATAGATAAAAATCTACAAAATTTGTTGGTGCTGTAAGTAATATTTAAGGGTATAAAGAGGTTCTAAGATAAGAAGTTTAAGAATTGCTGATTGAGAAGAATGATTCCACATCTGAAATACATGTTGGGGTGAGAGTGCCTTTTATAGTAAAATATTTGGATTACACTTTATGGTAAGAGACTGTACTTTACAGTAAGTAGTAAGGAGTCACAGGATATTTTGAGCAGAAAAGTGATAAAGTGGTACACACAAGATTAATCTGGAGGTGATAGATACATTAGGATGGAAGTGGGGAATGAGTGGAGTGGGGAAAAACAGTTTTAACAGAAGGGTAGATATAATATAATAAGGGTTCAATTAGATTGGGCTCAATCAGAGAGACTTTTGATGGCAGTATTGACCTGTGATGAGGGGAGCCGTCAGATGTTGGGTTTGAGTTTGGGTCACAGGAAGAAGCTGATTTATAGGGAAAATTGAACTGTTTTCAATATTTTTGTAATTCTTTGCCTGAGCATTTGAGATTTAATCAGCAGGTAGAAATAACCAGTAGAGAACTGAATCAATACCAGATAGCCTTCTAGCTCTTGTAGCATCATGGAGCACCTCTGTTGCTTAAAATTAGAAGTTGTCCTTTAGTAGGTAAGCAAATGGTAATGTGGTTGCTAAAAATGTGTATTTTGGTGGCTAGGTGGTATCTTATATTAAGTTCTAATAAAGTATACATTTATTGACTATTATGTACTTGACACTGTACCATATATTAATAGTTATTATGTTTGTGTGTGTGTTTGCATATCGTTTAAAGCCCTGTTAACCCATGTGCTTTCGTTTTCTTAAGTACAGCATTGCAAAAAGGTTATTTTTCTATGAAGAACAATAAAATGTTGCTTAAACAAGTTATAGTCTAGATTTATTAATGAAAATAGACTTCTTTCTTTCTTTTTTGAAAAAAAGGCACAATTAGTGGAAGAGAAACATCTATTTCTTGCCCCTCTTATGATAAGTGTTTTTAATGGAAATTCATTGATATTGTGTGGATGATTTACCAAGGCTTTGTAAAGCAGCTGAAAATATGCTCTGACAACCATCTGATAAAATGAAAAACTGAACAAAATGTGTACTCAGATGATTCTCTGAAGGAATAATGGTGCAAATGAATTATCAAAGTGTGAAATCATTAAAAACAAAGCATGTTTGGGTTTTTATTGAATCTTAATTGTAGGCTTATGTATTTTCTTTTGTAAGCTAAGTTAAAAGAAAATTGCGTAACTAAATTTTTGGAGGCCAGTGTTGTAGGACATATATTGTACCATAATTTATTTTTTGCATAAAAGCTGCTGTTCATTTTTTTCAGCATTAACATGCGTGCTTTCCTCATGTAGGAGAATATATAAAAAACTGGAGGCCAAGATATTTCCTTTTGAAGACAGATGGCTCATTCATAGGATATAAAGAGAAACCTCAAGATGTGGATTTACCTTATCCCCTCAACAACTTTTCAGTGGCAAGTAAGTTAATTATAATTGTTGATTCACCTTGTATTTATTTATTTTTATGATTTTAATGTGTCAAATATCTTAAGATATATGAGAAACCTGTGAAAAAGTTTGGGTTTATATTTAATAGAGAAATTTTCAGCTTTGATAGAATTTCAGTTCCTTACCATAGAGGTTATCGATAATATTTGGTCTTATACAATGCAATAGAATTTAATATTTCTATGTAGAACTTGAATGTGATAAATATAATTCCCCAAATATATACTTCAAGTTTTTCTTTATAAAATAAAAACAAGGACCTTTGAACTTGGTTGTTAGATTTAGCATGGTTATAAGATGTTGTGGTACTTAATGCATTTTAATCAGTTTCCTGTCATAATCTTAGCTCTTTTGATTGTGTGATGAGAAACAGGTGATTTATGTTAGAAATCATCTTCTGGGTAGATTTTATGTTCGTAGTTAAATTTTTCTTCCTTACAAATATCTAACAAAAATGTTTAAAACTTACTTAGAAATTTTGTATTTGCATGAACATAGCACAAAATAAACTGAAACATGACAATGATAATGACAATGATTATGATTATTATTGTTATGTTATTACCAGGCTCTTCCGACTTTTCAAATTTACTAATTAATCAATGAGAGAATCTCTCTTTGTTAAAGTGTTCTTTGTTAAAGTGTTAAAACACTTTGTTAAAGTGTTTTAAATTACGTTAAGTTAAATAAACTTGTGTTAAGATCTGGCTAGTCTGTATTAATAAGCTAAAATCTTTAATGAGACAATATCCTTAATTTTGATTTTGGTTATATGTTATCTATTAGCCACATTTGGGGGAAAAAAGATATAAGGGATATTTGAAGCTAAAAAGTGCAATAATATAACAAAAAAATTCAAGAAAATAAGTCTTTGAATATTACAAATTTCATTTTACCATTATAAAAGCCCTGATCTTTTTTTACTCCTATTGTTTTATTCAGGTTAGCCCTTGTTAGTGGGTTAGAATGGCTACTGTATTTTTTTTTTTAAGAAAAAGATAAAACAACCAAAGGGTTAAAAGATTTGTGAAGTCATTTGAACGATATGGATACTAACTTAAAAAAAAAACCTTTCTCTGTTTATATCAGTGGATTCTTATATAGATATTTTTTTTAAATGAGATCACTGTGAAGTATGTGTGTTAGTTAAGAAAAACATCTTCTTTTCCACCAAAATGCTCATTAGATAATAATGGCTTTCTTTCAATAGAAAATTATTTTTTAAACCCTATTGTCAACTGAAATAATATATTGTATTGACTTAAGAACACATTTTCATTTGAAAGACTTTTTGGGTGAGCATTTGCTTTAAAGTGATAGAAATTAGCTTTTAGAACATAAGCAGCATATATTATCTCAATGCCCTACCTAAAACCAGTGTAGCTTTTTAGTTTATCTATTTTACTAGCAAATGTTATTGGTTTTTCTGAAATAATTTTTATAAAAGTACAGAATTCTTGTATCTGCTGATCAAAATGCAGCATTTTTTGACCTTATGAAATTTCACACCCCAACGAGTTTTAAAGACATACTGTATGTCACAGTCTGCCAACATCTGCTCCAACACTTCCACTGGCAGAGGCTGAAATAAATGCTGCACTCTTGGGGAAGGATCCTATTTAGTGACTGACAGTCAGCTTATTTATCCATGAAATAAATATTATTTGACATCTGTAATCTTGTATAATCAAGTAGCTGTAGGTAGTTGACTCAAACTAACAAGTAAGTTGTAGGTCAGCTCCTTAGTTTTCAAAAGTATTAGTAACATGGATTTTACACTAAATAAATTTTTAAAAATTGATTATCACTAACGCTTGACTTACTGCAGTCTTAAATTCTGTAAATAACAATTACGTGAGGAAGTAATGGGTCTACTGAAATGGGTACTAGTTGAAGAAGTTGAAATTCCACCCTGGCCTTAAGCTACAAGTACTAGGACCTTGGGCAGGTTATTCTCTGAAACTTTGATCTTTATTTAGTTTCTTCATCAGCATGTTAGAAACATTTGGATTCAGTGGATTTGTAAGGCCTTTTTTGTCCCTGACATTCTGTGATTCTCTGAGGTGGACTTTGAGCAGGTCCTTGAAGAGTGAGTAGGAGTTAAGCAAATTAAAACAGAGAAGGATATTCCAGGCAGAGGGCAATGAACAATGTCTTTATGAGGAATTAAAGAAGGAACAGTTGGTGCAAGAGAGGGTTACTTCACCATTGCTTTTCCCTTTGCCCTAGCCCCCTTTAGTACATTGTTAAAAAGATAATTTTACAAGGTATTTCTAAGATATGTTGGGAAATGTTTTTTATACATATATATACACACACACACGTATATATCCATATATGTATATACGTATATACATATATATCCCTTTGCTAGCTACAGTTCGAGTCCCTTGTTTTTCCGATAAATAAAGATGTTATTTCATATTTAATCAATATGGGTTTTAATGAAATTTTACAAAAATAGGCTTTTTATCTATATGGAGAAAAACGGAGTATGAGAACTGTAAGGGGCTTGAGAACTTTCAATCTTAATTAAATTTTGAATTGCTTCCCTCCTGATTTAAGTTTTTCAAAAAGCTAGTCTTATACTCATTGTTTTCACTTTGTATCTCACTGCAGTCTAGCTTCCTCCCTTACTCACTTGATTGAAACTACTTATAATAAATTATTGAGTGACCAGTTAATTGCTAATGTAGGGGAAGGGAAATATCTTTTCTTCCCGTTTTAGGTTCATGGCTGAGGCTCCTATAACAAAAGGAAGATTAACAAGAGAATAACATAAAATTTCAGTAATAAAACTTTTATGTGACAATGCAGCCTTTGGAATCGAAGACCCAAACAAACACACATAAACTGTTTTGTTTTGTTTTTTAAGACAGTCTCACTCTGTCGCCCGGAGCCTCCCAAGTAGCTGGGATTACAGGCGCACACCACCATGCCTGGCTAATTTTTGTATTTTTGTATTTTTTAGTAGAGATGGGGTTTCACCATGTTGGCCAGGCTGGTCTCAAACTCCTGACCTCAGGTAATCCACCTGCTTCAGCTTCCCAAAGTGCTGGAATTACAGGAGTGAGCCACCATGCCTGGCCAAACTTGTGTATTTTTATGCTTAGGGTTGATGAAGAGGTGGATAGTCACAGCGACTAAGGCATTATAATGGCAATAAACTGAAGGGAACTTAGTAAGTCTTGTTTGTCAGATTCTTTTCTCTGTCCCTGTTTCTTCAGAAATAAGGATATTCCTTTCCTCTGGGTATAGGGTGGGTATCTCTCATATGGGGATCTTATGACTTATTTCAGGGGAAGGTAAAAAAATTATTGCCAAGTTTTATGACCTGTCTCAGGTGAGAAGGATGAGAGGAGGGTAAGAATGACCTTCCTGCTTTTGCTGTTTTCTCAAATGCTAAGGTGCTGTCTTTTGGGAGATCATGTCATGAACCCTGACATTTTTCAGTTCTTATTTTTCCTGGATTTGTATCTGGGCTGCATTTTATACTGTTGATATACGTCTCCTTCTTGGAGTGACCACTCTCACCACTGTGTTCTGGGGTATGCCTCTCTCCTGTTCCCCCCCACCCCTTAGGCTAATGCACAATTCTGGTATTTATCAGGGTTCTGGTGGAAGACCCTTCACACTTTGTACCTTCCCTTGCGTGGACACCTTGACTTTTGGGATTTCAGTTACAACCTTCTCTGCAGCATACTCCCACACTTAAATTTCTAGACTGGGCCTCTCTCCTGAGCATTAGGTTACTCTGTTCAATTGGCTGCTGGACATCTATACCTAGATACTTTTTGATCGGGTGTGTCCTAAGCTAAACTCAAGATAGTTTTGTCCGTTTCTTCCTTTATACTCAGTATCTGAGTTCTGTCTCTGCCTGATCAAAAACATGGATGCTTTCCATGCCTTTTTTTCTCTTTCACATCTTTACCCCACTTCCAATCCATTTCTAATCCTGCTGATTTTGCATATTTCTTGAACCTATTATCCTTTTCTGTAATCACCCCAGAATGAGGCCTCATCGTATCTGCTGTAGATTCTTAACTAGCTTCTCTATTTCTAGTTTGTACCACTCATACTCTTTCTTCACATGGGTATCAAAGTGATCTTTCTAAAATTATATCATAACTATGCCATTCCCCTGTGAAAGCCCTGCCTTGGATCATCATTGCCTACTGGATAAAGTTAAGCTTCCTTAATACATCATAGATCTCTTCAATCTGCCTCTACTTTCAACTCTTGCAACATCTCTCTTCTGCTCTACAATTATGTATCAACAATACTGAACTGTTTATAATTCCCTTTACAACCTATGCTGCTTTTCCACTCTGAGACTTTGTTTATGCTGTTCCCTTTGATTGGAATGTCCTTTGGTCCTCTGTTTGCCTGGATAATTTTCTGTCTTCTAAGACTTAATTCAGATTTTAATTCCCGTCCCTATTCCTTGCTAAATTACTCCTCTCTGCCCTTCTTAAATCTATTGTCTTCTGTTGTTAACACGTTGTTTCTTGGTTGTCTTGTTCCTGTGCATGTGTCATTCACTGACCAGCAAGTTATTTTAGGGGAAAGAACTTAGTCTTAGTTATCTCATATCTCCTAGTGCCTGTATTTTATGACTTAATAACTGTTTTTAAGTGTGAAACATCTAGTCCAGATTTCTCCTTTTTTAGATGAGAAAAATGAAGCCTTTAGAAATTCAGTGATCTTTTTAAGGTTGCCTTACTAGGTAGTGGTAGTTAAGTATCAAGAATAAAACTCACATGTCTTGACTATCATTTAAATATTACTCCCCTCCCCCACCCCCATATTATGACATTTTCCGTAGATTTACAGTGATGAGACCTGATTTTGGGTCCCATTTCCAACACTTAAATTACTAGATATCTTGGCGTGGAGAATGGAAACTCCACAAACCCTACAGAATGTGGATAGCAGTATTTGATGTTCACCCTTCTTTGGGTGGATCACATATGAACTATTCATGTGTAGGTGCCAATGTAATGCTACAGAAATGTAAGTAAAAACAAGGGTTTTCAAGCATAGTACGTCTCTAATCAAAATTAGTGTTTGATGGATTTCTGAGGATTGTGGATAGAGATAATCTATACACAAGAAACATACACTTTAAAAGATAATACAGGATACATACGTTGTCTCAGGGCTGCATTTTATTTTACTTTGAGTAAAACAGTTTGTCTATCCAGGAGTCATGGTCTTGCTAACATTTTGACAATTTATGTGAACTTCTGTTGAGTTTACTAGCTTGCTTAGTGCCAAAGTGGGAATAGTTCCCACATGGAGGACATGTGCATTTGCCCGTATGTCTGGGGCTTATCCTACTTCTGATGCATTCCTTCTTACTCTCTGTGGTGGGATGGGAGAAGTGCCAGCCTGTGTCGTAAGAAGCCTCTCCTAGAGTTCTACCTTATTCTGTGCTGCAAATATTGCCCCACCCTGACAATATTCTTTTCTTCTCTGAAACCTTTCTTCAGTCCCTTCTTAAAATATAGGTCATTCTGCATTTGTAAGCCCAATTTTAAAAGATGAAATGAAATATTTACTTTTTTTCTTTCTTCTTTAACTTTTTTGTTTTTTTTAAGACAAGATCTCACTCTGTCACTCAGGCTGGAGTACAGTGGTACAATTACAGCTCTCTCTAGCCTCAATCTCCCAAGCTTAAGTGATCTCTCACCTCAGCCTCCTGAGTAGTGGGGACTACAGCTGCGTGCCACCTCACCTGGACAATTTTTTATAGAGACAGGGTTTCACCATTTTGTTCAGGCTGGTCTTGAACTCCTGGAATTATCAAGTGATCCACACCTTGGCCTCCCAAAGTGCTAGGATTATAGGTGTGAGCCACTGTGCATGACCAAAATATTTACTCTCTAACCTACTTTTCTCTCTTTGAAAGTAAGGAAATTATGAGACTTAAACCTACTAATGAACATCTTTATCTCATCCCAGCTACTTGGGTGGCTAAGGTGGGAGGATCATTTGAGACCAGCCTGGGCAACATAGAGAGACCCTGTGCCTTTTAAAAAAAAAAAAAAATCTTTGAATAAATAACAGAGATTTTAAATATGTAGAAAAATCAGTTGATTTCTATTAATGCTTCTAATACATGAGGATAGAGGAAAAACTTACGACTTGATTCTTAGTCTTGTGTAACACATAATACAACCTAGAATAGCAACCTTGTAATTCTAGAAAAGCTATAAGCTATGTAAGTATATACTATATAAATGTACATGAATTATGAGAGATCAGAATAATTCACTTTTGAAGTGTTGATTGATCGTTATACCCATACCTGATAGTGAAAGGAGTATATAATAAAATTTTTATATGTGAGAATTTGTCATTGACTATGGAAGACATTCACATAGAACATATAGCAATGGGAGGAAAAATGAGATTAATTGCCAAAATGAATTCTGTAGAAAGTAGCTGCCATAGAAGTTGAGAGAAGCAATAGGTAAGTGTTAGCGAGGGTGGCTAAGAATTTACTCATGAGATGGGGTTGGCATGAGCCCTGAAGAAGAGGATTTGATTATGTTTTTGGAAGACAGAGGACATTCTCAGTGAGGTTAACAACAAAAGCAAACAAATGAAGGCAAGTATTAAGGAGTAGCTTGTTTTGTGAATAGTATAGGCAATATCCTAGATGGATGGAGAATTTATGTTGGAGGGAAATAAAAGCTCAGGTTAGAGAGTTAGTAATCAGATTATGGAAAGTCTTGAATTTCAATATGATGAAATTTGTGAACATCTGGTTTCCAAATCAGTATGCATTTTTTTTTTTTAAGAGGACCTATCTGGTTATAGTGTGCAGTGGAGGGGATACATCCTTAAACAAACAGGCCGTGAGTCAGTCAGCAAGATACTATTTAGTCCTCATCCTTTTCAGTCTCTCTGCTACCATCCTAGCTCAGTTCTTCATCACTTCCTTACTGGATAATGTTAAGTCTCCTAATCAAGCTCTTACCTTCAAATATTATCTTTTCTGGAATATTTGGAAGCAATACATAGGATAGATTCATCTCCAAAAAAAGTTCCTTTGCAAATACCATTCTCTTTGCTTAGAAAAATTTCAGATGTTCTCCATTTTTGACAAGGAGAAGCTGAATTATTTTTTAATATATATCCGCAATTAAACGCTTGCCCAAATAATAACTATGTTTATACCTTGTATCTTTTTATTCTTTTTTTTCTGTTACTTTTTAATGTTCTATACATTTTCTTTTTGACATACAGTGCTATATTCTAGTCCGGTTTAATTACATACAAAATTCCTAACCCTGTGTTTTTTAATGATTTTTACATCATTTAATCATATGATTTGGTGCTTTCTTTTTTTTCTTGATTTACTTTATTTAAAAAACATTTTTAATTGATACGTATTAGATGTACATATTTTCAGGTACATGTGATTATTTGATATATTCATATAATGAAATCAAGGTAATTGATAAATCTGTCACCTTAGATACTTGTTTTTTCTTTATGCTATCAAATTTTTAGACAAATGGAAAGTTATGTCTGTTAACCGGTGTATCCCACTGTAAGGAATAGTTGCCTTATCTTAAAAAGTGAATTACCGTAAATGTAATCAAATTTTGCTTCTCGCTTCTATTTTCATAGGTGGGGTTATGTTCACGTATTTGCAGAATTTAACCTTAAACCAAGTTTAGAATTGGGAATGGAGAAAACCTTTGTAAAAATTATTTTAAAATGAGATCATTTTTAAGAAAATTATAATGTAACAATGTCACATATTTCCTTCAGGCTCCAATTCAAATCATACTCCAATTTGAAAAGAACAGAAATTCAACAAAATGTTCATTCTTTCATACTTTTTCCTTGCATTATACAACAAATGTGGAAAGAAAAAAAAACCAGAAAAAGTGTATCCCATCTTAATGGAAATGATTGCGGCAGTCAAGAGTTTCAAATCCAGCTGCTAGGGGTGAAAGCAGCCCTCTGCATCTCTGATAGATTTCATCAGTGTTAAGTCCTTTATAATCATAGCTTTCCGTGTGTGTCATCTGAGTTTCTTATTAAATAATCTCACTATTTTAATAGTTCCTTCCTTATAACACTACAGGTGACCTGATCAGATTTCTGTTTTAGAGCCTGCTTCCTCTTCTCTGGTAGCTTCCATGATCTCCCAGCCCTTTCCTGATTTGTATTCCCAAGCTAATCTTTTTAGTTACAGTCTTTACTTGCTGAGCCTCTTTCATCAGAATATAAGAATAAATGTGGGAGCTTATTTAGAATCAAAGGGAATGGTAAACTTGTAGAAGACAGTGACCATGTATACTCATTTTAAAAAAGTCTCACAGCATTTATTACAATATCTGGTATACTGGAACATCATTGGATTCGTAGTCAGAAGACCTGACTTTGGGACTTAGTTCTGCTGCTTTACGAGCTATGTGATCTTTGGCAAATCACATAACTTCTCTAATTTTCATTTTGCTCATCTTTGAACAATGAAGCTAATAATACCTTCTTTACAGGCTTACAGTGAGGAGCAAGTGAGATCATATAGCCGGGTGGTGTGGCTCATGTCTGTAATCCTAGAACTTTGGGAGGCTAAGGTGGGTGGATCACTTGAGGTCAGGAGTTTGAGACCAGCCTGGCCAACATGATGAAACCACTGTCTCTACTAAAAATAAAAAAATTAGCCGGGCTTGGTGGGGCACGCCTACAGTCCCAGCTACTGGGCTGAAGCAGGAGAATTGCTTGAACCCGGGAAGTAGAAGTTGCAGTGAGCCAAGTCCGTGCCACTGTACCCCAGCCTTGGCAACAGAACAAGACTTTGACTCAAAAAATATATATATATATTTGAAAACAATTTGTACATTGTAAAATGCTATCCAAATAGTATTAACATAAGATAGAAGGTAGTTAGTAATGTTTGCTAAATTAACTGGCAATCATTCTTCCTTCTTTAGCTAAATTACGTTGGAGTGAGGAGGAAACCACTTTACTGAGCTTTCTTTAAAGAGTCTTAAAGGTTTTAGAGAACTTGCTTATAACAATCTCTTGCAGTTGAGGCCAAATGCTATTGTTTGGTTGGAGGAAAATTTCTAGTTTCATTTAATGCCTAGGACTTTGATTAGTCAGGGCTATTCTTTCTTACAACTAAACAAAGTGAGGTACATTCCCAAACCCTGCTCACGGCCTTCTTCTGACCAAAAAAGAAGATGTCACTATGGCTAAAGAAGTAACACCTTAATTCTGTGAAGAAAGTCAATGGTAGCTTGATGGGGATAGCATTGAACCTATAAATTACTTTGGGCAGTATGGCCATTTTCATGATATTGATTCTTCCTATCCATGAGCATGGAATGTTCTTCCATTTGTTTGTGTCCTCTCTTATTTCCTTGGGCAGTGGTTTGTAGTTCTCCATGAAGAGGTCCTTCACATCCCTTTCAAGTTGTATTCCTAGGTATTTTGTTCTCTGTAGCAATTATGAATGGGAGTTCACTCATGATTTGGCTCTCTGTTTGTCTGTTATTGGTGTATAGGAATGTTTGTGATTTTTGCACATTGATTTTGTATCCTGAGACTTTGCTGAAGTTGCTTATCAGCTTAAGGAGATTTGAGGCTGAGATGATGGGGTTTTCTGAATATACAAGCATGTCATCTGCAAACAGAGATAATTTGACTTCCTCTCTTCCTATTTGAATACCCTTTATTTCTTTATCTTTCCTGATTTCCCTAGCCAGCACTTCCAATACTATGTTGAATAGGAGTGGTGAGAGAGAGCATCCTTGTCTTGTGCTGGTTTTCAAAGGGAATGCCAAGAAAGAGCCCATATAGCCAAAGCAATCCTAAGTGAAAAGAACAAAGCTGGAGGCATCATGCTACTTGACTTCAAACTATACTACAAGGTTACAGTAACCAAAACAGCATGGTACTGGTACCAAGACAGAGATATAGACCAATGGAACAGAACAGAGGCCTCAGAAATACACCACACATCTACAGCCATCTGATCTTTGACAAACCCAACAAAGACAAGCAATGGGGAAAGGACTCTCTATTTAATAAATGGTGTTGGGAAAACTGGCTAGCCATATGCAGAAAACTGAAACTGGACCCCTTCCTTACACTTTATACAAAAATTAACTCAAGATGGATTAAAGACTTAAACATGAGACCAAAAAACCATAAAAACCCTAAAACTGTAAAACCATAAAAACCTTGGAAGAAAACCTAGGCAATACCATTCAGGACATAGGCATGGGCAAATAATTCGTGTCTAAAACACCAAAAGCAATGGCAACAAAAACCAAAATTCACAAATGGGATTTAATTAAACTAGAAAGCTTCTGAACAGGCAGCCTACAGAATGGGAGAAAATTTTTGCAATCTGTCTATCTGTCAAAGGGCTAATATCCAGAATCTACAAGGAACTTAAACAATTTTACAAGAAGAAAACAACCCCATCAAAAAGTGGGCAAAGGATGTGAACAGACACTACTCAAAAGAAGACATTTATGTGGCCAACGAACATATGAACAAAAGCTCGTCATCACTGGTCATTAGAGAAATGCAAATCAAAACACAATGAGATACCATCTCATGCCAGTTGGAATGGTGATCATTAAAAAGTCAGGAAAAAACAGATGCTGAAGAGGATGTGGAGAAATAGGAATGCTTTTACACTGTTGGTGTAAGTAAATTAGTTCAACCATTGTGGAAGTAAATTAGTTCAACCATTGTGGAAGACAGTGTGACAATTCCTCAAGGACCTAGAACTAGAAATACCATTTGACCCAGCAATTCCATTACTGGGTATACACCCAAAGGATTATAAACCATTCTGCTATAAAGACACATGCACACGTATGCTTATTGCAGCACTATTCACAATAGCAAAGACTTGGAACCAACCCAAATGCCCATCAATGATAGACTGGATAAAGTGTGGTACATATACACCATGGAATACTGTGCAGCCATAAAAAAGGATGAGTTCATGTCCTTTGCAGGGACATGGATGAAGCTGGAAATCATCATTCTGAGCAAACTGTCACAGGAACAGAAAACCAAACACTGCATGTTCTCACTCATAAGTGGGAGTTGAACAATGAGAACACATGGACACAGGGAGGGGAACATCACACACCAGGGCTTGTTGAGGGGTAGGGGGTTAGGGTAGGGATAGCATTAGGAGAAACACCTAATGTAGATGACAGGTCGATGGATACAGCAAACCACCATGGCCCGTGTATACCTATGTAACCAACCTGCACGTTCTGCACGTGTACCCCACAACTTAAAGTATAATTTAAAAAAAATGTAAAAAACGTTAATACAAAAAAAGAGTGTTCAATTAACATATATTGATTGCTAAAAAAAAAAAAAATAAAAAAGATGTCACACCATTGGATCAGAGTGAAGAGTTTGGGGTGAGGGCAAGAGGAACGGGGTATAGACCAAATTCTTGAAACCCTGGGCATTGGAAGACAAAGCTGCTGCAGGCTGAGAAAGACCCGTGCGACTATTGCTATTCCCTTTTTAGTCAGAAGTTGTTTTTTTCTTAAAGTAATAAAATCCTTCAGTATTTTTCTGACTGGTTGAAGAGGATCCCATCCATTGGAGGAAAAATTAAAGGTAATTTGCTTCCTAGATTATTGCTTTTATGAAAGGTGGAGGATGCAATGGAGATTGTTTTTAAAGGAAGACAGGCAAGTAGTTACCAGGTTCAGTAGTTTGTATTGAGGACATAGAAGAGATTCCAGCACGACCACCTTCCTTTATTCCATTCTTTTTCCCTCCTTCTTTTCCTCTGTATCTGCCTTCCCCCTTTTCTCTCTCACTCAACTTTTCCGAAGGTCAGCAATCAACTCTTACTTGTTGATAGGTACTTAAGTAAGGGAACACTCTACATATCATTAGTATCACTCAATTATTTTTAAGTACTTCTGACTTCTTGATTTTCTTTTCTACTCATCTCCAATAACAACCATTTGCACCTACTGTATTTTGAAGATTTCTACCTTGTGTGTATGTGTTTGACTTAAAGTAACACAAATTGGAAACATAGGAGTCATCAAAATTAATGTTTAAATATACTTTTTAGGAAGTCTAAATTCTAATGAATATTTAGAAAGTTTTTATTGAGGGTTATTGTGTTCTCAACATTGCACCAGGTACTGAGGGGAAAAAAGAGGGAAATAAGGAAACCAACCTTTCTTTGAGCGTTACTATGTATCAAGCCCTTTCACATATGTTTTCTCATTTTATCTTCACCACAACATTGTGAGGTACGTATTATGCTTCCCATTTTAAAGAAACTCAGAGTGGTTATATGACTTGCTTAGGCCACTATTTGGCAAGTGGCAGAGCCCACAGCATGAACCCATGTCTAACAGAGTGAACCTAGAGTTTTGTGTTCATTTTCTTATTCCATAGATACAAGATCTAGCCCTTGGCTTTGAAGAATTTATAGTCTAGTAGCAAAAATATGCCACAGACCCTAGGAATTGGTATTTTGAGATGTTTTGCGGCTAAGTTCTGAAGTGAGTTTTGCTATTAATATATGCAGTTACAATTTAGGAAAAAGAGGTATCATTAAAGATGGGATCATCAAGAAAAGCTTCTTTGGAAATTGAGATTGATTGGAGAAATGGTAATATTTCAAAAGTTACCTTCTAGGTAACAAGAATAGCATTAATTTGAAAAATTATTTCTGAGAAACTTTGGCTGAATTTCTTTTCATCTTGTCGAAGTAAGTGGGTATGAAATCCTCAGAAATGAATGAAAGCTCCAGATGGTATGTTATTTCCTTATCCCTGTATAGAGTGAAAAATATCAAATGAAGAAAAAGAATAAGTAATAGGAATAAATATGGCATTTGAAATACTTAGCAGAATGCCCTAATCATGTCAGACATTGTTTTCTCGGGGCCACAGTTAGGCACTAGCTACCCTGTGTGTTAGCTTACCTTGTGTTTTATTTGTAGTTTCTGTAGTAACATTGTTGTTCATCTTCTCTCCTAGTAGAATATAAAATAATTTTACTGACAAACACTCCATTTTAAAATCCTACCTACAGAGTTTTTAAAATTTAAGCTAAATTTTAAAATTTAGAAAGCTTGGAAAGGGGTACATTATCTCTTTATATATTTAATTTTTAAAAATTTGCCTTCTTTTATGTAGGGAAGTTGGAGTAGTGTGGATGGGAAGTGGAGGGTGGAGTAGAAGGATCACTACCTGCAGCCTGTGGATAATAAGGCAACTGTAGTGTATTTACTGTATAATTTTTTTATGACCTTATTAAATGTATGGATTATTTTGGTTAAGTTGAATGTAGATAACTACTTGATTTATTTGTTGATTTTTTTTTTTTTAGTGTGTCATTTTAAACTTAAATGTTTAGTTTCTAGAAAGAGGATTGTGTGTAATTAGTTTTTGAAATTGTAATTAGAAAGATGATTGTTTGCCCATTATATTTGGTGTTTTAATCCCATTTTATAATTAATACATCAGAAATTAGGAGGGCAATTAAGGAAGTAAGGGAAGAAAATTAACATTTTTAAAGAGCCTGCTTTTTACAGGGTGTTTTATTTGTGTAATTGCATTTTGTCATCACATGAAAAACATGTAATAAATATTACTTAAAGGAAAAAAAAACTAGATAATGAATCTGAGACCTAGAGAGACCAAAAAACTTTCCCAGAACTTCAAAGCAAGTACATGGCAGAACTGTGATTTGAACTCTAATCTAACGCCTGGTTTGAATGTGTTTAGTCATATATGGGGTTCAGAGATGACAACTCTCTTCACGTAATACATAGTCAGCACCCACGGAACTTTTGTGCTATGCCGAGTGTCACCCAGTGGGTTAATAGTGGACCCTCATTGTTGTCAAGAGTTGTATTATATATATACTAGCGATACTTCTTTCTGCTAGAGCAAAGGAACAAATATAGATGTGGTAGATGGGTGGCTGATAAATTTGATAGAGTTTTATTATGTAATGTTGAGCCAGTCACTTAACCATCCTGGGACTCAGAATTTTGTCATCTGTAGGGTGAGGGAGTTAGAGTGAAGGATCTCTAAAGTCCTTTCTTCTAAATTCAGTGGTTTGCCTATCAGCAGCAGATAATAATTTCTTGAAATATTGAGTATATTGAGGAGTAGTATAGTAATAAATTACCACTTGTTGAGTACCTTCTGCCTCGTACTTTACATACATACATACATATATGTACATACATACACATACATGTGTGTATTAGTAAGATATATTTAGTCTTACTAACATCCTTGGAGTACAAACAGTCTATTTTATAGCTGGAGAAACTAGGCTTATGGAATTTCCCAGTGGCAAGCAATTCTTTCAGAGATGGAGCTGGGAGATAAACCCGCAGCTTTCAAGTTTCCAGACCAGTTCTTTCTCCATGTTCCTACTTAACTAAAGGATCTTTGACTACCTTACATTAGGGCCTTGAGGTGAGAGGTTTTCTAGTGTGGGCAATTCGGAAGATAGGGGTTTTCCATGCCTCTAGACTAGTCTTTCTGTCCATATCGTGGATCAGATCTTGTCATTCTTGACTAGTACATGAAGATGTATTTGAGAGCTTTTGGTTAATTCCATTTAGGGACACAGCACCTTAATGTAGATGATTCACTAGTATGTGAAAATTTCAGCCTTGCTTTTCCAACTAAGTCATAGAAGCCATAGGGGAGACACTGATTTTCTTAAGAGGCAGAATCATCTGAATATTTGCCGTAAGTTATATAATCATTGCATTTTTAACAAATTGAACTTGAGGGACATGTTTTGTTGCCTCCTCTGAGTTGATACATGCTAAATTACTGGCTTTCTGATTTTTTCACCCCTTTATCTTTATTTTAATTTAAAAGCATTTATTATACTTTGAGTAAAGTTAAATGAGGCCTAAGGCCGCGTTGGGAGGAAGGACCTTTAAGCCTTGGAATTTAGGAAAGATATAGAGGCGTTCTTTTGGATTGGAAATAATACATAATCAAGCAGATGCTAATGAAAAAATGAAATGCAGGGGAAGAGAAAAGAGACTAGGGTGCCTGTTTGGAAGTTTTATAGAGGAGAGTACATTGCCCCTTTATTACAATAATGTTTCTGAACTATAATAAGGTCTTTCATTGCAAGTTCAGCTTTTTTCATTCATTTGTTTTGTGCTCTGCTTCCTCTGTTACTAATTGTCAGCACAATAGTCTTCCAACTATGAAGTCTCAGTGTCCTTTTGGACCAATTTGTCATTGTCTTTCTCCCTCACCCCCCAACCCATGCACTCAGAATCTATTACTATGGTTGCATTTTTAGACATTTTTAATGTTTTAAAATGGCACTGCTTTTGAAACCTGCCAGAATAGTTCATGATAACTGAATCATCCAACCAGCAACAGTTATTGCTTCCAAAAGCACACTGATAAAGTTTCTGTCTCTGTAGGGTGTTCTTATAAGATAATTAAAAATAAACATCTAATACTCTTTACAGCATTATTCCATATGCATTGTTTCCTTTGAACTTCACCTTAGTCCTGTGGAACATTTTATTAATATATTTTTGTTAAACTATTATTTACAGATTTACTGTTTGCCTCATAAATTGTTGGATATTTCTGTGCCTCTAGGAAGTTCCATCTCTATTCTTTACCTATTGATGAGTCTTTATTTTTATCGACAGATTATTTTATTATGACTAAGGAATCAGCAAAGTTGGCTTAGACTGACAAGCCTGAACAAATTCCGATATTAGACTCCTGGCAACTTTAGTTACATGTTAATTCATGTTAGGTTTTTAACATTTTGGCCAATGAACACTTTAAATGTGCTCTCAGCCTTGTTCCAATAATCTGGTATTGACAGAAAGACATTATTCAAATAAAACTTCTATAAAGAAGTCCTGAAGCAGTATAATAATACTTGACAGCTTATCTGTCACTTACAGAACTTTGTCTTATCATGTGATCAGGGCTTGTTGGTGCTTTTAAATATTATGTCAGTGAAGATGGCAGTTATTTTTAATGCATGAATACTAAATAAAAGATTGGTCAGTTTTCTTTGGGAGAAAAGATATTTCAGTTCTCTGTCACCTGTTTGTATCAATTTATTTGCATAAAACTAGAAAGTGAAATACAGTTGACCCTTGAACAGTGCAAAGTTTACCCTTGTGTAGTCAAACATCCATGTTCTAACTTTTGACACCCCCAAACTTAGCTGCCAATATCTTACTGTTGCCCAGAAGCGTTACCAATATCCTAAACAGTTAATTGATACATTTTTTGTGTATTACATGTACTATATACCATATTCTTATAATGTAAGCTAGAAAAATGCTATTAAGAAAGTCATAAGGAAGAGAAAACATATTTGCTGTTCATTAAGTGGAAGTGGGTCATCATAAAGGTCTTCATCCTCATTGTCTGTCTTCATGCTGAGTAGGCAGAGGAGGAGGAGAAAGAAGGCGTTAGTCTTCCTGTCTTGGGTGGCAGAGATGAAGAGATGTGGAGCAGGTGGAAGGGAAAGGCAGGAGAGACAGGCACACTTGGTGTACTATTATTGAAAAAAATCCATGTGTAAGTGGAACTGCGCAGTTCAGACCTGTGTTTTCCGAGAGTCATCTGTGTGAAGGTTATCAGAAAGAAAGAAAACTTTACTTCCTTTCATTAACAACTAACATCCTAAAAACAGTATGTGATACAAAAAGGGACATGAATTTGGAGCTAGAAAACCTGGATTTGAGACTCAGTTTTACCACATTAATGGCTTGATGATTTTGAATAAGTGATTTAAACATTAAATAGCTTCTTTTTAAAAAAATTTGTGAACTGGAAATGACCATACTTTAGAACTCAACTGAGAGGATTAATTGAGAAATAATGTATGTGAAATCTTAATGTAGTGAAGCAATTGATAATATGCTAAGATAATTATTTAGTAGTTACTATTTAAAAAATAAATTTTGGAGAAAGATATAACAGAAAGCAAAGTTTTCCTACTGATTTAAATTGGCAGAGATTTAAGATGAGATTTTCCCCCTTATTCTTCTAGAGATCAGTGAATGAACTGATTCTTTTACCTTAGTTCATATAGCTTGCTATCAAACCAGATTTTAAAATGAAGTGGTGTTGTTGTTGCTGTAGTAAATACCCAAGAGGCTTCTTTATGTCTGTGGTTGGAACCATCTTTCAAAGCCAGGTTACCTTATTTGGAGTCAGAATTCCTGAACGCAAGTAAAACACATCTATACTTTCCCCTTACAGTTTAAAGAAGTTAGGGAGTGCTTTCCAACGAGGTCACTATTCAATGCCTAGGTTACTGGCTGATATGCTGTGGGTACCTAACAAATATTGTGTAATTAATGTCTAGATTTACTATGGAAAAAAATGTCAAAAATAAAAACATAACAGAAAGGTCTGAGCCTAAGAGGGCAACTCCATTTGGAAGTAGAGGCCCTAAGAAAAACTAATGAATGGTATAGGATGGTAGTAAAACCAGGCAAGTCAGTGTCATGGAAGTCAAGGAAAAGGGACTCAAAGGATAGGGAGCCAAGAACATCAAATGCTGCAAAGAAATGAAAATGAGAACAAGGAAAATATATTTGATGAAAAAGAGACTTCAGTAGAGTGGTAGAAACCAGAATTTAGCTAATTGGTTAAGGCATAGGTAACAATGGCCAGCTTTGTAGATTATTTTGAGTGATTTACCAGCAAAATGAAGGAGAGGAATAGGGCAATTAGGGGGAAGAGGAGCAGCATTTAATACAAGTGCTTTAAAGAGTGACTTTGAGGCTGGGCGTGGTGGCTCATGCCTGTAATCACAGCACTTTGGGAAGCAGAGGCAGGCTGATCACCTGAAGTCAGGAGTTTGAGATCAGCCTGTCCAACACAGTGAAACCCCATCTCTACTAAAAATACAAAAAATTAGCCAGGCATGGTGGCATGCACCTGTAATCCCAGTTACTCAGGAGGCTGAATCAGGAGAATCGCTTGAACCCGGTAGGCAGAGGTTGCAGTGAGCCGAGATTGTGCCACTGCACTCCATCCTGGGTGACAAAGCAAGACTCCATCTCAAAAAAACAAAAAAACAAAAAAAAAAAACCAAAGTGACTTTGGATCTGCATCTTGGTCTTTGTATATGTTTATTGTTTATTTCACTGTGGTATGTAAGCACTGATAAGCTATTTTGAAGTTATGTGAGTAGAAATTGTCTCGTTGGTACAGATGGAAATCTCGAGGCATTTAAGTTGTAAGTTACTTGTAAGTGGGAGCTATACAGTGGGTACATATGGACATAAAGGTGGAAATAATAGACCCTGGGGACTCCAAAAAGGGGAAGGGTGGGACAAGGACCAGAAAACTACCTGTTGAGTACTATGTTCTTTATTTGGGTGATGAGTTCACTAGAAGCCCATATCTCAGCTTTATACAATATACTCATGTATCAAACCTGCACATGTACTTCTTGAATTTAAAATTTTTTAAAAAGTTGTATCATAGTCATATCTAATAAAACTAATCTTTAGTATTACCGAGTACAAATTCATATTCAGATTTCCCACTTGTTGCCTGAAACTGGTTTAGACCAAAATGTATTAAGGAGCACCACGCATTGCATTTGGTTTTTATAAATCTTTTAAGTCCCTAGTAGTCCAGCAGAGTATTAGACTACCCTCCTCACCCCACTTTTGGGTACATTCAGTTATTAAAGAGACTACGTCATTTATCCTATGAAAGTTCTCTCTTCTGGAATTCTCTGATTGTTTCTGCAAGGTGTCATTTAACTTTTCCTCTACCTCTGTATTTACTGTAAAATGAAGTTAGATCTAAGGATTCCATCAGATTCATATTCAGAATTTTTATCAAGATTGTTTCCTTGGTGAGTCTGTGTACTTCATATTGCGTTATGTCGAGAGGTACCTAGTATTTGGTTGACCAGCTATTAGTAATGCTATCGTTGTTCACTGGGTTATGGTAGTGACCGCGTCGTCTCTTCATTATAAACTTAAGTTTTCCTCGTGTGGTTACCAGATAATCTGTGGTTTGACATGTTGGCACTATGCAATATTTAGTCTTAATTTTTATTTACCAAATGATTTTACCATTGATTTTTGCCTGAATTAATTATTTTATTAGGGGTAGATTATCTTTTAGCTGTTTTTTAACATGTGATTTCAGTTAGCCAAGGCACAGATAAATTGGGGCAATGTATTAGTCATTCTGTTTGTTTATTTATTTGAGACCAGCCCTGTTTAGGCATAGTACCAGAAATCAAATAGTATGGACCTTCCCCTAAGGGAATTTTCAATCTAATGTACATTCTTGTTGGATTGTTTAAATATTTTGTTATCAAATCCCAGTTCATCATGTTTCAAATATAAATAGCTTTTCTTAAAAATAGACCGGGCACGTTGGCTCACGCCTGTAATGCCAACATTTTGGGAGGCTGCGGTGGGCAGATCACGAGGTCAAGAAACTGAGACCATCCTGGCCAACATGATGAAACCCCGTCCCTCCTGAAAATACAAAAATTAGCTGGGCCTAGTGGTGCACACCTGTAGTCCCAGCTACTCAGAAGGCTGAGGCAGGAGAATTTCTTGAACCCAGGAGGCAGAGGTTGCAGTGAGCTGAGATCGCGCCACTGCACTCCAGCCTGGTGAAAGAGTGAGACTCTGTCTCAAAACAAACAAACAAACAAACTCATAATTATTTTTCAGATTTTACCATGTTATTCAGTAGCATGTTATGAATGGTTAGATATCCTGTGTACGTCTGAATGATTTACTTCTGTTTCATGCATTATGACTATAAATAAACTGCTTATTCTGGTGTATGAGTACAATGGAGTTTTATGCCACTGTTAAATATAATGATGTAGATCTTTATTTACTGAAATGGAAAATATCCAAAACATATAATATCATCAATCATGGTTTCATTTTTATTTTTAAAAAGTGCTTAGGAAAGGTCTAAAAATGTATGTATTCAAACACTAATAATGGTTATACCAGAATGGTAGGATTATGAATATTTTTATTTTGCTTATACTTATTTATGGGGTTTTCTGTATTAAGCATGGATGATTTATACAGTGAAAGTAAATCAAGAAATATGTTTGAAAGCCAACTTGCCCACACAACAATGTGAATTTACTAATGTCACCAAGCTGTGTACTTAAAATGGTTAAAATGGTGCATTTTATGTTATGTATATTTTACTACCTTTTAAAAAAGCCCATGGCTATTATACTGGAAAAATTAAAATCAAAGCCAAAAAACCAACATGCCTAATTCCTTGAGTCCACTAGATTTTTGCATGCCTCTTATAATTCTTTTAGTAAATGATTTATGTCGTTTTTATGTTTTAACTGTTGTCTCAAAATGACCACAGTATGTTTATTTGTAATTTCAAGTAGGCAAAAAGTATGCAAAGAACAGTTGTTCTAGAAGATTCTTGAGGTGTGTATTTGTTTAATTAGAGGCAGTATTCGGTAGGTAAACAAGATAGAGAAATATTGATGGGGAAAATACTGGCTCTGTAAATGTGCTTTTGGTAAATTATAGTATTTGTAGTGACCATATTCAAAAAAGAAAAATGTGTTAGGAGAAGTTCACATTAACATATCGTGACTTAAAATTCAACTCAAGTTCATAAATAGTATTTCATGTTAATTCCAAAGTGGTGGTTTATGATAATTAAAATGTCACAATTTGGAATGTGGATGATAAAGTGAAAAACATCTTCTAGAGGGAAATGTAATGTTACTAATCCAATCTTACTCCCATTATTTGTTGAACCCCTTGTATTATGGAATCAAATGTAATAACTTTGTCTTCTCTCCTGTTGGCTTATGTGGAGAGAGATATGTTGAGTCTGGGTGATAAATAAGCAAATGGTTCAGACAGAAATAACTAGCAATGTGGAGTTGGATTGATGTGAGTCTGCAGATCACTTTTCCATTATTAGTAGTTGAACATTTTTTAAATCATTAACTTCATTGGTATTGGAGAATGTGAGAGCCAGCAGCGAAAGAGCCCAAAGGCTCTCTTGCCTTCCTTTCTGCTATCCTTACCACTTTCTTTCCCTTCAGCTTCTCATTCTAAACCACCTCTCATTACTCCTACTTGGAGAAACGAGATATCAAGGATCAGCATCCTGCTAGGAGATAATCCTCATTCCTGTCCATCCCTATATGGTGGAGAGAACCAGAGACAAACACATTGGAGCCCTCACCAGCTCAAACATTATTATCCATTGAAACTTATCCTGGATTTCCTTATATGAGAAAATGTGTCATAGATGGGAGAAGGGCCAAGCACAGGGAAGGTATAGAGAAGGTATAGAAGAGGGAACAAGACAGTACTGTGGCTTTGATAGATGATTACTGATTTTTAAGGCACTTTTCCTAGCAGTATATTCTCTTCAGAAGAGCATGGGATTGGGATTGAGATAGACTTGGAATAAATCCTTATATAATGACTCACAGTTGTGTGTTTTGGGGCAAGTTATTTAGATTGCCTGAGTCTTTTAAATTTGCTCATTTATAAATTGGAAGGTAATAACACCTTTTAGATTTTTCCTTTGGATTAAATGAGTAACATTTGTACACCACTCTTTGTGCAGTGCCTGGAATGTAGTGATCGCTCCACAGTTATCTGCTGCTGGAATTGCTCTCTACCAGGACACCTGCCTAACCTAAGTCACCTTTGCTCAGTGGATTAAATGAATCTCTTAAAGGTTGATGTATTGAATCCTAAATAGGTATTACGCTTTTTTGCCCCTAGAGAGTGAAAACATTAAACAAAAGATAGAAATGCTTTTTGTCCCATTCAAAGAACCTCCATGGTGTATCACACTTTTAAGATCTGAACAATAAACTTGATTTATAGTCATCGTAACTCACAGCCAGCATTATTTCATTCTGTGATTTAATGAAAAATGGAATCTATTATTATGCCTTTGTTTTTCACATTGGATGTTATTTTAGAAAGAATAAAATTAGTGTTTAAATGGCTAAAGAGGTTGGTTGAAATGAAACTTTTAAACATTTTAATAAGATCCAAACAGATGATCTCTAAAAATTTTCTTTGGTGTATGTATTTCTTGATCTGACATGTTGCAGTCTTTCTAATTGGCTTTCAGGTTTGCAGAGTAATTACAGCTTTGAACAAACTTTGTCATCTGTGGCTCAGAATGGTGTAAAGTAAGCAGAACATTTAAAATTCAGTTTGTGGTTCATGTTGCTCAGGAGAGTTTAACTAGTGTATAACTATCTAATACAAGTAACGGTGTAACAAATAACACTGAGAAGTATGTTATAATAAAAGTTAGCTACCTGGCATTTTGTATAAGCACATTTACTTTACTGATAATCAATTGGTTAATAGTTCTTAGAATCTCTATCCAAAGTTTCTACTTCTGATTATTTATTTATTTTTTTAAATTTTAATAATTTATTTTATTTAACCCTATATATGCAAAATATTTTTTTTATTATACTTTAAGTTCTAGGGTACATGTGCACAATGTGCAGGTTTGTTACATATGTATACATGTGCCATGTTGGTGTGCTGCACCCATTAACTGATCGTTTACATTAGGTATATCTCCTAATGCTATCCCTCCTCCCTTCCCCCCACCCCAAAATAGGCCCCAGTGTCTGATGTTCCCCTTCCTGTGTCCAAGTGATCTCGTTGTTCAATTCCCACCTATGAGTGAGAACATGCGGTGTTTGTTTTTTCTCCTTGCAATAGTTTGCTGAGAATGATGGTTTCCAGCTTCATCCATGTCCCTGAAAAGGACATGAACTCATCAGTTTTCATGGCTGCATAGTATTCTATGGTGTATAGGTGCCACATTTTCTTAATCCAGTCTATCATTGTTGGACATTTGGGTTGGTTCCAAGTCTTTGCTGTTGTGAGTAGTGCTGCAATAAACATACGTGTGCATGTGTCTTTACATCTGTGTGATTTATAATCCTTTGGGTATATACCCAGTAATGGGATGGCTGCGTGAAATGGTATTTCTAGTTCTAGATCCCTGAGGAATCGCCACACTGTCTTCCACAATGGTTGAACTCATTTACAGTCCCACCAACAGTGTAAAAGTGTTCCTATTTCTCCACATCCTCTCCAGCACCTGTTGTTTCCTGACTTTTTAATGATCACCATTCTAACTGGTGTGAGATGGTATCTTACTGTGGTTTTGATTTGCATTTCTCTGATGGCCAGTGATGATGAGCATTTTTTCATGTGTCTGTTGGCTGCATAAATGTCGTCTTTTGAGAAGTGTCTGTTCTTATCCTTTGCCCACTTGTTGATGGGGTTGTTTTTTTCTTGTAAATGTCAGGATCAAATTCACACATAATAATGTAAATTGGCTAAATGCTCCAATTAAAAGACACAGACTGGGAAATTGGATAAAGAGTCAAGACCCATAAGTGTGCTGTATTCAGGAAACCCATCTCACGTGCAGAGACACACATAGGCTCAAAATAAAAGGATGGAGGAAGATCTGCCAAGCAAATGGAAAACAAAAAAAGGCAGGGGTTGCAATCCTAGTCTCTGATAAAGCAGACTTTAAACCATGAAAGATCAAAAGAGACAAAAAAGGCCATTACATAGTGGTAAAGGGATCAATTCAACAAGAAGAGCTAACTCTCCTAAATATATATGCACCCAGTACAGGAGCACCCAGATTCATAAAGCAAGTCCTTAGAGACGTACAAAGAGACTTAGACTCACACATAATAATAATGGGAGACTTTAACACCCCACTGTCGACATTAGACAGATCAATGAGACAGAAAGTTAACAAGGATATCCAGGAATTGAACTCAGCTCTACACCAAGCGGACCTAATAGACATCTACAGAACTCTCTACCCCAAATCAACAGAATATACATTCTTCTCAGTACCACATCACACTTATTCCAAAATTGACCACATAGTGGGAAGTAAAGCACTCCTCAGCAAATGTAAAAGAACAGAGATTTTAACAAACTGTCAGACCACACTGCAATCAAACTAGAACTCAGGATTAAGATACTCAATCAAAACTGCTCAACTACATGGAAACTGAACAACCTCCTCCTGAATGACTACTAGGTACATAACGAAATGAAGGCAGAAATAAAGATGTTCTTTGAAACCAACAAGAATAAAGACACAACATACCAGAATCTCTGAGACACATTTAAAGCAGTGTGTAGAGGGAAATGTATAGCACTAACTGTCCACAAGAGAAAGCAGGAAAGATCTAAAATTGACACCCTAACATGACAATTAAAAGAACTAGAGAAGCAAGAGCAAACACATTCAAAAGCTAGCAGAAGGCAAGAAATAACTAAGATCAGAGCAGAACTGAAGGAGATAGAGACACAAAAAACCCTCCAAAAAATCAGTGAATCCAGGAGCTGGTTTTTTGAAAAGATCAACAAAATTGATAGACCGCTAGCAAGACTAATAAAGAAGAAGAGAGAGAAGAATCAAATAGACGCAATAAAAAATGATAAAGGGGATATCACCAGAGATCCCACAGAAATACAAACTACCATCAGAGAATACTGTAAACACCTCTACGCAAATAAACTAGAAAATCTAGAAGAAATGGATAAATTCCTCGACACATACACCCTACCAAGACTAATCCAGGAAGAAGTTGAATCTCTGAATAGACCAATAACAGACTCTGAAATTGAGGCAATAATTAATAGCCTACCAACCAAAAAAAGTCCAGGACCAGACGGATTCACAGCTGAATTCTACCAGAGGTACGAGGAGGAGCTGGTACCATTCCTTCTGAAACTATTCCAATGAATAGAAAAAGAGGGAATCCTCCCTAACTCATTTTTTGAGGCCAGCATCATCCTGATACCAAAGCCTGGCAGAGATGCAACAAAAAAAGAGAATTTTAAACCAATATCCCTGATGAACATCGATGCAAAAATCCTCAATAAAATACTGGCAAACCGAATCTAGCAACACATCAAAAAGCTTATCCACCATGATCAAGTGGGCTTCATCCCTGGGATGCAAGGCTGGTTCAGCATACACAAATCAATAAACATAATCCGGCATATAAACAGAACCAAAGACAAAAACCACGTTTATCTCAATAGAGGCAGAAAAGGCCTTTGACAAAATTCAACAGCCCTTCATGCTAAAAACTCTCAATAAATTTGGTATTGATGGAACGTATCTCAAAATAATAAGAGCTATTTATGAGAAACCCACAGCCAATATCATATTGAATGGGCAAAAACTGGAAGCATTCCCTTTGAAAACTGGCACAAGACAGGGATGCCCTCTCTCACCACTCCTATTCAACATAGTGTTGGTAATTATGGCCAGGGCCATCAGGCAGAAGAAAGATATAAAGGGTATTCAATTAGGAAAAGAGGAAGTCAAATTGTCCCTGTTTGCAGATGACATGATTGTTTATGTAGGAAACCCCATTGTCTCAGCCCAAAATCTCCTTAAGCTGATAAGCAACTTCAGCAAAGTCTCAGGATACAAAATCAATGTGCAAAAATCACAAGCATTCTTATACACCAATAACAGACAAACAGAGTGCCAAATCATGAATGAACTCCCATTCACAATTGCTTCAAAGAGAATAAAATACCTAGGAATCCAACTTACAAGGGATGTGAAGGACCTCTTCAAGGAGAACTGTAAACCACTGCTCAACGAAATAAAAGAGGACACAAACAAATGGAAGAACATTCCATGCTCATGGATAGGAAGAATCAATATCATGAAAATGGCCATACTGCCCAAGGTAGTTTATAGATTCAATGTCATCCCCATCAAGCTACCAATGACTTTATTCACAGAATTGGAAAAAACTAAAGTTCACATGGAACCAAAAAAAAGCCCGCATTGTCAAGACAATCCTAAGTCAAAAGAACAAAGCTGGAGGCATCACGCTACCTGACTTCAAACTATACTACAAGGCTACAGTAACCAAAACAGCATGGTACTGGTACCAAAACAGAGAGAGAGACCAATGGAACAGAACAGAGCCCTCAGAAATAATACCACACATCTACAGCCATCTGATCTTTGACAAACCTGACAAAAACAAGAAATCGGGAAAGGATTCCTTATTTAATAAATGGTGCTGGGAAAATTGGCTAGCCATAAGTAGAAAGCTGAAACTGGATCCTTTCCTTACTCCTTATACGAAAATTAATTCAAGATGGATTAGAGACTTAAACGTTAGACCTAAAACCATAAAAACCCTACAAGAAAACTAGGCAATACCATTCAGGACATAGGCATGGGCAAGGACTTCATGTCTAAAACACCAAAAGCAATGGCAACAAAAGCCAGAATTGACAAATGGAATCTGATTAAACTAAAGAGCTTCTCTGCACAGCAAAAGAAACTGTCATCAGAGTGAACAGGCAACTTAATGGGAAAAAATTTTTGCAATTTATTCATCTGACAAAGGGCTAATATCCAGAATCTACAAAGAACTCTACTTCTGATTTTTAAAATTTAAATTGCCCTACCTTGCTTTAGGAATAAAAGGAAAATACTCTTTTAAAGAAGTATTGGCTAATCCATGTATTAACCACCATTTCCTTTAAGAATCATGTGTTTCTGATTCCTTATTGTGAACATGCAAGAACTCACAAGTTTTTCTATTTACTTGATCACTGGTTTTAACATGGTAATTTAGAGTTTTAACTTTTTTGAATTTGGATTCAGCTTTTTAAGTTATATTTGTTTTGTACAGCAACAAACCATAAGACATTGTGATATTCTCTTGGTAGTCATCCAACTACCACTTGAATATCTTGGTATACAGATTGAATGTGTTTGTAGAGTATTTCATACTGAGATCTATAAAATACAGGTTTATTTCTATTATACTATTTATTTGTAATTACACGTAACATTATTTTTGTTGGACTAGAGGGTTCAGAGGACCTGATCAAATCCTTTATATCATAAATGAAATACTACTTTATAATTATATGGGTAGAGTGATTAGTAGTATGGTGTGTGCTATGAGCTCATAGAGTTTCCTATTCATTTTTGTGTGCCCAGCATTTTGCATAGTGCCTGGCCCATAACTGACATTTCATATATATCATTTGGTTCATGGATACTTAGCAAATTTAGTAAAAACAGTCAAGTTGTGCATAACTACTTAGTCATTATGTTACTCTTTTAATATTTTTCCAAACCACTGCATACATAAATACAAGAATTTTATTCTTCTCTAAGCCATTCCTTTTCAGTGATCTGCTTGAGAATGGTAGTTAAAGTAATGTCTTTTATTGTTTTCAGCAGCCTTATAAATTATGGTAATTGATATTTGGAATCTGATAACGGCACTTTAGCTCCTAAAAGTCTGGTGTTGAGAAGTTCTTTAAATTATAGCATTTAAACTTCATTTAGATATGGTGTTGAAAATGTGCTTTTAATTCATGATAGTGCTTTTAAAGACGATGAACTTGAGGGCTTAGATGTAAAGTACTTTCAAAAGGATCACACCGCTGATTGTGTTAGAACCTGGATTTGAATTTCTTACTCTGATTGCAAAGTCCATTATCTTAATTACCTTATATCACCATAATGGGAATCTGAAGTAAAACTGAAATAGTGAACCTCAGACTGGGCATTCTTTCTTTGCTTCTGTGCTGTATTTCTCTGTACCCCATAGTTCATTCTTGAGTATTTCTCTTGGGCACGCCCCTCATTTAAGTGTCTGTCCTCCATTCTTTACATTTAAAGCCAATCAGTTGCCCAGTCATCAAGTATTTATTATATACTGCTATGTCCTATCACTGTCCTATCACTCTCCTACACGCTATAAGAAGAACTGTGCACACAATTCCTAACTTTTAAGTAAGTTAGCTCGTGAACTACTGGCTGGAAATTTAATAGAACTTTTGAAAAGAAGGATATGGGGAGTAACAGTTGGCTTCAAAGAGAATCAGACTGATGGGCAGAGTCAGTCATAGGAATTGGTTGGCTCTTTATTAGTACAAATTAGTATAATGTCTTTGGTATTTTAAAACTTACATCTTTCAAATGAACACTGTTTTTGCTTATTTTTTATGGAATACTATATTTTGTATTTTTTAACTTTTATATTTCAAAAAGTATGTAATGCTGCTATACAGAGTTGAATTGTGATATAATAGATTTTGTGACCTGTTGATTCTACCACCTTTTCATTATTTTGCACATCCCCAGGTTCTCACTTTCCTCCATACCCTTTTTAAATTTCTTAGTTGATTATCGTAATTACGCCCTTGCCTTGCTCCCTTGCCTTGGATTCTCAATTCTTTTCTGTTTTCTTGCTTTGACAAACTTACTTGGTTAAAATACAGCCTTGCTTAAATTCATTACTCTGTGTTCCTCACCTGTACACATGCAGCTGAATATATTTGAGAGAAAATACACAACCATGATCTCTGTTACTACTTTAAATTCTTCATTATTAAATTCAGGTTGGTCCTTCATCCTTCTTGGCCGTCATGGTAGATTTCCCTAGTCTGTCTGTACTTTCGTTTTCCCAGAGTGCTATTTCATATCTTTTTTTCTTCAAAGCCCGATGAATCCTTTTGCAACCTATTCCCGATGGCTTTATATCCTAATTCATTGAAAAAAAAAAAAACAGAAGCAGTGAGAAAATAATTTCTACCAGCTTTTACTTGCTTCTGTACTCCTAATTGCTTTTGGGCCCTTATATCTTCTCTCTTATTTCATTACTAAACTATTTATACTCCTGATTAGAGCTACCCCTTTACTTATCTAGTAAATTTAATCCCTTCTTGCTTCTGTAGGAACATTGCTTTAGAAATTATCATTTGGTAGCATCAAAATTACCTTCTTTGTTGGATTATTACTACCAGAATTCATTCATTTGGAAAAATATTTATTGAGTACTGTGTGTCTGGCATAGTTCCAAGTGCTAAGAATATGAGAATGGAGCTTACAATCTAGTTGAAAAGACAGTAAGCAAAAAAGATACTAAAAAACTTCATATCAAATGTTAGAAAATAGTAACATGCTATGGAAAATAAAAAATAGAGCAGGTAAGAGAAGATGGAGGGAGAGTCCTAGGTAAGGGGTGCAGATTGCAGTATTAAATAGGATGTTTAAGGTAGGCAGCTGTGTGGATGTGTGGGGTGGGAAGAGTGCTAGGCAAAGGGCAAAAAGTTCTAAAGCAGAAAGAGTGTAGTGCATTGTTGAGGAAATGCAGGGAAGCCAGGGTGGCTGGCAGAGCAGCCTGAAAGAGAGTACTAGGGAAGTAGGTCAGAAACTTGAGTAGGGTCGGTGGGAGGGTCAGATCACATAGGACACCTGCTGATCACTTAAAGGCCTACTCTTCTATTCTTAGTGAACTGAAACACTGCAGAACTTTTTTGCAGATCTTCATTTTAAGAAGATTTCTGGCTGCTGTATTGAGAACAGACTGCAGTGAGGGGCAGGGGAAAGCTATTCTAAGGTTTTTGGAATCATCAGGTGAGAGACAGTGATGGCTTAGTCTGAGGTAGTGGAGGTGGTGAGAAGTTATCAGAAGCAGGTTATGTTTTTAAAGTAGAAACGCCAGGATTTGCAGGAGTGAATGTGATGTCAGAGAAGAGAGGACTTGAAGGGGATTCTTGGGTTTTCAGCTTGGGCAATTGAAAGGATGGAGGTGTTGTGTGAGCTAGAGAAAGCCATAGTAGAGGTTGGCAGAAGGAGGAGCAGGGATGAGAGAGATCAAGAGTTCACGTTCGGACATGTTCAGATGTCTCCCAGAGCACAGTTTCTGTCTTTAACTTCTGTAGTCACTCAGCATCTCTAAACAGGAAGAATCTGGTCTTTGGGCAGCTGGGAGGTTTAGGCATTGGGCACGGAGAATCTTAACTAGAATTACAGCAGTGGAAAACCGGTTATGAATGGTCTCCCACTTACAGTAGTTCAGTGTAATGATGTCTTTTACTTTACCATGCTCCTGACAGCAATACACACTCAGTGGAAACTGTATTTCAAATTTTGTATTTTTGTCTTTTCCTGGGCTAGTAATTTGCTGTGTGATACTCCCTAGTGTTGCTGGGCAGCAGCAGCAAATCATAGCTCGCGGTCAGCCACAGGATCACAACATGCACAGTAGATACTCTACAGTGTACTGTGTTGCCAGCATTTTTCTGGATGCTCTCATTTTTTGTGTTTTCACATCTCATCATGTCGACAAAACATCCATCTATGTGTAGTATTCAATACTGTACTACAAAATAGGCTTTGTGTTAGATGATTTTGTCTAGCTCTAGGCTAATGTGAGTGTTCTGAGAGTGTTTAAAGTAGGTTAGGCTAACCTATGATCTTGGGTAGTCTAGGTGTATTAAATGCATTTTTCCTCACAGTATTTTTGACTTTCAGTGGATTTATTGGAATGTAACACAGTCATAAGTCAAGGAGCATCTGTAATGACAAATAGTATAAAAAAGGAAGATCACTTTATCTTTCAGCCTAGGTGATGGAAAAATTATGCAAACGGGGAGGAGAAATGCATTTTAGGGGGAAAATACTGAGTTTGGTTTCAGGGGTGGTCCAGTAATTCAACCAGGTAGAAATATTCACTACGTATTTAGACATGTGTGTGTTAAAGTAGAACTCCATGGTGAAAAAAGTTTGGATTTTGATATTGGTAAACTGAGAGATGATTACTGAAAACATGAAAACTGTTAGAAAAGAAAAGAAAACTAAGCAGAGACCTTTGGGTGAATGATTTCTCTCAGTGTAAAGGGCCAGTAAAGAGCTAATCTGGGACTGGGCACGGTGGTTCAAGCCTGTAATCCCAGCACTTTGGGGGGCCGAGGCGGGTGGATCACTGGAGGTCAGGAGTTCGAGATCAGCCTGGCCAACATGGTGAAACCCCGTCTCTAGTAAAATTAGAAAAATTAGCTGGATGTGGTGGTGCATGCCTGTAATCACAGCTACTTGGATGGCTGAGGCATGACAATCACTTGAACCCAGCAGGCGGAGGTTGCAGTGAGCCGAGATTGTGCCACTGCACTCCAACCTGGGTGACAGAGCGAGACTCTATCTCAAAAAAAAAGAAAGAAAAAGAAAAAACCACAGCTAATCTGAGTAATGAATTGGAACTGTAAAGACAGAAATGGTGGTTGATAGTTGCTAATGATGGAGATAGGACACAGCAGATAAGCACTGAGAAAAGACTTGAAGTTTTCAATGGAGATAAATTAATTTCTTTGAAAAGAGCAGAGTCAGCAGACAACTCTACCCTATTTTTTTCTTGGTGTCCAATACCACTTATCCTTTAAAACCCAGCTCAGATATATGCCAAATAATAGTTAATGTTTGTCGAAAGCTTACAGGTCTCATATTATGCTAATATTACATGAGTTTATTATTAATTCCTACATCAATTCTATGATGTAGATACTGTTTCCCACTTAACTGTTGAAGACTAGAGAGTTAAATTAATTTGTCCAAGTTTGTATAGTTAATGGTATGAAAATATAATTGAATCCAGGCACACCAGTGTCAGAATCCATACTTTTAGGCTCATGTTCTTTGACATCTTCCTAGTTATTCACTAACAGAATTTAATCACATTTAGACTGACTAGCTCTCGGGGCTGTGGATACTAAGAGTTGCAGGCAGTTTATATTGTCAAAGGGCTTATAATCTAGGTAAGGATAAGTGATATTTGTAATTTTCTTAAAATGATAAGTAATACTGTAAGATAGTCTATGGTAGGTGACAAATGAGGGATATGGTAATAAGTAATGAGAATTGAGAGGATGAAATGGCCAATCTAGGGCCAGGTGTTATGGAAGGTTTCATGGAAGGAATAATGTTTGATCTGGACCTTCAAGGATCAGAATTATTGTGACTGCAGGTGATGCATATGGATAGAGATAAAATAAGTGGGGGAAGTATTTCAGATAACAAGAACAGCTGGAGCAAAGGCATAAATAGAGGAAAGGGTAAGATGTGTTTGGGGAAAATTATATAGTCCAGTTGAGGTGGTTAATGTGGCCAGAATGGGTGAAGGATTGGAAAGGAAGACTAAGGTCAGGTTGTGAATAATACTGAGTGGAGATCCATAGAAAGCTGTGAGTTCACACTGGGTTTTGTTTAAAATAGAACTCTGTAGTTCTCAATTATTTACTTCTTGGTTTAAATATATCCATATTTAAAGAAACATTTTATTTTATTCTTAGAATGCCAATTAATGAAAACAGAACGACCAAAGCCAAACACATTTATAATCAGATGTCTCCAGTGGACCACTGTTATAGAGAGAACATTTCATGTAGATACTCCAGAGGAAAGGTAAGAAATTCATTTGTTTTCATTTTGTGAAAAAGCAACACTCCATCTAATGTATTTGTGTCTGACTTTATTATTTGTAAATATATGTAAATACATTTTTTAAATGCTATAGTCTCTAAATTCTTGTTTCTGGCATAATACATGAATAACGGTGGCTTACAAAATAATATTTAATATATCAGAACCTCTGGGCATGCTAGAAGATATACTTTCAGAGAAACAGAACATTTAAATGTTAAAATATACATTTAAAAAGACATTTTTGGCCTGGCACGGTGGCTCACGCCTGTAATCCCAGCACTCTGGGAGGTCAAGGTGGGTGGATCATGAGGTCAGGAGATTAAGACCATCCTGGCTAACACGGTGAAACCCCGTCTCTACTAAAAAAATACAAAACAAATCAGCTGGGCATGGTGGTGGGTGCCTGTAGCCCCAGCTACTCAGGAGGCAGAGGCAGGAGAATGGCATGAACCCGGGAGATGGAGCTTGTAGTGAGCCGAGATCGCACCACTGCACTCCAGCCTGGGTGACAGAGCGAGACTCTGTCTCAAAAAAGAGAGACATTTTTTAGCGAAACTACCTTTTTAAAAAAATTGTATGATTGTATTCATACTTGCAATTCTGAGGCTAGTGATAGCAAAAGATTGCAATTAACATGCCATTCTAAATTAATTGCAAGTGGCTGCCTGGAGCACTAGGTTGCTAAGGATTCTGAGATTGGGTCTAAGGAGTGGGAGGGGGAGGATTAATTAACATTGACTGTCATTATTGCTAAAGTGGGTAGTGACAACACTGTAGTAACCAACTCATTAACTTCATCGGGTCCACGTTTTTATCCTCCTGATCTATCAGTTTTTACAACTACTTCCCAATTCTATATCCGCTCACTCTGATACTGAGTTAGGTCCAGCGACCACAGTCACAAAACCGTTATCCTGTACATGTTATATTTGATCCTAATCAGCAGCTTTGTGAAGTTAAATCTTATTAGCCTTATTTGCCAAATGAATACATTAAGTTTTAACAGTCTTGTCTAAAATTTTAATAAAAGCACAATGGTAAAGTATTATTTTAATAACCCTTTTGATCAGTAGAGTAAATGGTAATGTATGATTGATTAAGAAATATAGAAAAGAGTTAAGCATTGATAATATTTTCTTTTGTGTACTTCCAATCTTATTCTGTACAGATGTTATTAGGCCTTTAGTATATATACCGTTCTGGGTATGGGTCCCCGAGCTCCACCCCTCCCCGCATACCTTCCCCTCCCTGTACACCCTCCCCTCCCCACCATTGATCCTGGGGCTTTTCTCCCTTGATAATTAATACTGAGCTTTCAGTTTGTTGATATGTCCACCCATAATCCATAACCACTAAGTTGGGCTAATTCCTATGTATCTTTTCAGATCTGAACTTAAAATGTTATTTTTCCTACAAAACCTCTGACTCTTATGGACTAGGCAGGTTCCCCGGCTAGGTACTTAGATATTTTCCTTTGTACCTTTTCTGTCAAGTATATTATAACTGTAATCCTTGTTTGCCTTTCTCACTAAACTTTAAGATTCTTGATAGCAAAGATCATGGCTTCCTTGCTCATTTAAAAAATCTTTAGCACATAGTCCATGGCCCAACACAGTATTTATTGACCGGCTGGATGAATGAAACTTTTCCCATGTCAATATATATTCTTTGAAAATGTTATTCTTAGTGGATTTTTAACGTCTATTGAAGCACAATTCGTTTTGCCATTTGTGTTTACAAAGCTGGATTTCTGTCAGATCTTAAGACTCTAAAGTCCTCTGCTATTCCTGTAATAATATACTATTCTGAACCATCAGTTTTCATTTGCATTTATAACTATAAGAAAAAACAGTATTAGTACAAATGAAAAACAGCATACTTATATTTGCCATTAGTTTGTGCATTTCTGTATACCTCTAGAATCTGGTGTTTGGAAATTCTATATGACTCTAGATATCATTGAAGACTTAGGGTTAGTGTGAGTTAGAAAAAACTCTCTGTTTTTAGTATTCTGCCCAGTCTAAAATTTTTACCTGTCGTAAACTAAATGTATATCTCTTACCTATCTTACATTTATTTCAGTACATGATATAAGGTTGGACTCTTATTTTTTTCTCAATGGCAAGGCCATCGTCTCATCTCCATTCATTAGATAATCCATTTTTTTCTCACTGATTGTGGATAACACATATACATATTTGGGCTTTTAGGATTTAGTCTTTTTTTCCCCTTTGACCTTTCTGTATTCTAGCATTAATACCACATGGCTTTAATTAGATAAACTTTATAAAATTTTTAACTGTTAATATAGCAACATATCCCTTTTTGTTTTTAAATAAAAATGGTCTTAGCTACATTAGTGCATTCTTTTAAAAAATTATGGTAAAAAATTACATAATGTGAAATCCTCTTCCATTTGGAAGGGTATAATAGAGTATTGTTAACTATGTGCATATTGTTGTACAGCAGAGCTCTAGAACGTTTTCATCTGGCATGACTGAACCTCTGTTCCCGTTGAACAACAGCTCTCCATTCCCCTATCCCCAGCCCCTGGAAACCACTGTTCTACTTTCTGCTTCTGTGAATTTGACACTTTAGACACGTCACATAAGTGGAATCATACAATGTTTGTCCTGTTACTGTCTTATTTCACTTAGTATAATGTCTTCAGAGTTAATCCATGTTGCAGCATAGTAGAGGATTTTCTTCTTTTTAAGGCTGAATAATATTCCATTGTATGTATGTAACACATTTGCCTTCTTTCTTCTCTTGAGACAGGGTCTTGCTCTGTCACCCAGGCTGGAGTGCAGTGGTGTGATCATGGCTTACTGCAGCCTGGAACTTGGGGCCAAGGGATCCTCCCAGCTTAGCCTCCCCAGTAGCTGAGACTACAGCTGCACATGCAACTAATTTAAAATTTTTTTTTTTTTTTGTAGAGACAAGGTTTCTCTATGTTGCCAGGGCTTGTCTGGAACTCCCGGCCTCAAGCAATCCTCCTCCCTCGGCTGGAATTACAGGCATGAGCCACACTCCTGGCCAATACATTTTCTTTTTCATTCATCTGCTGATGGATATTTAGGTTGCTTCCACCTCTTGTCTATTGTGAATAATGCAACAATGAGTATGAGAGGGCGGATATTTATTTAAGTTCCTCATTTAACTTTGTTCGAATAAATATCCAGAAATGTGATTGCTGGTTCATATGGTAGTTCTACTTTTAATTTTTTGAAGAATCTCCATACTGTTTTCTATAGCATCTACGTTATTTTACATTCCCAACAATGGTGTACAAGGTTTTAATTTCTCCACATCTTTGCTGATACTTATTTATTTTTTATGTTGTTGTTTTTTAAAAATAACAGCCATCCTAGCAGGTGTAAGGTGATATTTCATCGTGGTTTTGATTTGAACTTCCCTGATAATTCATAATGCTAAGCATTTTTCAAATACCTGTGTATCATTTGTATGTCTTCTTTGAAGAAATGTCTATTCAAGTCTTTTGCCAAGTTTTTACTTGTGTTTCTGTTTTTTGTTTTCGCTATTGAGTTGTAGGAGTTCCTTATACATTTTGAATATTAAGTCCTTATCAGACATAAAATACATTCTCTCTGTAGTTTGCTGTTTTGTTCTGTTGTTTGCTGTTTTGTTCTGTTGTTTGCTGTGCAGAAGCTTTTTATTTTGATGTAGTTCTACTCATCTCTTATTGCTTTTGTCAGCATCAAGAAATCATTTCTAAGGACCAAGTTATGAAACTTTTCTCCTGTGGTTTTTTCCTAGGAGTTTGTAATTTCATGTCTTATATTTATTCTTCGATCCATTTTGAGTTCATTTTGTGTGTGTAAAATAAGGCTCCACTTTTATTCTTTTGCATGTTGATACCCAGTTTTCCCAGCACCAATACATTTCCACATTGTGTTAGTCATGGCACTCTTGTCAAAGATCATTTGACCATATATATACGGTTTTATTACCTGGGCTCTCTGTTCTGTTCCATTAGTCTATATGTCTTTATGCCAGTACCAAACTGTTTTAATTACTGAAGCTTTAGAATGCATTTTGAAGTCAGGAAGTATGAAGCCCTCAGCTTTTTGCTTTCTCAAGATTTTTACAGCTATTTGGGATTCTTTATGGTTTCCATATGAATTTTAGGATTGTTTTTTCTGTTTCTGCAAAAATGCTGTAGGATTTTGAAAAGGATTGCATTGAATATGTAGCTTACTTTGCGGCATTGACATCTTAACAATATTAAACCTTCCAGTGCATGAACATGGGATATCTTTCCATTTATTTGTGTCTCCTTTCATTTCTTTCAGCAATGTTTTGTAGTTTTCAGGGTACAGATCTTTCACCTTCTTGGTTAACTTTATTCCTAAAGTATTTTATTCTTTTTGATGCTTTTGTAAATGGTATTTGCCTTAGTCCCTTTGGGCTGCTACAACAAAATATCATAAACCGAGTAGCTTATAAACCATAGAAATTTATTTCTGACAGTTCTGGAGGCCAGGTGTTTAAGTTCAAGGTGTTGGCAAATTCAGTGTCTATAGAGGGCCCTCTTCACGGTTCATAGAAGGTGTCTTTTCCCTGTATTGTCACCTAGTAAAAGTGTCAAAGGAACTCTCTGAGGACTTTTCTGTAAATGCTCTATTTTAATTTATGAGTTCTGTCATGACCTCACAAAGGCCCACTTCCTAATACCATCACCTTTGGGGTTAAGTAACCCAGAACATTTATTCTTTTGTAGATCTAGTGTCTGCAGACAATAACAATTTTATCTCTTCATTTCTGATAGTTTTATGTGTTATTTCTCTGTGTTTTTAAGCAATGTTTAATAATTTTGATGATAGCACATACACCTTTTTTCCTTATTTTATTGGATACACTTCACTTATTTACTATTAAATATGATTTGTATATGTACTTTATTATGCTGCACATGACCATCCACAATATAAACAAAGATTATTTTTCTCTCTTACAGCTAACTACTTTCACTATCACAGCCATGGCCACTATACTCACACTCACATACAGAGACACATGTACATGCGTACACATATACCTCGCCCCCACCGTGTTCCAGATACATTGAACTCTTTGTTGTTTCCCAGGTACTAATGCTATACTGTGCTCTTACATTACCTGTAGCTCTTTCCTTCTTGCCCTTTTGCCCCTACTGCTAGGAACACCTCATATCCTTTGCTTGTCTCTTGCTCATCCTGGTCAGTACCAATTCATTTTGCACATCTACATTCAAGAATTACCTTTCTCTTTGGGTCCCCATCACAAACTATTATTATTGTTAGAACACCACTGTACTCAGTGTATAATTGTATCATTTTACCCATAACATTTTATTATACTTCCTCATAATACCAAGGCCCCCCCAATCAGACTGTAAGTTCTTCCTAAGCCGTTCCTTATTTAAACTTTAGGAGCACACATGTATTAGACATTTAATTAAATATTTATTAGTAAATGAATAATCAGTTGGTGAAAATTGTTTGATTTTTGCGTAAGTAGTATATGTACTTTTAAAATATTAATGTACTTCTTTCATAGAGGTCTCCATTATGTTTTTCAAATTAATTACATTTTTACACATTACTTAGGAATTAGAAGATTGAATGCCCACTTTCAGTTAGTCAGGTACTTTGACCTGATACTCTTTTGCAGGAATTACCCCTCATACCCCTCCATCCTCACCAAATGGTGTAGGGTTATAGTTTAAGTATCATGAATTATGATGAATTAGGTAATTTGGGTCAGTAGTCCAGCTAACTACCATGAGTAAAGCTGGAAAAGACTTTAGTTTTTGTTTTTTAAAAAGGCACCAGAGAGCTGATAAGGCTAAGATTTATGGGGCCAAAACTTTATTGAGAAAAGAAACCCAGAGAGTGAACCTACTTTTCCCTTTGGGTTACCTGTTAGTTCTTGAAGTAGTATTGGAGATGGAGACATGTTGAGTAGCTCCCAGAGCTAGGAGTGATATTTTGGAATCTAGGATCTACCAAAGAGGAGACATGGTAAACCACTACATTTTGGTATTGATAGCTTAAAGGACTGTGCCCTATAAGAAAGAGTAAACTGGAAATAGATTTGCTTTGAGAGGATTGATGTATAATTATAAATTATTTCAGTCCTGAAATTGAGTGAAGGTGATTCAACTTTGCTAGTTTTCTAGGAGCTTGCTAAAAGCAAATGTAAATTCTCTCTAACAGAATATTTTGTCTTCCTAGACCTCACATTACCTCAATTTTCATGTGCTACGTCCAGGACTTGTTAAAAAATGAGTACACGAAAATTCAACACAATGTGGCCAAAATAACAGAGGGAAAAACAGACAATAGAATTATATTCATAGGAACTCTAGATAAAAGAACTATGCATTAATTAGTATGTTCAAGTATATTAAGATTGGGTGATTCTGCAGAGGGAAAGTATAAAAAAGAAACAAATGGATAATAGCTTTGATTTGTAATCAAGGTAAAATTAAAAAGAAAGAACCCCATAGAAATTCTAAAATTGAAAACAAAACATTTGGAATTGTGAGTTCTAGCAGACGGCTTTAATGGCAAAGTAGACCTCACATTAGAGACAATTAGTGAACTCAAAACTACGTCAGAACAGAACGTTTATAATGAAACATGCAAAGATAAGAGGATAGAAAATAAAAGTAAGAATAGAATGTAAGATAAAAAGAATGTAGTGAGAATGTCTTACATATATATAATTGGAGCTTCAGAAGGAGAGGAGAGAATAGAGCAAAAAGTATTTGAAAATATGATTGAAATTTTAAAAAAATGGCTAAAGATGTCAAACCATAGTTTCAAAAGTCCTATAAATCTCAAGTAGGAAAAATATGAAGCAAATCCCTAATCTCATTAGACTATTCAAAAACAAAGAGAGTGTGAAAATCCCCAATATAGATAGAGAAAAAATGTACTTTGCTTTCAGAGCAGCAACACCTAGACCAAAAGGTAATGTATCAATATGTGGGATGGAATAATAATGAAATATAATGGAATGATGTTCCCAAATAATGGAATGATAATGGAATATTTCCAAAGATGATGAAATGATATCCCCAAAGTTCTGAAAGAAAATGAATGCTAAGAAATAACTTTTTTCCATGAATAAAAGTAAAATGAAAATATTTTCAGTAAACAGTTGATAGAGGCTGGGCATTGTGTCTCATGCCTATAATCCCAACACCTTGGAGGCTGAGGCAGGAAGATCACTTGAGCCCAGGAGCTCAAGACCAGCCTGGGCAACATAGTGAGATTCTGTCTCTACTCCCCTCACTCCCCCCGCCGCCAAAATTTGATAGGATTTCTCACTAGCACACCTGAAATAACTAACCTAGTATTTTTTTTTTAATTATTATTATTATACTTTAAGTTCTAGGGTACTTGTGCACAACGTGCAGGTTTGTTACATATGCATACATGTGCCATGTTGGTGTGCTGCACCCATTAACTCATCATTTACATTAGGTATATCTCCTAATGCTATCCCTCCCACTTCCTGCCTCCCCACAATAGGCCCCGGTATGTGATGTTCCCCTTCCTGTGTCCAGGTGATCTGATTGTTCAATTTCCACCTGTGAGTGAGAACATGCGGTGTTTGGTTTTCTGTTCTTGCGATAGTTTGCTGAGAATGATGGTTTCCAGCTGCATCCATGTCCCTACAAAGGACACGAACTCATCCTTTTTTTATGGCTGCATAGTATTCCATGGTGTATATGTGCCACATTTGCTTAATCCAGTCTGTCACTGATGGATATTTGGGTTGATTCCAAGTCTTTGTTATTGTGAATAGTGCCACAATAAACATACGTGTGCATGTGTCTTTATAGCAGCATGATTTATAATCCTTTAGGTATATACCCAGTAATGGGATGGCTGGGTCAAATGGTATTTCTAGTTCTAGATCCTTGAGGAATCACCACACTGTTTTCCACAATGGTTGAACTAGTTTACAGTCCCACCAACAGTGTAAAAGTGTTCCTATTTCTCCACATCCTCTCCAGCACCTATTGTTTCCTGATGTTTTTAATGATTGCCATTCTAACTGGTGTCAGATGGTATCTCATTGTGGTTTTGATTTGCATTTCTCTGATGGCAAGTGATGATGAGCATTTTTTTCATGTATCTGTTGGCTGTATGAATGTCTTGAGAAGTGTCTGTTCATATCCTTTGCCCACTTTTTGATGGGGTTGTTTTTTTCTTGTAAATTTGTTTGAGTTCTTTGTAGGTTCTGGATGTTAGCCCTTTGCCAGATGAGTAGATTGCAAAAATTTTCTCCCATTCTGTAGGTTGCCTGTTCACTCTGATGGTAGTTTCCTTTGCTGTGCAGAAGCTCTTCAGTTTAATTAGATCCCGTTTGTCAATTTTGGCTTTTGTTGCCGTTGCTTTTGGTGTTTTAGACATGAAGTCTTTGCCCATGCCTATGTCCTGAATGGTATTACCTAGGTTTTCTTGTAGAGTTTTTATGGTTTTAGGTCTAACATTTAAGTCTCTAATCCATCCTGAATTAATTTTCGTATAAGGAGTAAGGAAAGGATCCAGTTTCAGCTTTCTACTTATGGCTAGCCAGTTTTCCCAGCACCATTTATTAAATAGGGAATCCTTTCCCCATTTCTTGTTTTTGTCAGGTTTATCAAAGATCAGATGGCTGTAGATGTGTGGTATTATTTCTGAGGGCTCTGTTCTGTTCCATTGGTCTCTCTCTCTCTGTTTTGGTACCAGTACCATGCTGTTTTGGTTACTGTAGCCTTGTAGTATAGTTTGAAGTCAGGTAGCGTGATGCCTCCAGCTTTGTTCTTTTGACTTAGGATTGTCTTGACAATGCGGGCTCTTTTTTGGTTCCATATGAACAAGCAGTTTTTTTCCAATTTTGTGAAGAGAGTCATTGGTAGCTTAATAGGGATGGCATTGAATCTATAAATCACCTTGGGCAGTATGGCCATTTTCACAATATTGATCCTTCCTATCCATGAGCATGGTATGTTCTTGCATTTGTTTGTGTCCTCTTGTATTTTACTGAGCAGTGGTTGGTAGTTCTCCTTGAAGAGGTCCTTTACATCCCTTGTAAGTTGGATTCCTAGGTATTTTATTCTCTTTGAAGCAATTGTGAATGGGAGTTCATTCATGATTTGGCTCTCTGTTTGTCTGTTACTGGTGTAAAAGAATGCTTGTGATTTTTGCACATTGATTTTGTGTCCTGAGACTTTGCTGAAGTTGCTTATCAGCTTAAGGAGATTTTGTGCTGAGACGATGGGGTTTTCTAAATATACAATCATGTCATCTGCAAACAGGGACAATTTGACTTCTTCTTTTCCTAACTGAATATGCTTTATTTCTTTCTCTTGCCTGATTGCCCTCGCCAGAACTTCCAACATTATGTTGAATAGGACTAGTGAGAGAGGGTATCCCTGTCTTGTGCCAGTTTTCAAAGGGAATGCTTCCAGTTTTTGCCCATTCAATATGATATTGGCTGTGGGTTTCTCATAAATAGCTCTTACTATTTTGAGATACGTTCCATCAATACCAAATTTATTGAGAGTTTTTAGCATGAAGGGCTGTTGAATTTTGTCAAAGGCCTTTTCTGCCTCTATTGAGATAATCATGTGGTTTTTGTCTTTGGTTCTTTTCACATGCTGGATTACGTTTATTGATTTGTGTATGCTGAACCAGCCTTGCATCCCAGGGATGAAGCCCACTTGATCATGGTGGATAAGCTTTTTGATGTGCTGCTGGATTCAGTTTGCCAGTATTTTATTGAGGATTTTTGCATCGATGTTCATCAGGGATATTGGTTTAAAATTCTCTTCTTTTTGTTGTGTCTCTGCCAGGCTTTGGTATCAGGATGATGCTGGCCTCATAAAATGAGTTAGGGAGGATTCCCTCTTTTTCTATTCATTGGAATAGTTTCAGAAGGAATGGTACCAGCTCCTCGTACCTCTGGTAGAATTCGGCTGTGAATCCTTCTGGTTCTGGACTTTTTTTGGTTGGTAGGCTGTTAATTATTGCCTCAATTTCAGAGCCTGCTATTGGTCTATTCAGGGATTCAACTTCTTCCTGGTTTAGTCTTGGGAGAGTGTAAGTGTCAAGGAAATTACCCATTTCTTCTAGGTTTTCTAGTTTATTTGCGTAGAGGTGTTTATAGTATTCTCTGATAGTAGTTTGTATTTCTGTGGGGTCACTGGTGATATCGCCTTTATCATTTTTTTTATTGCGTCTATTTGGTTCTTCTCTCTCTTCTTCTTTATTAGTCTTGCTAGCGATCTATCAATTTTGTTAATCTTTTCAGAAAACGAGCTCCTGGATTCATTGATTTTTTTGGAGGATTTTTTGTGTCTCTATCTTCTTCAGTTCTGCTCTGATCTTAGTTATTTCTTGCCTTCTGCTAGCTTTTGAATGTGTTTGCTCTTGCTTCTCTAGTTCTTTTAATAGTGATGTTAGGGTGTCAATTTTAGATCTTTCCTGCTTTCTCTTGTGGACAGTTAGTGCTATACATTTCCCTCTACACACTGCTTTAAATGTGTCTCAGAGATTCTGGTATGTTGTGTCTTTATTCTTGTTGGTTTCAAAGAACATCTTTATTTCTGCCTTCATTTCATTATGTACCCAGTAGTTATTCAGGAGGAGGTTGTTCAGTTTTCATGTAGTTGAGCAGTTTTGATTGAGTTTCTTAGTCCTGAGTTCTAGTTTGATTGCACTGTGGTCTGAGAGACAGTTTGTTACAATTTCTGTTCTTTTACATTTGCTGAGGAGTGCTTTACTTCCCACTATGTGGTCAATTTTGGAATAAGTGTGATGTGGTACTGAGAAGAATGTATATTCTGTTGATTTGGGGTGGAGAGTTCTGTAGATGTCTATCAGGCCCTCTCGGTGCAGAGTTGAGTTCAATTCCTGGATATCCTTGTTAACTTTCTGTCTCATTGATCTGTCTAATGTCGACAGTGGGGTGTTAAAGTCTCCCATTATTATTGTGTGTGAGTCTGAGTCTCTTTGTAGGTCTCTAAGGACTTGGTTTATGAATCTGGGTGCTTATATATTTAGGACAGTTAGCTCTTCCTGATGAATTGATCCCTTTACCATTATGTGTTGGCCTTCTTTGTCTCTTTTGATCTTTCATGGTTTAAAGTCTGCTTTATCAGAGACTAGGATTGCAACCCCTGCTTTTTTTTTTTCCATTTACTTGGTAGATCTTCCTCCATCCTTTTATTTTGAGCCTATGTGTGTCTCTGCATGTGAGATGGGTCTCCTGAGTACAGCACACTGATGGGTCTTGACTCTTTATCCAATTTGCCTGTCTGTGTCTTTTAATTGGACCATTTAGTCCATTTATATTTAAGGTTACTATTGTTATTTGTGAACTTGATCCTGTCATCATGATACTAACTGGTTATTTTGCTCGTTAGTTGATGGAGTGTCTTCCTAGCATTGATGGTCTTTACATTTTGGCATGTTTTTGCAATGGCTGGTACCTGTTGTTCCTTTCCATGTTTAGTGCTTCCTTCAGGATCTCTTGTAGGGCAGGCCTGATGGTGACAAAATCTCTCAGCATTGGCTTGTCTGTAAAGGATTTTATTTTTCCTTCACTTATGAAACTTAGTTTGGCTGGATATGAAATTCTGAGTTGAAAATTCTTTAAGAATGTTGAATATTGGCCCCCACTCTCTTCTGGCTTGTAGAGGTTCTGCCGAGAGATCTGCTGTTAGTCTGATGGGCTTCCCTTTATGGGTAACCCGACCTTTCTCTCTGGCTGCCCTTAACTAACATTTTTTCCTTCATTTCAACTTTGGTGAATCTGACAACTATGTGTCTTGGAGTTGCTCTTCTCGAGGAGTATCTTTGTGGCATTCTCTGTATTTCCTGAATTAGGATGTTGGCCTGCCTTACTAGGTTGGGGAAATTCTCCTGGATGATATCCTGCAGAGTGTTTTCCAACTTGGTTCCATTTTCCCCATCACTTTCAGGCACACTAATCAGACGTAGATTTGGTCTTTTCACATAATCCCATATTTCTTGGAGGCTTTGTTCATTTCTTTTTCCTCTTTATTCTCTCGACCTCTCTTCTCACTTCATTTCATTCATTTGATCTTCAATCACTGATTTTCTTCCAGTTGATCAAGTGGGTTACTGAAACTTGTGCATTTGTCGCGTAGTTCTCGTGTCATGGTTTTCATCTCTATCAGTTCTTTTATGGTCTTCTCTGCATTGATTATTCTAGTTATCCATTCATCCATTCTTTTTTCAAGGTTTTTAGTTTGTTTGTGCTGGGTAAGTAGTTCCTCCTTTAGCTCTGAGAAGTTTGATCGACTGAAGCCTTGTTTTCTCAACTCGTCAAAGTCATTCTCCGTCCAGCTTTGTTCCGTTGCTGGCGATGAGCTGCATTCCTTTGGAGGGGGAGATGCGCTCTGATTTTTTGAATTTCCAGCTTTTCTGCACTGCTTTTTCCCCATCTTTGTGGTTTTATCTGCCTTTGGTCTTTGATGATGGTGACGTATTGATTGGGTTTTGGTGTGGATGTCCTTTCTGTTTGTTTGTTTTCCTTCTAACAGTCAGGACGTTCAGCTGCAGGTCTGTTGGAGTTTGCTTGGGGTCCACTCCAGACCCTGTTTGCCTGGGTATGAGCAGCGGAGGCTGCAGAAGATAGAATATTGCTGAACAACGAATGTTGCTGTCTGATTCTTGCTCTGAAAGCTTCGTCTCAAAGGTGTACCCAGCCGTGTGAGGTGTGAGGTGTCGGTCTGTACCTCAGTTGAAAATGCAAAAATCACCCGTCTTCTCTGTCGCTCACACTGGGAGCTGGAGGCTGGAGCTGTTCCTATTCGGTCATCTTGGGCGCCCCTGTGTCCTAGTATTCTTTAGACACAATAAGAATAATCTCTGATTGAAGGATAAATACAGAATAGAATGAAAAGCAAAATGCTTAAATCAATCAATAAAAATAAACATTGATTTTTAAATAATTTATGTTGTGCTTTAATTATATAAATGAAAAATATCTGATGTAATAACGTAAATTGAGGTCCTGACAAAAATGAGGTTAATTTTTTGTGAGGTTGCTTTATTTTCTGGTACAAGTTAAAAGTATGGACATATTAGACTTTTTGAAGTCAAATTTAAATATTATAATTTCAGTTACAACTAGATGGCTACCAGGCTAATTGGAGGAGAAATGGAATTAGAAAAAACAATTATTCTGGCATATATTACATAAGTGGACCACGTAAAGCTAAGGATATATATAAAAGTAATTGCAAAAAAGATGACTGAAAAGCCAACAGGAAAATTAAAATGGAATTTTGAAAAAATGTAAAATAATTTTAAAAAGAGGCAGGAAAGGAGAAAAAGATAAAGATATAGGTTGAAAATAAATAGATTGAAAAAGATCGATCATGGAAACAGTAAGCATAGGAAGGATGGATTGCTGTATTATATCATTTCAAATTAAATGTATTACCATAGATTACTGTGATACTTTATAATGAGAAAAATGTCTGTTGAACAGGATGATATAGCAGTCATCAACACATATAACAGAATTAAAGAGATAAAAATGGGCAATTCCACAACCATATTTGGAGATTTAAAAATTCGCAGCACTTGGTATAGCAGCTACACAAAAAATTAGCTAAGGCATAGAATAACACTATCAACCACCTTGGTATACCTAATATTTATAGAACACTACACTCAAAAGTGGCAGAAGAGACATTATTTTCAAGTAAACATGGTACATTGATCAGAATGGAGCATACTCTTATCAGGATAATGCTGGCCTCATAAAATGAGTGTGGGAGGATTCCCTCCTTTTCTGTTGTTTGGAATAATTTCAGAAGGAATGGTACCAGCTCCTCTTCATACCTCTGGTAGAATTCAGCTGTGAATCCGTCTGGTCCTGGACTTTTTCTGGTTGGTAGGCTATTAATTGTTGCCTCAATTTCAGAACTTGTTGTTGTTCTATTCAGGGATTCAACTTCTTTCTGGTTTAGTCTTGGGCGGGTGTATGCGTCGAGGAATTTATCCATTTCTTCTATATTTTCTAGTTTATTTGCATAGACATGTTTACAGTATTCTCTGATGGTAGTTTATATTTCTGTGGGATCTCTGGTGATATCTCCTTTATCATTTTTTATTGTGTCTATTTGATTCTTCTCTCTTTTCTTCTGTATTAGTCTGGCTAGATCTATTTTGTTGATCCTTTAAAAAAACCCAGCTGCTGGATTCATTGGTTTTTTTTCTTTGAAGGGTTTTTTCATGTCTCTATTTCTTTCAGTTCTGCTCTGATCTTAGTTATTTCTTGCCTTCTCCTAGCCTTTGCATGTGTTTGCCTTTGCTTCTCTAGTTCTTTTAATTGTGATGTTAGGGTGTCAATTTTAGATCTTTCCTGCTTTCTCTTGTGGGCATTTAGTACTATAAATTTCCCTTTACACACTGCTTTAAATGTGTCCCAGAGATTCTATTACATTGTGTCTTCATTCTCATTGGTTTCAAAGAACATCTTTATTTCTGCCTTCATTTCGTTATGTACCCAGTAGTCATTCAGGAGCAGGTTGTTCAATTTCCATGTCTTTGTGTGGTTTTGAGTGAGTTTCTTAGCCCTGTGTTCTAATTTGATTGCAGTGTGGTCTGGGAGACTTACGGTTTTCATTCTTTTGCATTTGCTGAGGAGTATTTTACTTCCAATTACGTAGTCAGTTTTAGAATAAGTGCGATGAGGCACTGAGAAGAATGTATATTCTGTTGATTTGGGGTGGAGAGTTCTGTAGATGTCTATCAGGTCCGCTTGGTCCAGAGCTGAGTTCTGTCTCGTTGATCCATCTAATATTGACAGTAGGGTGTTAAAGTCTCCACTATTATTGTGTGGGAGTGTAAGTCTCTTTGTAGGTCTCTAAGAACTTGCTTTATGAATCTGGGTGCTCCTGTGTTGGATGCATATATATTTAGGATAATTAGCTCTTCTTGTTGCAGTGATCCCTTTACAATTATGCAGTGCCTTTGTCTCTTATGATCTTTGTTGGTCTAAAGTCTGTTTTATCAGAGATTAAGATTGCAACTCCTGCTTTTTTGTGGTTTCTGTTTGCTTGGTAAATATTTCTCCATCCCTTTATTTTGAGCCTGTGTGTGTCTTTGCACGAGAGGTGGGTCTCCTGAATAGAGCACATTGATAGGTCTTGACTCTTTATCCAATATGCCAGTCTGTGTCCTTTAATTGGGGCATTTAGCCCGTTTACATTTAAGGTTAATATTGTTACATGTGAATTTGATCCTGTCATTACGATGCTAGCTGGTTATTTTGCCTGTTAGTTGATGCAGTTTCTTCATAGAGTCAATGGTCTTTTCAATTTGGCATATTTTTGCAGTGGCTGGTATCGCTTGTTCCTTTGCATGTTTAATGTCTCCTTCAGGAGCTCTTGTAAGGCAGGCATGGTGGTGACAGAATCTCTCAGCATTTGCTTGTCTGTAAAGCATTTTATTTCTCCTTCACTTAGGAAGCTTAGTTTGGCTGGATATGAAATTCTGGGTTGAAAATTCTTTTCTTGCCTGTAATCCCAGCACTTTGGGAGTCTGAGGCAGGTGGATCACCTGCGGTCAGGAGTTCGAGATTAGCCTGGTCAACATGGCGAAATGTTACTAAATACAAAAAAGTTAGCCAAGCATGGTGAGAGACGCCTGTACTCCCAGCTACTCGAGAAGCTGAGGCAGACAATCGCTTCAACCCAGGAGGCAGAGGGTGCAGTGAGCCACGATTGCACCACTACACTCCAGCCTGAGCAACAGTGAGACTCCGTCTCAAAAAAATATATATATATTTTCTTTGCGGATGTTGAGTATGGGCCCCCACTCTCTTCTGGCTTGTAGGGTTTCTGCAGAGAGATCCGTTGTTAGTCTGATGGGCTTCCCTTTGTGGGAAACCCGACCTTTCTCTCTGGCTGCCCTCAACATTTCTTCCTTCATTTTAACCTTGGTGAAGCCTGGCAGAGACACAACAGAAAAAGAAAATGTCAGGACAGTATCCCTGATGAACATCGATGCAAAAATCCTCAATGAAATGCTGGCAAACTGCATCCAGCAGCACGTCAAAAAGCTTATCCCCACGATCAAGTCGGCTTCATCCCTGGGGTGCAAGGCCAGTGCAGCATACACAAATCAATAAATGTAATCCATGACATAAACAGAACCAATGACAAAAACCACATGATTATCTCAATAGATGCGGAAAAGGCTTTCAACAAATTTCAACTCCCCTTCATGCTAAAAACTCTCAATAAACTAGGTATCGATGGAATGTATCTCAAAATAATAAGAGCTATTTATGACAGACTCACAGCAAATATCATACTGAATGGGCAAAAACTGGAAGCATTCCCTTTGAAAACCAGCACAAGACAACGATGCCCTCTCTCACCACTCCTGTTCAACATAGTATTGAAAGTTCTGGTCAGGGCAATCAGGCAAGAGAAAGAAAGAAAGGGTATTCAATTAGGAAGAGAGAAAGTCAAATTTTCTCGTTTGCAGATTACGTGATTGTATGTTTAGAAAATCCCATTGTCTCAGCCCCAAATCTCCTTAAGCTGATGAGCAATTTCAGCAATGTCTCAGGATACAAAATCAATGTGCAAAAATCACAAGCATTCTATCCACCAATAATAAACAGAGAGCCAAATCATGAGTGAACTCCCATTCACAATTGCTACAAAGAGAATAAAATACCTAGGAATCCAAATTACAAGGTATGTGAAGGACCTCTTCAAGGAGAACTACAAACCACTGCTCAAGGAAATAAGAGAGGACACAAGCAAATGGAAAAACATTTCATGGTCATAGATAAGAAGAATCAATATCATGAAAATGGTCATACTGCCCAAATTATAGGTTCAGTGCTATCAACATCAAGCTAATATTGGCTTTTTTCACAGAATTGGAAAAAAATACTTTAAACTTCATATGGAACCAAAAAATCCGCATAGCCAAGACAATCCTAAGCAAAAAGAACAAAGCTGGAGGCATCACGCTACCTCACTTCTAACTATACTACAAGGCTACAGTAACAAAAACAGCATGCTACTGGTACCAAAACAGAGATATAGACTAATGGAACAGAACAGAGTCCTCAGAAATAACACCACACATCTACAGCCATCTGATCTTTGACAAACCTGACAAAAAGCAATGGGGAAAGGATTCCCTATTTAATAATTGGTATTGGAAAAACTGGCTAGGCATATGCAGAAAACTGAAACTGGACCCCTTACACCTTATACAAAAGTCAACCCAAGATGGATAAAAGACTTAAACGTAAGACCTAAAAACCATAAAAATAGTATGAAAAAACCCAGGGAATACCATTCAGGACATAGGCATGGGCAAAGACTTCATGTCTAAAACACCAAAAGCGATGGCAACAAAAGCCAAAATTGACAAATGGGATCTAATTAAACTAAAGAGCTGCTGCACAGCGAAATAAACTGTCATCAGAGTGAACAGGCAACCTACAGAATGGGAGAAAATTTTGCCATCTTTCTATCTGACAAAGGGCTAATATCCACAACCTACAAATAACTTAAATTTATAAGAAAAAAAAAACCATCACAAAGTGGGCAAAGGATATGAACAGACACTTCTCAAAAGACGTTTATGCAGCCAACAAACATGAAAAAATGCTCATCATCACTGGTCATTAGAGAAATGCAAATCAAAACACAATCAGATGCCATCTCACACCAGTTAGAAATGGCAATCATTAAAAAGTCAGGAAACAACAGATGCTGGAGAGGATGTGGAGAAATAGGAAAGCTTTTACACTGTTGGTGGAAGTGTAAATTAGTTCAACCATTGTGGAAGACAGTGTGGCAATTCCTCAAGGATCTAGAACTGGAAATACCATTTGTCCCAGCAGTCCCATTACTGGGTATATACCCAAAGGATTAGAAATCATTCTACTATAAAGACACATGCACAAGTATGTTTATTGTGGCACTATTCACAGTAGCAAAGATTTGGAGCCAAACCAAATGTCCATCAGTGATAGACTGGATAAAGAAAGTGTGGCACATAAACACCATGAAATACTATGCAGCCATAAGAAGGATGAGTTCATGTTCTTTGCAGGGACATGGATGCAGCTGGAAACCATCATTCTCAGCAAACTATCACAAGAACAGAAAACTAAACATGACACGTTCTCACCCATAAGCGGGAGTTGAACAATGAACACATAGACATAGGGAGGGGAACATCACACACTGGGGCCTGTCAGGATATGGGGGGCTAGGGGAGGGATAGCAGTAGCAGAAATACCTAATATAGGTGATGGTTTGATGGATTCAGCAAACCACCATGGCACGTGTATACCTATGTAAGAAAACTGCACGTTCTGCACGTGTACCCCAGAACTTAAAGAGTGTGTGTGTGTGTGTGTGTGTGTGTGTGTGTGTGTGTGTGTGTGTGTATAAACATATTCTTGGTCATAAATGATTCTGAGTATGTTTTGGAAGATGAAAGTTATACAATGTATGTTCTATAATCACAGTAGAATTAATTAGAAATCAGCATTAAGACAATAGATGCCAATTACTGGAAATTAACATAATTTTTATAATCATTGGGTCAAAAACCTCACAAGAGCCATTAGAAAGTAATTTTCAAGGACAGTAATGAAAATAATACATATCAAAATTTGTGGGGTGTAGCTAAGTGAGTGCTTAGAAGGAAATTTATAGCCTTAAATACCTGTATTTGAAAAGAAGAAAGTTCTTACATTGTTAACTTAAGCTTCTGTCTTAAGAAACCAGAAAAATAAACCCAAAGAAAACGGAAACAATAGCATTCAGAAATTAGTGAAATAGGAAACAGAAAAATAGTAGAGAATAATTAATAAAACCAAAACTACTTCTTTGAAAAAAATAGAATTGAAAAACGTTTTGGGGTATTGTTAAAGGAAAAAGAAAAAGAAGGAAGACACAAATTACTGACACTGACCCAAGAAAACATTAGAAAACCCAGTATCAATGAATGGAAGTGAATTAGTAATTAAGAACCTTTCCTCAAAGGTTCAAACCCAGACAGCCTTGTCAGTGAGTTCTGTCAAACATTTAAGGAAGTAATTTGACCAATCCTCTACAAGCTGTTTCAGAAAATAATGAGAAGGGAATACTTCTCAACTTACTTTATAAGGCCACTGTCACCCTCATTTCAGAAATCAGCAGAACTATTTTAAGAAAAGACACCTATAGCCCAGTACACTTGTGAACATATGCAAAATTTCTTAACAAAGTATCAACAAATTAAACAATAGGTAAAAAGGATAGAAGCTTAAGTTATGTGATCAAATGGAGCTTATCCCAAGAATTCAAAGTTGTGTTAACATCTGGAAACTATTAAGCTAATTTCACCGTATTAATATGATAAAGGTAAAAATCTGCGTGATCATTTTATAGAGATACTGCATTTGAGAGTTTTCTTTTCTTTTTCTTTTTCTTTTTTTTTTGAGAAAGAGTCTTGCTCTGTCACCCTCGCTGGAGTGCCATGGTGTGATTTCAGCTCACTGCAACCTCCATTTCCCAGGTTCAAGCGATTCTCATGTCTCGGGCTCCCGAGTAGTTGGAATTACAGGCTCCTGCCAGCATGCCCAGCTAATTTTTGTATTTTTGGTAGAGACTGGGTTTCTCCATGTGGGCCAGGCTGGTCTTGAACTCCTGACCTCAGGTAATCCGCCCACCTCAGCCTCCCAAAGTGCTGGGATCACAGGCATGAGCCACCACACTTGACCTGCTTTTGACAAAAATTCAACAAACTTTCATTAAGAGTATGCAGATGACTAGAAATAGAACAGAACTTACTCAGTTGATTAAGTAAATGTATGTATAAAAGAACTACAACTTACATCATATTCAAGGGGGGTGAAAACTCAATGTTAAATACTAACTTGTGAAACAAAGCATGTAGGCTGCTCTCTTTAATTTAACTTTGTACTGCAGGTCTGATCTAGGGCAATAAAGCAAGAAAAAGATGTAAAAAGCGTACGGATTGGAAACAAGTGAAGCTGCTCTTGTTTGCATACCACATGATTGCATGTGTAGAAAATGCAGAAAAATAAGAGCTACTAGAACTAATAAATGAATTTAGTAAAGTTGCAGTATACAAAGTCAGTATACAAAAATCAGTTGTATTTTTAAATACTAACAAGAACAATTAGAAAGTGAAATAAAACCCTCAACAATAGCATAAAAGAACAGTCTTGTGTCAATGACAGTGATATGTTTTGAGAAACATGTCATTAGGCAACATTGTGTAAACATATTACTTGGACAAACCTAGATGGTGTAGCCCACCCCATACCTAGGCTATGTGGTGTAGCCTGTTACACGTTACTGTACTGAATACTATAGGCAATTGTAATGCAATTGTAAGTATTCATGTATCTAAACATATAAGCATAGGAAAGGTACAGTAAAATACAGTGTAATAATCTTAGGGAACCACCATTGTGTATGCAGTCCATCATTGACTGAAACATTGTTATGTGGTGCATGATTGTATGTAGGAATAAATTCAGTTAAAGATGTGAAAGATCTTTACACAGAAAATTACAAACATTGCATTGGGAAATTAAAGACCTATATAAATGTAGAGCTATACCATGTTCATGGATTAGAAGATTTAAATGATTAAGATATTAGTTTTCCCAAAATTTATCTATAGATTTAATGTAATTCTAGTCAAAATCCAAATAGACTTTAAGAAGTAGACAAGCTGATTTTAAAATTTATTTGGAAAAATAATGATCCTTGGTCTGATAGCCAAATGTCTAAAAATAAAAGCTTGACATAAGTGCTCCTGAGACTGATTGTTCAAACTACAAGCTGAATCCTTTTTTTTTTTTTCCTTAGAAATTTACTATAATCTGGAAACAATTAAAGGTTTTGGCTTTCCTTTCCTTGGAATGTCTGTTGGACCTGATAAAAATCTTGAAGATGTCAATGATGGACTTAAAATAGCTAAGCAAAAAACTGCAGCAAACTTTTAGGGGGTCAACTCAATAGTTAGGATTGGCCAGTTGCGGTGGCTCACGCCTGTAATCCCAGCACTTTGGGAGGCCTAGGTGGAAGGATCACTTGACGTCAGGAGTTCGAGACCAGCCTGGCCAACGTGGTGAAACCCCGTCTCTACTAAAAATACAAAAATTAGCCGGGCGCTGTGGCACACACCTGTAATCCTGGCTACTCAGAAGGCTGAGACAGGAGAATTGCTTAGACCCAGGAGGTGGAGGTTGCAGTGAGCTGAGATCATGCCATTGAACTCCAGCCTGGGCAGCGGAGTGAGACTGTTTCCAAAAAAAAAAAGTAGGATAGATATAAACAGACAAATAAAATGTAACTGTTCATGTAAATGATTTTAACTCGAGTTTTCAACAGTTTTTTTCCTCTCTTTTTTTCTTTAACATATTTCCACAAAATGCTACTACACACTTTAGGCCTATAGTGAAACGCTCTTAGGACTATTTTCATTTTGGGGTGATGGCGGGAGTGTGTGCTTATGTGTGTTGTGTGTGTTTGATCTCCAAATAGATTTCATTTGTATTTATTTCATATTTTATAAAAGGAAAATATTTAAATCATTTGCCATCATCTATTAATGGGACATTCTACTCATTTTTGTAGGGAAGAATGGACAGAAGCTATCCAGGCTGTAGCAGACAGACTGCAGAGGCAAGAAGAGGAGAGAATGAATTGTAGTCCAACTTCACAAATTGATAATATAGGAGAGGAAGAGATGGATGCTTCTACAACCCATCATAAAAGAAAGGTAGAAAATAATAACTTATTCCCAGCACAGCATTCATTTGTCTGGAAGAAACATACTAAAAACTACCATTTGCAGAAAGATGTCAGCCAATTTTCTTATGATACGTAAATGTATTGGTGGGTTTCATTCACACGAATCTGAAATACTTGTTGTTGTTTAAAACCAAGTAGGTGAACATCGTTTCAGTGAGAACATCGTTTCAGTGATTCAGCACTTTAGCGCTGAATGCTGATAGGCCACATGTGTGACTGATGTGCCATCATACTGCTTTATAATTTGCATTGTTCCTTATTATTTTTAATACAGTTTTAGAAACTTTGTAATAAAATGTTTTCCCTGATGATTTGTTCCTTTCCACTTTGCATTTCATATTCGCCTGAAAAGCATGAGCAATAATGGCTCAGGTGTACTTCCTGATTGGTGCCCTCAGTCATAGTAAAGTCAGCAGGAAAGTGAACAGTCTTGGAAATAATAACTCTTATTTAATGGCTGCTTCTGGGCCAGTAGGGAAATAGACTTTTCCTTCTCTCAGTGCTCCAGCATAATAAATACCAATTTATATTTTTATGAGAAATATAAATTTTGTTTTTCATTGCTATAGAAAATTGAAAAGCAATTTCCTTATTATAAAAATGATATTTTCATGATTAATCTAAAGATAGAGGTGTTGAGATAAGCTTGCCATTTATAACTTTAGAATATATTTGGTTTAATAGATTGTTAATTAATCTTCAGGTAAGAAAATACAAATTTTCAAGGTATTATCCATGAAATTTGGTATTAGCACAGTGATTAAGAACTCTTTGGAGATAGACTGCCTGAGTTCATATCCTCCCTTTTCCACATTAAACTTGTGGACTTGGTGAAGTTATACAGTCACAACATAAAGTTAATTATCCTTTCCTTATGTGAATAAGAATAACATTCTATACTTCATTTGAGCCAAATGTCTGAGATCCCTTTCTGTCTTCATTGCAGATTTCTTCTCTATTTGTTTGTTGAACTGAATTTTCACTCTTTTCTTTTATGTCAGTTTAACCTGCCTTGTTCCTCTGTCATTGCAAAAAGAAAAACAAAGTCTAGCTACACTTACCTACCTACTCAGAGTTAAGAAAGCTTCTTTTGTACATATGTAAATTATTTCATTTAAAATGAAATGAAATCAAGAATAGTATAAATCAGATATGGTTAAGTAATTGAACCTCAAATTCAAAATACTTCTACGAGTTTTTATTTTTGGAGACTCAGTTGGAGTAAAAAATTCTAAGAGAATCTGTTTTAGAGTGATTTTTATGGTTAATCTTTATGTGGACAAGGAATAGTAGCTAACTTTAATAGCTAATATTTATTGAGCACATATTACATAAATACTTTAAACATTTTTTTTTCATTTTGAACTTCAACTATAAGTTGAGTACCATTATGATTCTTCCCATTTTATAGTTAAGGGAAATAAAGGATGGAAGGATTAGGAAATTTTCCCCATAATTACACACAGGGTGGGAACCAGTACTTAAACCCAGGCAGTAAGATCTAAAGTCCTCAGTTTCTAGCACTATGTTGTAATACTAAAGTTCTACTGATTTTTCCAAGAGTTTACAAGCTTTATTATAAATTGAAATTAACTAATATCCAAATGTCATATAAGGACCGTTTTTCATAATATTTTGAGAAACAGTGTAATCATAAGAGAATATCTGCATAATTTTGTTTCTAATATAACTTCATTATAAGCATAACAATTATAGAGATTAGAGAGGCTCAAGATACATGAACTAAGAAAAAGAAAGAAGCTGTATGTTGACGTGTTACAGTATACAATTAAAAGATCTTAAATGTTTGAAGTTCTGTTATCTTTTTTGAAATAATTTAAAATAGTTCTAAATTACTGCAGAAGTTAGTGCAGAAATAGAACATTTGTACCACTACTAACTCCGTAACGGTCCTAATGACTTAGCCTCAAGTAGTAAAATATTACTGTCATTTTCATAACATAAATGATTCTAGAACTATACCCTTATGTATATCAATTATCATGCAAAGAATTGCAAAAGTTTGGATTATTTTTAATACTTTAACCACACATTCTGAAATAAGAATATTGTTCTAATAATTTATAGGATATATTTCCTTCTTTAATTTTTGTCAAATGGCATAGGATTTAAAAAATAGGTACTGATTATGGTGACTATGGTGAGAGTCGTCAGACTGCTATTTCTTGCATGAAATAGGGTTCATTATCTCCCTTAGTGGTAGTTTGTCGCCACAGTGTCTGCTCTGCCAGTTAAAAACTCACTTGGAAAGGAAGGATGTTGGGTAGTAGATAGAGAGGCAAGGGCCTCACAGACAGATTTAAGTGCTCTTCTGTGTTTGAATTAAAAGAAAATGTGGTTCTATGTTTTAATTAAAAGATAGTGTTTCAAAGGAATTTGATTAGAGAACCCAGAAGTGCCTAATCTTGGTCAGCCAAGCTACCATTTTCATATGCCTTGTCAAGTACGTGAAGGGGCATAGCATCAAAGGATAAAAAGCCAAGTGAGAGTCAAAGTTCTGCTTAATTTTTAACTGACTAGCATAGGCCTCTCTGGGATCAACTGGCTGGAATCTCATGATTTACATTTAAAGTATAAGCAGTGCCTTCTGCTTTCCCATTAAGTTTGACTCCAGTTCTTGGGATTGTATCACCTAATTCCTGGCTGCAGTAACTCATACCAGTGGCTAGTATCCAGAGAAAAAGAGAAGGAAAAAAAGACAATGGCCAGACCTGCTGAAATCTCATGATTTCACACTGCATGAATCTGCTTATTTAAAAGGGAGAAGTGATATAACCAATGTAGAAGTTGACTAATAACATTAGCTCCACCTCTTCTCATGAGAAAGAGCACCAGAAGAAGTGGGCAGAGATGGAGGCAGAGGAGTGAACTTCATCAGAGCTGTTCTCTTTTTACCTACTTGGTTTTGCTGTTACATTGTAAATGTATCTGGAATTTATCTTTTTTGACCAAATATGCTAATACTGTGGTATTCTTAAAAGTTCTTTATGTTCCTCATTGATTATATGTTTATTTTTAATCTAATCTGTGGTCTAGACAATGTCTTATATTCTGGCGTGCCTGATTTGAACACATTTATTAAGCACTTGTTATGTATACCCCTATATCTCTTAACCTAAAACAGCCATGTAAACATGTAAAGGGAAGAGTATAACTGTAAAATATTTCCCCAATAAATTCTTAAGATCAGGCTTTGGAGGAGGATTTTTTTTTCTGGAGAGTATTCATACTCCTGTTTTTTTCATTAAAGACTTACTGTATCTTTTTCCATAGCATTCGGAAGAACAAAACATTTTGTAATAGCTTACATTTCATTTGTAAAGACTACACAATTATTGTGTGTACCATTCTGAACATGAGCATTTGATAGCAAAGATACCTTACCTTTTTAATTTCCTCAAGTTTTGTCAAAATAGATGTGAAATCTGTTTCTGATTTTATCACATACGGTGCTTTTTAACTAATAATAATTTCTATGTAAGTTCCCTTAATTCCCTTTTTCTAAAAAAATATTGAGAGTCAAACTGACAAGCTGTGAAGTTCAGAGTGAAGGCTGTCATACTTTTTTCTTTTTTAACCTCATTGCCCTAAGAATTGCAATTTTACTACTATTTATTTATTTTTATTTGAGACAAGGTCTCACTCCCATCATGTAGGCTGGAGTGCAGAGGCACAATCATGACTTACTGCAGCCTTGACCTCACAGGCTCAGGTGATCCTCCCAACTCAGTCTCCCAAGTAGCTGGAACTACAGGCACCTGACACCGCACTTGGCTAATTTTTGTATTTTTTTGTAGAGACAGGGTTTTGCCATGTTGCCCAGGCTGGTCTCAAACTCATGCCCTCAAGTGATTCCCCTGCCTTGGCCTTTCAAATTGAGCCACCACACCCAGTCAAGAATTGCAATTCTTACAAAATATAGTAAAATTTTATAATTAAATATTGCCTTTCATCTGAAAATGTCATAAAGGATTTTACAAATTGTTTTCTAATTTTTACCCCCCCGATAATTCAGTTTCATTTTCTATGCTATTTAGTAATAGGGCACAGCAAGTATTATGTTCTAGTGCTTTTAAATAAAAAATGAGGAACATACTGTCCAAGTGAAACTTTGAGCAATAAATTGACACTCTGGCCTGGTTATGAAGATAATGTTTCTGAGTTACTTGCCATATGTATTAGGGTTCTCTAGAGGGACAGAACTAATAGTGTATATATATGTGTGTGTGTGTGTGTGTGTGTGTGTGTATATATATATATATATATGGAGTTTATTAAGGAGTATTAAACTCACACAGTCACAAGGTCCCACAGTAGGCCATCTGCAAGCTGAGGAGCAAGGAAGCCAGTTTGAGTCCCAGTGCTGAAGAACTTGGAGTCGAGAGCAGGAAGCATCCAGCACGGCAGAAAGATGTAGGCTGGGAGGCTAAGCCAGTCTAGCGTTTTCACATTTTTATGCCTGTTTTATATTCTAGCCACACTGGCAGCTGATTAGATGGTGCCCACCCGGGTTAAGGTGGGTCTGCCTTTCCCAGCCCACTGACTGAAATGTTAATCTCCTTTGGCAGCACCCTCACAGACACACCCAGGATCACTATTTTGCATCTTTCAATACAATCAAATTGACACTCGGTATTAACCCTCACACTGTGGAACAAACTACCTCAAAATTTAATGTCTTAAAACAATAGCCATGTAAATATCTCATGATTTTGTAGTTTGGGCCATTCTGTTGTTCTTGCATGCATGGCTCTCAGGCAGCTGCCTACAGCTGATACATGGGTGGGCTGGAAAATCCAACAATACTTTCCTTACGTGTCTGGGACCTTGGTGCTGACTGTTGGTTGTGGTGTGTTGGTTCTCCTCCACTTGGCCTCTCTCTTGGAGTGGTAATTTTTCTTCCAAGGTCTCTCCATATGGCCTCTCTCTCCAGGATAACGTGGACTAACTAACAGCATTAGAGCTGACTTCCTAGAGCTTTCCGAGAGAGAACGCATAAACTGCCAGGCTTAACGGCGTTGTCTGTTACTGGCATAGTATCAGTTTGATCATATTATGTGTTCAAAGCAAGATACGGAGATAGCCCAGGGAGAGAGAAAGTTGACTCCACCCCTTTATGGAAGAATAGAATGTGCATACAGGGAGAAATTGGAATTTGTGGCAGCCATCTTTGCAGACTACCTAGCATAAATAGCTTGTTATGTAGTATTCCTTGATTTTTTCCATTCTATTAATGCAATTAAATCTATCTAATATTACCTATTATTTGTTCAAATGACACTAGCTGATTTACTATATTTGATATTTAGAGCTACATGTTTGATTTTTAGTTGAATTAATATATCTTGTTATTTTCCCTGCTGTCTCTTTGCTACTTTATGTTTTCCTTTGAACTAGACATATTATTGAATGTAAGACACTGTAATTTGACATTTGGGGAAAATTATCAAAATTATGAACAGCAAAAAATGTTGAAAGTAAATGTAGGCATTAATTTCTAAAATTTTAAGAATTTGTATATATGATGCATGAGAGATACTGGGATGTGGTTTTCTTGCATTATTTTCCTCTAATTTTGGTATTGTTAAAAAATTGGCTTTCAGCCTGGGAGACCACATGGGTTCTTGGCTTCACACAAGAAGGAATTCAAGAGCAAGCAACAGAATAAAGTGAAAGCAAGTTTATTAAGAAAGTAAAAGAATAAAAGGTGACTACTCCATAGGCAGAGCAACCCTGAAGGCTACTGGTTGACTGGTTGGCTATTTTTGTGGTTATTTTTTAATTATGTGCTAAACAAGGGGTAGATTTTCTGGTGAAGGGGCAGGGAATTCCCAGAACTGACAGTTTCCCCCCTTTTCAGACCATACAGGGTAACTTCCCGAGATGCCATGGCATTTGTAAACTGTCATGGCACTGATGGGAGGTTCCTTTGGCAAGATAATATATTATAATTAATGTATAATGAGCACTGGGGACAACCAGAAGGCACTTTCATATAGCCATCTTGGTTTTGGTGGATTTCGACTGGCTTCTTTACCATATCCTGTTTTTCCAGCAGGGTCTTTGTGTCCTGCATCTTATGAAACCAGACCTGCCACACTCCTATCTCAGTATCAGGATGATGCTTGTCTCAGAATGAATGAGAAATATTCCTCATTTTAATTTTCAGGAAGAGTTTGTATAAAATTGGTGTTATTTATTCTTTAAATGTCTGTAGAATTCACCAGTGAAACCATCTGGGCCTGGAGTTTTCTTTGATGAAAGGTGTTTAACCACAAACGCAGTTTTTCTTAATAAATATGGGGTTATCAAATTATCTGTTTCTTCTTAGGTGAGCTTTCATAGCTTGAGACTTTCTAGCAATTTGTTCATTTCATCAAAGGTGTCAATTTTATTGTCAAAATGCCATTTATATTCTCTTAGTTTCTTTTAACATCTGTAAAATCTGTAGTGATGCTACCTCTGTCATTCCTGATATTGGTAATTTGTGTCTTCTCTCTTTATTTTTCTGACCAACCTGGCCAGAGGCCTATCAATTCTTACTGATATTTTAGAACTAGCTTTTGGTTTCACTGATTTTTTTCTCTACTGTTTTTCTTTTAAAAATTTAATGGATTTCTGCTCTGATTTTTATCATTTTCTTCTAATTCTTTTGGGTTAACTTGCTTTTTTTAAGTTAAGGTAGAAGCTGAAGCCATTGATTTGGAACATTTCTCACGTTTACTTTAGATAAATGATAAACAGAAAAAAAAAGTTATAAAAGGCACTAAAATTTTCAATGACTTGTAATTTCAAGATAAAACCCAAATACTTGTTTTTATATTTATAAACCTCTAAACTGAGTTTAAATTTAAGTAAACTGATCGTATACAATCACCTTTTCTTCTGTTCAAAAACCTATTAATATGAAAGTAAAAGAATTTCAAAAGGAGGCAAGTCCACAAAATGAAAAGCTGGGTTGGGGAGGGGCTTTAGGGCACCAGTGCTTTCAAAAGTTTGTAAGTTTCTGGAAGAATGTTGATAGAGCAGAGCAGGAAAAGAGTACACAGAGGAGACTGTAGAGAACAAGTGCACATGTGCTTGGCAAAATCCTCAGAATTACCTGACTTAAGAAGGAGAAGTGAAACTGAAAACAGGCAGATTAATTAAAGATATTCTTCTTAGAGCTCCCTGCCTTGCTGTTCTGAATTGCATCAAGTACTCTCTCAGGAATAACAACTGCTTTCTTTGATTTATTTTAACTGAAGTATACGAAGTTCTCAACATTTCTTATAAATCTATCCTATATTTCTCTCTGTCTTGGATTTTATCTTTATTTTGCTAGAGTAAACTCTCAGATAGCTCCTTCCAAAGCATTGCCTTTTTAGGCATATTTGGAAATGTTTGTGTGGAACATTTTTGATTATCACATTTTCTGGGGGTAGCAGCACTACTAAATCCTTGAAAACTTGAGTCCTTAAAAATGAGTGAAAATAATTTTTTTCCTCCTTTGCCCTTTTACATAACTGATAATTTGGCTGAGGAATTCTAGTTTCAAAATCATTTTCTCCAACATCTGAGAACTGCTTAAATTATTTTCAGCATCCATGGTTGCTAATGAGACAGCCAATGACAGTCTGATTCTTTTTCATTTAAATGTACTTATAAATTGGTAAAATTTGTTTTTGAGTGGATATTGCAAACACATACTTATATGCTAACAAATAAATTGCATCAAATACTTCATATTATATTTTTTTAATTTGTATTTTTCAGACAATGAATGATTTTGACTATTTGAAACTACTAGGTAAAGGCACTTTTGGGAAAGTTATTTTGGTTCGAGAGAAGGCAAGTGGAAAATATTATGCTATGAAGATTCTGAAGAAAGAAGTCATTATTGCAAAGGTAACTGATTATTAAAGTTGATCACTAAATTTTTGTTTGCAGTGTACATGTGTTTGTGGGCTCATGAATTTACATGCTAATGTATGCAAGTTCCATTAAACAACCAAAATATGGTTGTAGACTACTGCTGCAGTAATTTTTGTGTATTCATATTTGTAATTTTACAAGTTTTCAGACATTTATAATATCTGTGTATTACATGCTAAAGCTATTCTCTTAAGGAAATAGAAATGTTTATGTTTGCGTGTTTGGGAGAATGTTTTGTGGTCTATATCATAATTATACTAGGGTTGCTTTTTAATGTTTTCCCCTATTGTCCTGAATTTCTTATTAAGATTGACTAGAGTAGTGTAGATGATTTTTACTAATAAATTCTAAAGCTTATATAACACCGAATGGAAAAACATACTAAATAGATTTGAAAATACTAGAATGGTGAAATTAAATTATTTTAGGAAGACTTACTTCCCACCCCCATACCTTTATTCAGCTTAGACGTTTTTAAATAAATAGCATGCTAATGATGTCAGTTCTCACTCAGAGTTCTGAACAAAATCCCAATTCCCTCAGGAGATATACTTTACAAATTGCTTTATGTCTTACTTAATTCAACAAATGACATAAATTACTGTTATTATTTTATGGACTACTTTAACTTCCAGTTATTTGCAACTATAGCTTCCTCATCTGGAGTGTATTGCCCCATACACTTTGTGAAACTTTGTTTCCCCATCTTTGTACCTTTGTTTTGATGTCAACTCCTTTACAAGTCAGTAGCCCTATTGGAAAGAACATTGACTTTGGAGTCATACACACCTAGGTTCACATCTCACCTAATAGTCTTTAACAACCAGTACTTTTTAAAGCAGTACTTTGGGGAAGTACTGCTGTCTTAGGGGCATTTGGAAATGTTCACGGGGGGCACGTATTTACTTATCACAGTAACTGAGGAGGAGGGATACTTCTGACAGTTACCAGGTAGAAGCCAAATGTGCTAAATACCTTGCAGTGTGTTGGGCAGCCAATCAGAGCCTTAGTTTTTTTCATTTAAATTGATATAATAAAACCTCTGGACAGGAATATTTTGAGGATTAGGATATGTAAGGTATTTAGCATCCTAGCTGGCACTTATTATTAATTAAGTGATATTTTCTGGGAGGTAGTATAATGTCGGGTAGGTTTTGCCGCTTAGTAAGTGATCCAACTTTTCATGCCTTTATTTTCTTATCTATAGAGTGGGGCTAATAGTAGTACCTGCCTCATATGGTTATTTTCAGGGTTAAATGAATAGATAAATGTAATAGTACATGCCATCACTATTAAATAAACTTAACAAATTAAATTACAAATCAAATGAAATTAAAATATGCTATTGTTATAAATTTTTTATAATTATTTAATATCTACTGTGTATTATTACTACCTACTGTGTATCAAGCATCAGTAAATATCTGTTCCATTCTGTTTTTTTCTTTTATATACTAGCCACACTTGTATCCCACTATTTAATTTCTATTCATCAGACTGGGGAATATCCTATTAGACACTGTCTTATCTCACTACTTAACTTTTCTGAGTAACCCTACAGAATTGGGTATATTTCACAAATGATAGACTATTCTGATTGATGTAGTACCCTGCTGCTTTCTCCCAACAAATCTGTTTATCATTCATTTCTTGAAAGAAAATATGCTCATTTATAGCAAAATGATTAACACTATGAAGATGTGGGGTGTGACAAGACCTGGGATTTGGTTCCTGATGTGCCTGCCCTTCTCAGAGCAACACATCAGGGAAGAAATGATGTTGATACCTTTTTACTGGTGATGTTAACTTTGATTGCTTGACTATAGTGGTGTCTACTGTGTTTCTTCACTTTAAAGTTGCTATTTTTCCATTCAAAACTAAGTAGTATCTTAGAGGAAATACTCTTGAGACTATATAAATACCGTATTTTTTCTTAAACTTTTATGTACTAATTTTAACATCCATATCAGTGGATTTTGCCCATAATAATTTATTACTGTTGTGTTCTAATGGTGATTTTCTATTTTCCTCATTCCTTATACATTCTTAGTCAATTAAGCTAAAGGTTTATCAGTTTCGTTAATCTTTTCAAAGAACCAACTTTTGACTTTGTTGATTTTTCTCTATTTTATCTGTCTTTGCTTTAATCTTTATTTTTTTTCCTTCTGCTTGCTTTGGGTTTAGTTTATTTTTTTCCTAGTTCCTTAAGTTACAAAGTTAGATTGTTGATTTGTGATCTCTCTTATTTAGTTTAAGCATTTATGGCTTTAAATTTCTCACTTAGCACTGCTTTTGCGGCATCCTATAAATTTTAGTCTGTCATGTTTGTGTTTCATTCGTCTCAAAGTATTTCTAATTTCCTTTGTCATTGATTGTGTCTGTTTAATTTCTACAAATTTGGGAATTTTCTTGTTTTCTTTATATTATTCTAACTTCATGTTGTTGTTGGAGAAGATACTTTGTATTTGTCTTTTAAAGTTTGTTGAGACTTAATTTGTAATCCAACATATGGTCTATCCTGGAGAATGTCCCCTGTGCACTTGAAAATACTGTAGAGTCTGTTGTTAGGTAGAGTATTTTGTGTATCTTTAATAGAGCATTTTGTGTATATCTCTTAGATTTAATTGCTTCATTGAGTTGTTGAAGTCTTCTATTGCTTTACTTATTTCTGTCTGGTTGTTGTATTCATTATTGAGAGTGTAGGGTGTTGAAATCTCCAACTATTAATGTAAAATGGTCATTGCTTTCGACAGTTCTTTCAGTTTTTGCCTCATATATTTTGATGGTCTTGTTATTAGGTATGTTAGTGTTTATAATTGTTATATCTTGCTCTATTAACTCTTTTATTAATAATATTTTTTGGTCTTTTCTGGCCTTTTCATTTAAAGTCTGTTTTGTCTGATATTAATATAGCTACCCGTTTTCTCTTTTGGTTACTATGGTAGTACCCCCTTTAGCTGCAGTTTTGCTTTTCATAGTTTAAGTTATCCTGAATCAACCACAGCCTAAATATAGATGAGTATAGTAAAATAAGATATTTTGAGAGAGAGACCACATACATCACAATAACTTTTATCACAATATATTGTTATAATTTTTCTATTTTATTTTGTTGTTAATTTACTTTTAATAGTAGCTGTTAATCTACTTTAATATCCATTTATAAAGGATGTGCCTAATTTACAAATTAAACTTTATCATACGTAGTATGTATAGGAAAAAAACATGGTATATGCAGTTGGCGCTCCGTATTCTACATCCATGGATTCAACCAATGTGGATTTAAAATACTCAAAAATAATATGGGAAGATGTGCATAGATTATATGCAAATACTATGCTATTTGGTATTAGGGACTTGAGCTTCTGTGGATTTTATTATCTGCAGGGGGATTTTGAAACCAATCTCCCATGGATATCAAGGAATGACTTTATAGAATTTGGTACTATCCATGGTTTTAGGCATCTACTGGGATCTTGAAACATATCCTCCACTGATAAGGGGAACTGCTATATTTTCATGGAAAATTTGTTTTTTTCTCTTTCACTTTTACCCTGTTTATGGCTTTTGGAGACAGCATGGAGTTGGATCATGCTTTTTGTTTGTTTGTTTAATCCACTTTCCCAGTCTCTTTCTTTTGATTGGAGAGTTTAATCCATTTACATTTAAAGTGAGTCCTGATAAGGACTTACTTCTGTCTTTTTGCTATTTATTTTCTATATGCCTCATTGCTTTTTGTCCTTCTTTTGTGTTTAATTGATTCTACATAAATGCCTTCTTTTGTGTTTAACTGATTTTTGAGTGAAACATTTTAATTCTCTTCTCATTTCCTGTTGTGTATATTCTATAGCTATTTTCTTTGTATAGATTATATTTAATATCCTGAAGTTACAGTACTCTAATTTGTATTTATACCACCTGAACTTTACTAACCCTCAAAAACTCTACTTCTTTACAATTCTGTACTCACTCCTTTCAATTGGTGGAAGTTATAGTACTCTAATTTGAATTTATACCACCTGAACTTTACTAACCCTCAAAAACTCTACTTCTTTACAATTCTGTACTCACTCCTTTCAATTGGTGGTGTCTTTAAATTGCATCTTTATGCATTGTGTGTCCAAAAACGAGACAACTAATTTTTTAATGCGTGAGTCTCTTTAATCATGTAGAAATCAAAAAGTGGTATTACAACACAAACTTACAGTAATACTAGCTTTTATAATTTTTATGTATTTAGCTTTACCAGATCTTTAATTCTTCATCTGGCTTTAAGTGACTGTCTAAAGTCACAGGTTTATATTTAAACCTGAAGGGACTCACTATAGCTTTTCTTGTATGACAGGTCCAGTGCTAATGAACTCCCTCAGTTTCTGTTTACCTAGGACTGTCTTAATACCTCCCTCATTTTTGAAAGATAGTTTTGCTGGATTCTTGCTTTACTTTTTTTCCTTCAGCACTTTGAATGTATCAACCAGTCGCCTTCTGGCCTTCAGTGTTTCTGATGAGAAGTCTTCGATAATCTTATTAGGGATCCCTTGTATTTGATGATAAACAAGCAAAACAGACTCATTACTGATAGGGAAAAAGTTCGAGTGGTCTTGATAGGAGATCAAACCAGCTGCAACATTCCCTTAAGCCAAAGCCTAATCCAGAGCAAGGCCTTAATTCTCCCAATTCTGTGAAGGGTGAGAGAGGTGAGGAAGCTGCAGAAGAACAGTTGGAAGCTAGGAAAGGTTGGTGTGTGAGGTTTAAGGAAAGACACCATCTCTATAGCATAAAAGTGCAATGTGAAACCACAAGTGCTGACACAGAAGCTGCAGCAAGTTATCCAGAGATCTAGCTAAATAATTGGTGAAGATGACTACACGAAACCACAGATTTTCCTCGTAGATGAACCTAGGACTTCCTTAGAAAGGAGAAGTTAGTGCCTGGCTTTAAAGCTTCCAAGAGCAGATTGACTCTCTCAGTAGTGGCTATGCAGTTGGTGACTTTAAGTTGAAGCCATTGCTCCTTTACCATTTCAAAAATCCTAGGGCCCTTAAGAATTATGGTAACTCTGCACTGCCTGTTCTCTATCAGTAAAGCAACAAAGCTTGGATGACAAACACATCTGCTTACAGTATGTTTTACTGAATATTTTAGGCCCACTGTGGAGACTTTCTCAGAAAAAAAGATTCCTTTTTAAATATTACTGCTCATTGACAATGCACCAGTTATGCAAAAGCTCTGATGGAGATATACAAGGAGATGAATGTTGTTTTTATGCCTGCTGACCCAGTGTCAGTTCTGCAGCTCATTAGCAGTGTCCATTCTGCAACCCATTATTTCAACTTTCAAGTCTTATTATTTAAGAAATACATTTTGTAATAGATAGTAATTACTGCCATAGATAGTAATTCCTCTGCTGATAGATCTGGGGAAAGTTAATTGAAATCCTTCTGGGAAAGATTCACCATTCTAGATGTCTTGAAAAACATTCAGGCTTCATGGAAGGAGGTCAGAATATCAACATTAATAGGAGTTTGTAAGAAGTTGATTCCAATCTTCGTGGATGAGTTTGAGGAGTTCAAGACTCCAGTGGAGGAAGTAACTGCCGATGTGGTAGAAATAGCAAGAGAACTAGAATTAGCAGTGGGGCCTGAAGATAGGACTGAATTTTATCAGGTCCATGATAAAACATGAACAAATGAGGATTTGCTTCTTATGGTTGAGCAAATAAACTGGTTTCTTGAGATAGAATCTACTCTTTGAGAAGATGCCACGGACATTGCTGAAATAACAGCAAAGGATTTAGAATCTTACATAAAGTTAGTTGATAAAGCAGTGGCAGGTTGTGACAGGACTGACTCCAATTGTGAAGAAAGTTTTGTTGTGGGTAAGCAGCATGGCATGAGAAAGAGAGACTTCTCTTGGAAGAAAAAGCCAACATGGTAAACTTCATTGTTTCTCATTTTAAGAAATTGCCACTCCGGGCATGGTGGCTCATGCCTGTAATCCCAACAATTTGGGAGGCCAAGGTAGGCAGATAACTTGAGGTCAGGAGTTCAAGACTAGCCTGGCCAACATGGTGAAACCCTGTCTCTACTAAAAATACAAAAATTAGCTGGGTGTGATTTCGGGTGCCTGTAATCCTAGCTACTTGGGAGACTGAGGCTTGAGAATTGCTTGAATGCCAAGATCGTGCCACTGGGTGACAGAGCAAGACTTCGTCTCAAAAAAAAAAAAAAAAAAGAAAAAAAAGAAATTGCCACAGTCACTCTCACCTTTGGCAACTGCCACCCTGATCACTCAGCAGCCATCAGCATCAAGACAAGACCTTCTGCCAGCAAAAAGATAACGACTTGCTGAGGGCTCAGATAACCCTTCGCCTTTTTTGGCAATCAAGTATTTTTAAATTAAGGTATGTACATTTCTTTAGACATAGTGCTGTTACACACTTAATAGACTACAGTATAGTGTAGTGTAAACATAACTTGTATATGCACTGGGACACCACAAAGTTAATGTGACTTGTTTTATTGCAATACTCTTGTGGTGGTGGTCTGGAACGAAACCTGAAGTATGCCTGTATGGGGGAGATAAAAAAGGCTATTTGGTTGAGACATGAAACATTGTTTCTTGAGAAGCCCAGGTCTATTGATATAGTGTAACCTTTCCTTCATTACAGGTCTGACCATGCTATTTGGTTGTCCCATGAATAATATTCATTTACTTATACAATCGCAAACACCAAATTAGTGTTCAGTTTTTAGAATTTATCAAAAGACAAAGCACCAAAGACTCAAGTATGGTTACAGAACAGACGGAAAATGTTAAAAAACTCTGTCATTGTAAAAGAAATGGTATAGTTGATGGATGTCAGCTGAAAGCATGTTATAGTTTAAAAAAAAAAAAAAAAAAAAAAAAAAAACAAGAAGAATGAATTGGCGGCCAGAGACAGAGGGTGATGGAGCCACCAGGGTTGCAAAGGCAGAAGTTGATGGAGCCACCATGGGCCTAGAGGATAGAAATGCAAATTACTGAGGATTAGTTATAGACCTTGAAATCAAATTTCCCCTGCTGGGTTTAGAACTTGCTTGGAATCAGTGATGTTTTTATTTCTTCCATCTTCTCCCTTTCTGAATTGGAATATCTATCCTAGGCCTTTCTACGATTGTGTTTTGGAAGCAGATAACTTGTTTTCTAGTGTGAGAGGTCCACAGATTTAGAGGAATTTTGTCCCAGGATGGATTATGTACAGAGTCTCACCCATTCCTGATTGGATGATAACACTTGGGACTTGTGAGCTGATGATACTTAAATGAGATTTTGGACTTAGACTGGATACTGTATTGGTTGAGACTTTTGAGACTTTTGGGGATATTGGGATGGGGTGAATGTTAGGATGGAATGAACTATAGTGGGTTGAGTGGTAGCCCCTAAAATAGTATGTTCACATCCTATTCCCTGGAACCTATTAACTCTTGATTTATTTGGAAAAAGGGTATATGCATATATAGTTATGCAGATAAAATTAAGTTAAGAATCTTAAGTAGATCATCCTCGATTATCCGGGAGGGACCTAAATCTAATGAGAAGCATCCTTGCTGGAGTGGTGCAGACAGAGATTTCACCTACACAGAGGAGAAGGTGACATAAAGGTGGCAGAGGTTGGAGTGATGCAGCTTCAAGCCAGGAAATGTCAAGGACTGCCAGCAGCTTCCAGAAACTAAGAGAAAGGCATGGAATGGATTCTTCTTCAGAGCCTCTGGAGGGATCGTGTCTCTGCCAGTCTTGATTTTGTACTTCTGGTCTCCAGAACTATGAGAAATTTTTTGTGATTTTTTTGTTTTGTTTTTTGAAATGGAGTTTCGCTCTTATTGCCCGGGCTGGAGTTCAATGGCACGATCTTGGCTCACTGCAACCTCTGCCTCCTGGATTCAAGGGATTCTGCTGCCTCAGCCTCCTGAGTAGCTGGGATTACAGGCGTGTGCCACCGGGCCTGGCTAATTTTGTATTTTTAGTAGAGATGGGGTTTCTCCATGTTGGTCAGGCTGGTCTCAAACTCCCGACCTCAGGCCATCTGCCCACCTCAGCCTCCCAAAGTGCTGGGATTACAGGTGTGAGCCACCACGCATGGCCAATTTTTTGTTGTTTTAAGCCATCAAGTTTTGGTGGTATTTTGTTATAGAGGCCACAGGAAATGAATACAGTCAGGTACCCAGAAATGTGAACTTTTCCACCTTTGGAAGGGATATCTGAATCAGATTGCCTGCAGTAATAGTAGTCTACTAAGTGCCTCTTCCCCAGTGCCTTCATACTCTTTCAGAGTTGAATTGCATGGTTACCGAGCTAGAGGACTCTCTTGACTACTAGGCAGTGCAGGTTCATTCACTGTCAGCTCCACATGGGGTGAAGGCACAGTCCATCCCATTAGGCCCTTAGGAGTTCTGGAATAATGTTTGAAAAGTCTAATTAGAGTTTCTTGCTTAGGGATCATTCCTGCTTTGGGCATCCACAATTGTCTTGCCACTCGCAGGACCACTGTATTATGTAGGAGAAAGGAAAGTTGAGGTGATGTAGCTAAGAATTCTGTAGTGATAACATCATGCTCCTCCACCCCTTCTTCCCCATGTCCAGAAAAGTGGAGGAATCTATGGAGCGGGGACCTTCCTTTAGCCATCCTCAGGTTGAGTGTGAGCATACATTTGTGAAGCGTACATTTGTTTAGCCAACAAATGTTTCTATTTCCCATTCCTATTCTCTATCAGACTGTTACTCTGAGGATGATATCTGACATGATACGTCTATTTGATACGATAACCTCTTTGCTTGTTTTTGGATAGTATGGGCTATAAAGTATGTTCTTTGGTCTGAAGACATGTAACTTGGTGGGGGCGCAGTACCTTCTGTTCCAGTCATCTTACAGTATTTTGAGCTTTTGTATCTACCATTGGTTTTGCAAAGCTCAATCTAGTGTAAATGTCTATTTCCAAGAATGACCATTTATAGTCTCCTGGGGATAGTGGCAGTAGCTCAGTGTAGTGTACTTGCCAACTATGTATGGGAGTGGGGGGACTTTTTTCTTGGGAATATATGCCATAGTCATCTGCAGTCTCTCTCTCCCTTTCTGGCAGACAGGATGGCTCTTTCTGGAATTTTGTGCATCAGAGGGTACAAGAGGAATACATCACTGGCCAGCCCATCTCTGCATTGCTGCATATCTCCCATATCTACTCATTTTGGGGACCCAGATAGCCACCTCAGACAAGCATGCTGGGACATCCACTTGCTGGTTCCAATCATCTCCTGATCCTGAAAGAAGTTGTTTTGATGACCATCAGCATGTCCTACTTTAATTCACTCCTTAAATTCCCATAATGCTTCTCATAGAGCCATGCCTCATTAGTAATCCATCCATTTATTATTTATTTTATTTATTTATCTATTTTGAGATGGGGTTTCGCTCTTGTTGCCCAGGCTGGAATGCAGTGACGCAAACTCAGCTCACTGCAACCTCCACCTCCCAGGTTCAAGAGATTCTCCTATTAATAATCCATCCATTTATTATTTATTTTATTTATTTATCTATTTTGAGATGGGATTTCGCTCTTGTTGCCCAGGCTGGAATGCAGTGACACAAACTCAGCTCACTGCGACCTCCGCCTCCCAGGTTCAAGAGATTCTCTTGCCTCAGCCTCCCAAGTAGCTGAGATTACAGGCATTCACCACCACACCTGGCTAACTTTTTGTGTTTAGTAGAGACGGGGTTTCACCATGTTGGTCAGGCTGGTCTCAAACTCCTGACCTCAGGTGATCCACCTGCCTCAGCCTCCCAAAGTGCTGGGATTACAGGCATGAGCCACCATGCCTGGCACATGCATTTAATAGTCTAGTTTTCCACTGCCTATCAGCCTGACCATATGGTCAGGCAAATGGCCACAGCCCATTCATGGGTGTACATCCACACATCAGGGTTATGTTTGTTTAGTTCTTCCATCATTGCAAGGAAAACAGTGTACAGCTGAGCCCTTTGAGCTGATTTGTTCTTTGATCAGTTTCACATCAGTCAGTCATAGTGTGACAGCCTTCCAAGCAGGATGTTGGCTGATCACCTTTGAACTGCCATCATCTGGAAAACAAACCACTTTTTGGTGGTCAGTGAGAGCTCTTTGTGAGACACTAACATTTGAAAAGTAGGATGTGGCAATAGGATCTGGTAGCTTCACAGATGGTTCCAAAGTTGGTCTAGAAGAAAAGAGGAGGCCAAGCGTGATGACTCATGGCTATAATCTCAACACTTTGGGAGGCCAAGGCAGGAGAATCGCTTGAGTCTAGGAGTTCAGACTCAGCCTGGGCAACATAGTGAGACCCTCATCTCTAGAAAAAATACAAATTATCCAGGTGTGGTGGCATGCACCTGGTAATACTAGCTACTCAGTTGGCTGAGATGTGGGATTGCTTGAGCCTGGGAGGTCAAGACTGCAGTGAGTTGTGATTGCCCCCACTGTATTCAGAGTGGGTGATACAAAGTGAGACCCTGTCTTTAAAAAAAAAAAAAAAAAAAAAAGGTTTTCTTCTATCGAATATGGTAAGTATCTTCTTGCATTCCTTAGCACATTCCTGTTAAGCCATTTTCATTTTGTTATAGGTACTCGTTAGAGTGTTTCTCTGACATTACCCAAGACATGGGTATTTTAAGTTTTAGGATTATGTTATATCCTTTAGTCATAAAGACAGTTTCAGTTAATGCCCAGTAGCATCGTCTCTCTAATGATGTGTTCTCTTTTATCATCTCTCTAATGATGTGTTCTATACTTTCTTGGCTGGCCCACGATCCCAGTGGTTGCTGCTGGACAGCATTCATGGGCTTTTTGCCATAAGCTCCAGTCTGTTTAAGTATGAGTTGCAGATACTTCTAAAATCATATCTGAGTGTATATCATAAGGACCCAAAGGCATTAATTGATCCACTGCAACTTAGATAATAGCCTGCTGTAGTTTAGGTCTCCATTCATGTGTGTCCTTTAAGGTAGTTTTACGGATTGAATTTAGCACTAGTCCCCAGATACAGAATTTTTCTTCTGCAAAACTCAAACAAACCAGGTGCAGTGGATGCTTCTTGCTTACTTTCATGGTTATGTAATAACAGCTATTTAATTTTAGATGCCTGTAGAATGTTATGGGTGGTTCCTGCCCAGGTTATTCGTAAGAATTTCAGTTTGGTAGACCCTGGGGTATTTGCTGGATTTATCCTCTAGCCTGTGGTATTCCTGTGAGCCACCACTATTTTCAGGTCAGCCCTAGCTTGTTCTTAGGTTTCCGGTACTGTCATCATGTCATCACTGTAGTATATTATTGTATTCTGGACCTGTATCAAGTCAAAATCCCTTCAAAACAAATTATAATAGTAAGCTGATGAATGCAGATAAACCTGTAGCAGTGCCGTAAGTGTAAATTGGGATCATTCCCACTTGAAGGCAAAGTGCAGTTGGTTTTTTCCTGAGATTGGGACCAAGAAAAAGTATTGGCACAGCAATCAGTCTCTCTCTCTCTCTCTCTCTCTTTTTTAAATTGAAACAGGGTCTCACTTTGTTACCCAGGCTAGTCTCGAACTCCTGGACTCAAGTGATCCTCCTGCCTTGGCCTCCCAAAGTGCTGGGATTACAGGTGTGAGCCACTATGTCTGGCTGAGTATGTCTCTTTTAGGTTGTTTTATTTTGAGAACTTCTGAAACCATGTCAGAGACTGCTGATGCTGTAGATGACACTACATTATTCAAGTCTTGATTATCTGCTGTGAGTTTTCATGAGTCATTCACCTTTTTCATGCACGACACAGAGAATTTGTTGGTAATAGCACTCCAGTGTTGAACGTGTTGTTAATTAATGTGCTAAATCTCTTTTGGTCAACCATGATACTGTTTCAAATTAACAACCTATGTGAGCTGGGGAAGTTCCATAGATTCTCATTTAGCATGTTCTGACTGAAGGGAAAACTAGCAAGCTTTCTGCAGTATAGTAGCTGAAGCTTTCCCTGGTCTGAATAATATCCTTCCCCAAAACATACTCAGGTAATGTGGATGCAAGTACTTCACATGATTCATTCAAACATACTAATTTTCATCCAAATTTTAATTTAATCCTGTCAACCATTTCATCTTCATATCCTGTCTTTCTAATTATTGCCCCTGCTAGGACTTTACCAATAGGTTTTGGAATCAGAGGCACTGAATTTTGTGTCAGGAACCCCTGGAAGCTTTCCTTTTTACCTTCTATTGTACCTACAGGTGTGCTTATGGCCTTCAGTTCCTACTTGGAGATTACTTTAAAAAAAAACCCTGGTTCTTTGTCAGTCCTCATCCTGATTAATTTGGTAGCCCATCATCTCTGATGATTTGAACTGAGGTTCTTCATTGTCATTTTTGCCTCCCAGCTTGGTGCATTGCTTGAAATTAGGGTACATAGAATGTGTTTGTTTAGGGCCCTTCAGTGTTGGGGGACTAAGAAGAGCTCCCATTGGTAAGCCTAACTTCTGATAATGCAGCATTAAGACCTTTGTGTTAACATCAGTGTCCGTTTTATTCATCCCATCTCTTAGTAACCGTTTAAAATTTCATCCTGCTTGGGACTTCCTTGACTGTCTGTTTTGTCTTTACCCATTCACTTGTGATTCAGTCTTATTTTCTTAGCATCTGTAAGACCCATAGTAAGAAGCTGAGACAACAAATCCAACACATTTCTTGGATCATTGATAGATTTTGCAGCAGTTATATCAGATGCCATCATAGAGGGGCCCTTTTAGTCACAGTATTTACCATGATCTAAAGGGCATATTAAGGATGAACAAACATCTTGATGACCATGAAGTTAATCCAGCATGGTTTGCGTATGCAGCTTATCAGCTATGTCATGTATGGAGTGCCACTTGGCATTTAAAGGAGGGGAAGGACCATTTCCCTTTTCAGGGTAAACAAATTTTACAATGGCTTTTACCCAGTCCACCAGACTAGCTGTCCCTTTAGGAACAATCTGTTGTGTGTTTGGATCATGTACAACCATCTATGATTGTTCAGTAGTAAGTTGTGGTTCCTGCATCAACCGCAAGTAGACTTCTTCATTCTGCAACATTCAGAATCAAAGATACTGCTTCCAAGTTAGTCACTCTCACGATCTATTTTCTTAATTGTTTTTCAGGAACCCGATGAATACCAATTCACAAGGCGAGATAGCTCCTTCACACATAACCCCTGCTTCCAGTAGTATCATGGTTTTGTCACCCACCATTTGGACAATGTTCCTGGTGGTCAAAGGCCATAGAAATGCTGTCTGGTTTTTTTTCCAGCATAATTTTCCACTGGGTTGTATCCTGGAGGCTAACAGTCATAACTCAGCTTAACCAAAATCTGAGCTTTTTGAGCATCAGGATTTCCTTAACACTCTCTTTTACTTTCATTTTAGCTGTTTTAAAATACGGCACACTGGGCCAGGCGCAGTGGCTCACATTTGTAATCCCAGCACATTGGGAGGCTAAGACGGGTGGATCACTCAAGGCCAGGAGTTTGAGACCAGCCTGGCCAACATGGTGAAACTCTGTCTCTACTAAAAATAGAGAAAACTAGCTTGGCTTGGTGGCGTGCGCCTGTAATCCCAGCTACTTGAGGGGCTGAGGCAGGAGAATCACTGGAACCCGGGAGGGAGAGGTTGCAGTGATCCGAGATCATGCCACTGCACTCCAGCCTGGGAGACAGAGCGAGACTCCCTCTCAAAGAAAAAAAAAAAAACAGACTGCAGTGGCAATAAGACCAGAAGCTCCTCACTTCTGTCTCTAAAGTGGGGAAAGGGCAAGGATGGAGGAGGCTTTCTGTAATACTTGGAAGCTGGCCGACAGAACTTTGATGAGTACATGAAGAAGGCTCTAGGCATGGGCTTTGTCACTAGGCAGGTGGGAAATGTGAACAAACCAACAGTAATTATCAGTCAAGAAGGAGACAAAAGGTGGTGATCAGGATTCGAAGTATGTTCAAGAACACAGAAGTTAGTTTCCATCTGGGAGAAGAGTTTGATAAAACCACTACAGATGACAGAAACTGCAAGTTTGTTGTTAGTCTGGATAGAGACAAACTCATTCACATACAGAAATGGGATGACAAAGAAACATATTTTATAAGAGAAGTTAAGTATGGTGAAATGGTTATGACTTAACTTTTGGTGATGATGTGGTTGCCGTTCACTATAAGAAGGCATAAAAATGTTCATGGTCTGGGGCTGGAAGAGCTCTTTTCCTATTTACTCAAGTCTTAGTGCTCTCTTGCTGTTACAGTATGGTTGATTAGATGGTTATTCTTGGTGTGGAGGTGGAAAATGGTGATTTAAGAGTTTGTTATTCCAAGCAGCCTAATTTTAACCTGGAAGTTTATCATGTTTTATAATTAAATTTTTGTCTTTAAAAAAAAGTGGATACATTTTATAATTTCCTTTGAAATGCAAATCAAATTGGAACAAAAATCTTACATGTGGGGAAAAAAATACAGGTTACCAGTGGATTGTGTATTTAGCTTGTTTCTCATCATTTTGCATTTCTTTGTGTATCCCGTGATCTAAGTCCTTGAGATTTTGGTGTGTCATTTCTAAATTCCATTGACAACTCCGTCTCATGCCATTGGTGACTGTATACCCATTTAGGCATCAGAGTTTATCATTGTCTGCCCTGTCATTCTTCCTTTTTCGAAACAATGTTTTTGCCGTGCTTTAATGAGTCCTACTTATGATGCCAACTGTGTCAGCTGACCCTAGGACCACTCTCAGGCTCAGTGAGTCATGACTCACAAGACTCAGAAAAGACTCATGGTTATTATTTATGATAGTGAAAAGGTACAGATTAAAATCAGCAAAGGGAAAACCACATGGGGCAAAATCCTGGAGAAACCAAGTGCAAGCTTTAAGGTATCTTCTTCCAGTGGAGTCACATGGATGATGTAGTGAAGTCAAGGGTCTCCAGAGAGACCCAATCAGATACATATACATATATGAGAGAGGATTCACTGAGAAATTGGCTTATGTGATCATGGAGGCTGAAAATTCCCCAGACAGGCCATCTGGAAGCTGGAGACCTTGGGATGCTGGTAACGTATCTCAGTCCAAGTTCCAAAACCTCAGAACCTGGGAAGCTGATAGTGTAATTCTTACTCTGAGGCTGGGAACCTGGGTTTTGGTGGGAAACTATGGAGTTGCTGGTATAAATCCTGGAGTCCAAATGTCAGAGAGCCTAGAGTTCTGGTGTCCAAGGACAGGAGAAGAAGAGTGTCCAGTTCCAGGAGAGCACCTTTTCTTTGCTTTTTTAGTCCCTATTTGGGTCCCTAGTTGATTGGATGGTGTCTGCTAACATTGTGGGTGAATATTCCTCACTCAGTCCATCAATTCACATTCCAGTCTCCTCTGGAAACACAGACACATCTGTTAGTAATGCTTTACCAGTTCTCTAGGTATTCCTTAATCCAGTCAAGTTGACACATAAAATTAACTATCACAGATGCACTTACTTCTCCCAGCTGTGAAGTGTTGTCAACTAAAGAAGCTTACCTGAGCCTTGGTGTCCAGGGTTTTTATTGGAAGTCAGTCACATAGGCAAGCAGTAGCTGCATGACTGCCCTGAGATGCTCAGATTCCAACCTCTCAGAGCAAAATCAGGCACGAAGTGTTAAACATGCATCCTGTTGTTAGCATAAACTATCTAGTCAAACTGGTACCATGTGGCCCAAGAACTCCAGCATACAAAAATACGCTGACCAGGCAGAATATTTCAGAGGCTCAGAATTCATTTCCCAGGAGTTGGCCAAGGGCCAATTCTGAAGACTGACTTTTCTGGGAATATGTAGAGTTTGGGCAACCCAGACCTGATGTGTTACCCTTTTTCTGCCATTAAAATAACAGCCCAGTGCGTTTGCTTGATTACTGGCATCTCTTTTTCCTTGGACTCAAGTTCTTACTGGTGAATCTTAACCAAAATCTCTTAACGTGATCAGCCAGTTACTTTGTTCTCTTCTTTTGTAATCTTTTGAACCTGCATATTAAACATTGCATCAATGATTGTAGTTTATTGTAAGAAGCAGATAATGGTTTGATCTGCTATACCTTCATCAACTGTCATTGTTCTATTGGGAGTATGATTTCATTGATTTATGTTCTAGAATTATTTCATGCAGTTCGTGTAGCTTCTTTTCTTCAGCAGCATGTAACAAGATCATTCATTATTTACTAGTTCATTCACTCATTATTTCAATAAATATATGTCAAACACCTAGTTATTTGCTAGGTACTGCTCTAGGCACTGGGACCATTTGAAAGAATACAACTGACAAACTCCTCTCCTGTGGGAAATTATATTCAAGTCAGGAATTAGAGAATAAATAATACACGTGATAAATAAATAAACCATAGAGTATGTAAGAAACTAATCCACACTACAGAGAAAACTGGAGTAGGGAAATAAGGAATAATGATGGTAGTGATTTTTGGGACTTAATGCAGTTTTAAATAGAATGATTATGGAAGGGCTCACTGAAAGGTGAAATTTCAGCAAGCTTTTGAAGGAGATCAGGAAGCAAGTCCTTTAGATATTTTGAAGGAAGAATGTTCCAGCAGGGGGAAATAGCAATTGAGAAGGCCCTGAGGAAGGGAGCTTACTTAGCACATTCTAACATATTCTTTGAATAGCTAGGAGTCTAGCATGGTGTGGAACAAGAATGGTATAGGATTGTTTGTAAGGATATTGGGTTTTACTGTAAATCAAATGGGAAGCCTTTGGAAATTTTTATGCTGTGTAGTTACACAACCTAGTTTTCAGTATCATTTTGGCTGCAGTGTTGACAATAGACTGTGGATTGGAAGCAGATAGTTTGCTAATTACAGCAGTAATCTAGATAATTGATGATAGTGGCTTGTACTAGGGTAGTAGCAGTGGAGGTAGTGATGATAATGAGATCTTGGGTGTATTTTGATGAAGAACCAACAGGATTGCCTGACAGATTGAATGTAGAGTATGGGTGGAAAAAAAAAGGAGTTGGAGATCTTTGTTAAGACGTTTGGTCTAAGCAACTGAAAGCACGGTGTTGGCATTCACTGCAATGAAGTTGATTGCAGAAGAAACTTTTTGAAGGGAGATTTGGAATTAGGTTTTAGACATGTCAGATTTGCTGTTTTCGTTAGATACTCCAGTTTATGTCATTGATTATACATCCATGCCAAATAGGCATTTCTTGAGTTTAGGAAAGAAGTCTAAATTTGAGGTATAAATTTGGTAGTCTGTCAGCATATATCCTGTATTAGAGCCATAGTCTGAATGAGTTCACCAAAGGAAGAGTGTACCCAGTGAAGAGAATTCTGAGGACTGAGCCCTGGAGATGCTTACAGAATAAGAGTTTCAGAGCAAAGGAAGCAGCAGTTGAGACTGAGGAAAGACAGTCACTGAAGAGGAGGAAAATGAAGAGATTAGGATGTCCTGGGACCCAAGAGAAGAACATGTTTTCAGGAGGAAGGAGGGATCAAATGTGTTAAATGTTATATTTATGGCTTCTCTTCTCAGTAGGAAGTAAGATCGCATTTTGAAAGTGGGAACGAGTGAGGTTGAGATAAAGAGAGACAAATAAATGAAAAGCTTCTGTGCTTGGAAGTCAGCACAGCCCTGGGTTCTAGTCTTAGCTTAGTAGCTTGACTAGGTAAGGGTTAGTGTGTACATTTAAGTATACATACCAGGCAAGGGAGAAGGCCTGGGAAATATTTGAAACAACCATCCTGAGAAAATGAAAAATGACCTCAAGTAGCAATGGATGAAAGAGGCCTCAGAAGATTCAACTGAGATTGGTGGGAGATTCTAATAGTGTTAGTCAATATGTTTGTGTAAATTTATCTTTAGATGTGAACTACAGAGTTAAGAGGGTAGAGGTGAACTTGTCCCAATACTGCGAATGAGAGAGTCAGAAGAAAGACTGGAGTCCAAAGTGATTATATCATGATGGAAGTCAAAGGAGTTCATGTAGCCCTCCATCTAAGGAATATTTGGAACAGGAGCATCAAGAACAAAGTATCAAACACAATGCTCGAGAAAGGTGCAATAATGTTTGTAGTTAACAAAGAACAGTGGTGCTTTCATCTTCTCCATCAAGGTGAGAAGTCTTCGAAAAAGGAATAGAAATCAAGGAACAGAAAACAGTCTGACAGTTGGTGAATGGAAGAAGTATTAGAAGTCATTATCTGGGCCAGTACTCAAGTTTTCAAGAAACAAAAGTTAGAATCCAAAATTGAGAGCTTGATAAGTGTGACATCTCTCCTCTGGTGGGGAAAAAAAGTATAGGTTGCTAACATATGGCTTGTTGAGACAGTGGAAAAGTAAATAATAATCACTGGTAATCATTGTAGTTTAATTTGTAAAAGTGTGTCATATCATCAGGGAAATGCAAATCAAAACCACAATGTGATATCATCTGTATTAGTTCATTCTCACACTGCTATAAAGAACTGCCCAAGACTGGGTGGTTTATAAAGAAAAGAGGTTTAATTGACTCACAGTTCTGCATGGCCGGGGAGGCCTCAGGAAACGTACAGTCATGGTGGAAGGGGGAAGAGGCATGTCTTACGTGGTGTCAGGCGAAGAAAGAGCGAGTGCGTGAAGGAAAAACTGTCAGACACTTATAACACCATCAGATCTCCTGAGAATTCACTCACTGTCACAAGAACAGCCTGGGGGACACTGCCCCCCTGATCCAGTCACCTCCCAGAAGGTCTCTCCCTCAACATTTAGGGATTATGAGGATTACAATTCAAGATGAGACTTGGGTGGGGACCTGAGCATATCATCATCTCACCCCAGTTACAATGACTTTTATCCAAAAAAACCAAAAAATCACGGATGCTAAAATGAACTCTCCTATGCTGTTGGTGGGAATGTAAATCAGTATAGCAGCTATAGAAAACTATATGAAAGTTCCTCAAAAACTAAAAATAGAACTACCATATATATCTCCAAAACAAAATCATGATATCGAGGAGACATCTACACCCTTGGGTTTATTGCAGCACTGTTCACAACAGCCAAAATATGTGATCAACCTAAGTGCCCATCAATGACTGAAAGGATAAATGTGATAAACATACAGAGTGGAATATTATTTAGCCATAAAAAGAATGTAATCATGTCACTTGCAGCAACATTGATGGAAATGGAACCCATTATGTTAAATAAGCCAGGCACAGAAAGACAAGTATTGCACATTCTTGTTCTTATGTGGGAGCTAAAAAATGGGATTGCATCAAGGTAGACAGTAGATTGGTTGTTCCTAGAGGCTGGGAATGGCAGAGGGATGGGGAGATGAAGTTGATTAATAGGTACAGAAGTACAGTTCTAATAAGACCTAGTGTTAGATAGTTCAGTAGGGTGACTATAGTTAACAACCATCTACTGTGTATTTAAAAATAGCTGGAAGAGAAGAATTTGAATGTCTCCAGCATAAAGAAAAGTTAAAGGTTTGAGGTGATGAATATCCCCATTACCCTGATTTGGTCATTACACATGTGGAATGTGTCAAAACAACATAAAACAACTCCGAAATGTATACAACTATTGTGTATCAAAAAATATGTGCCAAAGTAACGCTTCTCTACCCTCTTCCTCCTGTTTCTCCCACCTGATTCCTGTCTTCCTCTAGGTCTCAAGTATAGCTCTGGGTGGATGAAGGAAATGGTTTAGACAGAATGTGTCTTGATTTCAACTAGATTTGTGGTCAATTTGGGAGAAAATAATGTGAGCAGAGTACCTAGTGAAGTAGATAGTAGGTTGTTTGAAGATGGGAGGCAGTTTTTTGAAGTAGAAATGACCTTTAATGTTGAACTTAGATGTGGAATCAGTTGGTGCAGGGATTAAAGGAGATGACACTCATGGTGTTCTTGATAATTAAGAGTAGAAATTTTCTTTTTCTCCTCTTCTTTGCCATCTCCTACACCTCATTCCCTCAAATAACCTAACTACCACAAAACATTGAGAGGGTCAAATGAAAGGAGAACTTTATATCATGTGTAGTAGAGGGTGAATGATAAATTGGAGAGGATTGGGAAAATAAATATTAAAAGGAAGACTATTCCTCTGCCTCAAGAAATAAAATCCCATTTCCCCTAATGCTTCTTTCCATGAAAGAAATTAGATTTAAAAGTTCATTATTTAGTATTTTATCATGGATAATATATGTAAATTTGTATTTCAAAAGCTTTTCCATGAAAAAATATTGTATACCCAAGCATTGCTAGAACTCTTTATAATTATGATCAACAAATGGATTTTTTGAAAGGCATCACATTGTTTTAGTCACTGTTTTACTACTATTATTTTTAACTTTTTGTTTTGACATGTTGCTTTTAACAGTAATTAAAAATTATTGGCATCTGTGTTTACTTTTTAGCTTGCGCATACCTTATCTTCATAGCAGAAACTAATTAGTATGTGAAATACAGTACCATTAAATGTGCATTAATGGGAAGAAATTCTAATCTGATCAGCTGTAAAATATATTAGAAAATACATTTTGATATGTACATGGTGTTCATTCCAGTTCCATTCTCATAACAAAGAAATACCGTTTTTGCTTTTGCCTCCATACGTCTTTACGTGGTTCCTTGCATGTGGTCAGATTACAAATTTGGGGGGTAAAAAAGTCTTCCCTTATGAAACTTACTAAGTGATTTAGAGAAATAACTATTATGTGTGATAAGGCTGTTTTAACAAAATAGAATGTAATACCTCACTGACATTTTTCAAGGCACTAGAATATCTTTTCTACTTCCAAATAAATTTCATACATACTTTTCCTTAGTCTTTTCCTAATTTATTGACCCAGATTACTTAACATCTTAAACCATAACATGTAAATGTTATCTTCTGTGAATTTCTTTCTGAACTGCCTATACAAATTTCTATGATTCACTCTCATGTTGGAGGCATATAACTTTTATATTATTACTGTTAACTTGATATCTCAAAACTATCCCCTTTTTCTTGTTCCTGCTGCCACCATAGTAGTCCAAGCCATCCTCACTTCTCTCTTGGGGTACTGTAATACTTTCCTAATTGATCCTTCTTAGAAGAACATGAATAGACTTTTACAAACATGTCACCCACACCCCATCACTTTCTCCATGTCCCACACCATCACAATACCCAACTTACACTCTTCCAATAGCGTTGGTTTTCCCTTACAGCCCCATTGACAATAGTGGATAACCTCCACTTTTTCCTTAATACCACTTATCAGAAGGAGTAATTGTTTAAGTTGGATAATTTACTTGTTTGTGTTTTCCACTAGCCTGTGAACTCCATGAGCAATGGACTCTTATCTTTTTATTAAGTTACTTTATACCAGCACTTTTCTTAGCAATTAGTGAGTGCACATCAGCAGTTGTTTTTTTTTTTTTTAAGTGAATGGACTTGGTTCAGTATATCACAAAATAGCCACTTGTATAATGCTTAATCATGTATTTCATACTCCCTCTGTGATGCTCACTGACAGTAGTATCCCCTTCTCTGGTGTTTCCCGTTAACACTGATCACCATGTAGGTAGAATTAAAGCTCCATGAGAGCAGCGAATTTTGTCTGTTTTTTCAGTGTCCTGTCTCTGATATGCAGATGAATACCCAGGAAATACTCGTTGCATATGTGTTGAAGGAGTTGGGTGGGTGGCTGGGTGGCTGGATGGATGAATGGATGAATGAACTCTTGCACACTTGACATCTTGGAATTCTTTCCTATGATACACAATTCAGTTCAATAGACATGTATTAAGTATCTGCTGTATGCTTACCATCATGTTAAGCACAGTATATATGGAAATCAGTAAGTTCTGGTGTCATTTCTGCTTCTGATTTATTTTGTTTTGCAATGTTTGCTATTCTAATTAACTTACGAACTATAGTACGATATGACAGTGGCTTTCAAATTGAGCACTTAAAACTGACTCCTATAAAACAACTAAGACTGAGATGATTTCATGTTTATACTTTCCTTCACTTGTTGTTAATTATACTTTCTGTTCAGACACAATTGATCTGACCTTCTTGGAATGGTTGTAGGATCTTAGCTTCTTTGATTAATGTAGTTACTATCTTTTGAGTTTAAGGTCAAATATTTTTATAACGATAACAAATATAATGCAGTGTCCTGATGTTTTGCTTTTCATGTCTTTCTTATATCTAATTTTGATTTTCTGATAGTGTTAAGAAATTGATTCAGCAAGGGCTTTAAGATCTTGCCAGAATTGAAGAACAGAGATGCTCTGTTAGCTTCAGCAGTTATCTTCCTTTCGTTTCTTCTTTAAGATAGTGTTACTTCTGAAATATGAAACATTAACTCCAGTTCTCCATATGTTGGAGAAAACACTAGTTTGCTTTTGATAGCAATATGAGATTATGCCCAAAGTTGGGGAAAACATTCTTAGTTTATTTTTGGTTTGAAATATACTTACATTTTAAAATGATCACCTACAGTAGGAGGATTGTGAGCCTTTTTTTCTTTTTTTTTTTTTTTTTTTTTTTTTTTAAAAAAAAGAGGCACGTTGGCCGGGCGCGGTTGCTCAAGCCTGTAATCCCAACACTTTGGGAGGCCGAGACGGGCGGATCACGAGGTCAGGAGATCGAGACCATCCTGGCTAACACGGTGAAACCCCGTCTCTACTAAAAAAAACTAGCCGGGCAAGGTGGCAGGTGCCTGTAGTCCCAGCTACTCGGGAGGCTGAGGCAGGAGAATGGCGTAAACCCGGGAGGCGGAGCTTGCAGTGAGCCGAGATCCCGCCACTGCACTCCAGCCTGGGTGACAGAGCGAGACTCCGTCTCAAAAAAAAAAAAAAAAAAGATACACATTAAACTTGTATTCTCTGGAGCTAAGCTATGAGGACGAAAAAGCATAAGAAAGATACAGTGGACTTCGGGGAGTTGGGGGAAAGGATGGAAGCAGGGTGAGGGATAAAAGACTACACATTGGGTATGGTGTATGCTTCTCAGGTGATGGGTGCACCGAAATCTCAGAAATCACCACTAAAGAACTTATTCCTATAACCAAACACCACCTGTTTCCCAAAAACCTATTGGAATTAAAAAAAAATGTGTAACACCCGCCCCCCTGCAACCAAAGGAAAAAAATCCTGTAGTCTCAGCTACTTGGGAGTCTGAAGCTAGAGGATTGCTTGATCCTCAGGAATTTGAGCTCAGCCTGGGCAACATAGCAAGACCCTATCTCTAAAAAAATAAGGAAGTGCATAAGGCTGGGCATGGCGCCTCACATCTGTAATCCCAGCTACTCAGGAGGCTGAGGCAGAAGGAATGCTTGAGTCCAGGAGTTCAAGGTTAGAGTGAGCTATGATTGTACCAGTGTACTCCATCCTGGGCAACAGAGCAAGAACTTGTCTCTAAAAAACAAAATAAAAAAGCAAAAAGCCACAAGAAGAAAGGTATATATTTTTATACTCTGTTCCTTTCTATTTCTAAAATGTGTAATTTAGAACTAAATATTGCTTGTGTATTCTGTGTTCTAATAACGAATTTCTTTAAAGTTAGGAGGCTTTTAGATTCTATATTTATTGTGAAATATATCCTTTCATCCCCCTGAATAAAATGTATTACAAACATGGAGATATTAAATTACCTCATGCTGAAATATTAGTTGATAAATTCTCCCTGATAATTTTCTGGCTGATTTTTATATCATTCTTGATATACTTTGATTAAGTATGATTGAATTTATATGAACGTATACAGCCATATTAATTAAATCATTAATTTGAGTTTTTTTGTATTTTGGTGGAGAGAAGGCTGAGTGGTAAAGGAAGCATGTCACTGTGTTTTAAAATCCTTTTCAATCTCTGGGCTTAACCACTTACAATTTTAGAGAAATAGTGAAATTATTACTATCAGTGCTCAAAACATATATTGAAGGTTTGCTGTTTTTTCTTTTGTAGGATGAAGTGGCACACACTCTTACTGAAAGCAGAGTATTAAAGAACACTAGACATCCCTTTTTAACAGTAAGTGACTAGAGGACAGATGTTACAATCGTAACATTTGAAATTTAAGGAATTTTGTGTTAGAAATTAAATTGTGAAAAATACTATTCATTTAGATATCCCATTTTCTTTGTGGAAAGACCGTAAGTCAAATTTCCTATAACTTATTAGAATGTATGGATTTTTACAGTATGTATGCATTGATAATTCTTCCCATTATGCATTTATTACTTTTTTGAGAATTTTTTTTCTCCCACGAATCTCTTGCCTTTAAAAACAAAAACAAACCATAGAATTAATAGATTACCTCTGGCATTTTAAGGAGACTATTGAGGAGATGACAGATTTTTAAAAATTTCTTAAGTGTAAAGATTTTATGTTTGTTTTATTGGCTTCTGATAAATATTTTAATGATCAGAAGCATTTCTTCAAATATGAAAGGCAGAAATGTTTATTGAAAATATTTTATAGAAATGAGACTTCTTTGAGGGATAGAGTACTTTAAGAAATATGGGAATGCTAAATACATTAGAGGGGTGATAAGCCATACTATGTTTTTTTCATGAGACAAAGAATAAACTGTGATTATATGATATGCCTACAATGTAGTTGTTTTGAAAGAAACTGGATTTTTTAGTTCTGTTCTTAGGTTCCTTGTAATATAGGGATAATTGGTAAAGTTTCTGTATTTTCCTGGTTCCAATGAACTATATTGAGATTAAAAAATAATAGCTAGGCTTTCAAAAGTGGAACCCTTTGCACTATTTGGAATATCTGAAATAGACATTTTCAGAGCTGTCAGTAGATACCTAGACTTACTTTGCTACCTTTTTTGGTGTATTTATTGTCTAGTGTAATAAGATAGCCTTTTGGTATTTTTTAATAACCTATATATAACCTACAAAATTATATAAACCAACTCTGTTGGGTTGGGTTCTGTTATGCAGTCAATATGCAAAAAGTGATGTTGTCATTGTATTAGAAACCTGAGTATAACAACTGTAGCTAGATTCCTAAGGAACTTCAACTAGCGCAATTTGTTGGCCACGCTGTGAGGTTGCATGGATGAGCACCTCGAGTACTAACGCAGCTTCAAATCAATGGCACATTAGATTGAGAAGTGCTTGTTGCAATTATGTTTACTTTTACTTGAAATTTTAATTTTAATTTTTATTGTAATAATACCTATTGTGAACTAAACATTTGTTTTATGTTTCTCATAAACTCTTAAGCACTTTTAAGTAGTAAATAAACTCTTAAGAAACAATAACAATTCTTTTCATCAATCGTGCTTACTATTTCTAAGTGTTCTACTTTTAGTACAATTATTATTATAAGAATACAGGGTTATAATATAACATTTTTTCTTTTTTTTTATTTCAAGTCCTTGAAATATTCCTTCCAGACAAAAGACCGTTTGTGTTTTGTGATGGAATATGTTAATGGGGGCGAGGTGAGTCAATAAGTAAATCCAGTATTTGCATGGTAGTGTTTTCATTATTTTAAAAACATTACTTAAAATGCAAGTTTAATATAGTAGTTCTCCATTTCTTGATAGGAATTTGTGTAGCTCTTAATACTATTGAATGGATGGGAGGAAATTATTTCTGATGAGATGTAATGATTGTTTTTATATAACTACATTTATATGTTGGAAAGCATAATCATATTCTTTTTCCTGTGTTTTTAAATGTAAAACGTTTTAACAGAAGTATGATTTTTGAAATCATGTTATTAGATTTTGAAAACCAGAAATATAGATTTATTATGTTTTACAAAGTTTCTTTTCAAGTAGGCTGCAAACATTGTGAAAAGTTATTTTACCCATATTCTAAACTCAGTGGAACAATAGTCCATGGGCACATTATGGCTGAGTTTTCTCTTCTTGTTTATAGTAGTTAGAGTACTATGACTATATATATTTTTAAATATATATATTTAAATATATATGTGTGTGTGTGTGTGTGTGTATATATATATATATATTTTTGAGACGTAGTCTCCCTCTGTCGCCCAGGCTGCAGTGTAGTGCGCGATCTTGGCTCACTGCAAGCTCCTTCTCCCGGATTCACGTCATTCTCCTGCCTCAGCCTCCCGAGTAGCTGGGACTGCAGGCGCCCACTGCCACGCCCGGCTAATTTTTTGTGTTTTTTACTAGAGACGGGGTTTCACCGTGTTAGCTAGGATGGTCTCGATCTCCTGACCTCGTGATCTGCCCGTCTCGGCCTCCCAAAGTGCTGGGATTACAGGCTTTTTTTTTTTTGAGACAGAGTTTCGCTCTGTTGCCAGGCTGGAGTGCAGCAGCGCAATCTAAGCTTACTACCACCTCTGCCTCTCGGGTTCAAGCGGTTCTCCTGTCTCAGCCCCCTGAATAGCTGAGACTACAGGGGCGCACCACCACGCCCCGCTAATTTTTGTATTTTTGGTAGAGATGGGGTTTCACTGTGTTAGCCAGGATGGTCTTGATCTCCTGACCTCGTGATCCGTCTGCCTCAGCCTCCCAAAGTTCTGGGATTACAGGTGTGAGCCACCACGCCCGGTCTACCATGACTATATTTAAGAGACTGACAATATCTTACAATTTTGGAGATAAATTTTATAATTTTTATTAGCACATTTCACTCATTCCTTTATTCCTTTTCCTTTCTTTTCCTTGGTTTTGATCACAGTCAATGTGAGGGAAAAGTAAATTTACTGGAAAGGCTAACTGGAAATATTTTTATTGTGGACTTTCTGAAATAAATTTAGTTGTTAAATAAGGTCTGTGTCTCATGAAGTTAAAATATTCTTATTTTCCAAAATAAATAATTAAATATCCTTTAGGGAATTTTTTTCCTGTAGAATTATCTGATTTGCAGGAATTTGTTTGTTGCAAAACTTCATTCACTCAGGGCTTGCATGGTGGCTCAGACTTGTAATCCCAGCACTTGGGGAGGCTGAGGCGGGTGGATCACTTGAGCTCAGGAATTTGAGACCAGCCTGGGCAACTTAGTGGGAGCCTGTCTCTACAAAAAATTAAAAAATTACCTGGACATGGTGGCACACTCCCAGCTGCTGTACTCCCAGCTACTCAGGAGCTGAGGCGGGAAGATCACTTGAGCCTGGGAGGTCAAGGCTGCAGTGAGCCGTGGTCATGCCACTGCACTCCAGCCTGGGTGACAGAGCAATACCTTGTCTCAAAAAAAAAAAAAAAAAAAAAATCAAAACCCAAAACTTAATTCATTAATTTGGTAAACACGTTTTGAGTGCCTAGGCAGTATGGGTTTATGAAAATGTGTTAAGATATTATCCTTGCTGTGAAGGAGTATATAAATTTCCTTAGTGTATTACAAATTAGAATGTAGTGAAAGACTTAAGTTCTAATAAAGTCATAAAAGAAAATACTTTGTGGATGATCTAGCACTTAGGGTAGGCTTAGTGAGATTTCACCCAGGGAACTGAATCGAGAACTTGTTTCAGGCAGAGAGGATGGAATGGGGAGAATCACTGGTGGGTGATAGGACAAGATAATTAGATAATAATAACCCAGGCATACAGAACTGGGCCCTTGCAGTAAGATGTCTGAGAAAATATGAAGAAAATGGATGTTGTGAACCTGTAGGATTGGTACATCTTTTTTTTTGAGATGGGGTCTTTCTCTGTCATTCAGACTAGATTGCAGTGGTGCCATCTCTGCTCACTGCAACCTCCACCTCCTAAGCTTAAGCAATCCTCCCATCACAGCCTCCTGTGTAGCTGGGACTACAGGCACACATCACCATGCTTGGCTAATTTCTGTATTTTTTTTTTGTAGAGATAGAGTTTTGCCATGTTGCCTAGGCTGGTCTTGAACTGTTGGCCTCAAATGATGTACCCACCTCAGCCTTTCACAGGGCTGGGATTACAGACATGAGCCATCGCACCTGGCCATATTGTTACATCTTAATGACCAATTAATTAGATCTTGGTAGAAACAAAAAGGTACAATGAAAAGTGATTTTTGGTTGGAATTTGGGAGCCTTAGCAGATACAGTGCAGTTACGAAGAACATGTTAACCTTATACATTTGGTTTTGAAAAAGTTTTTCCTTAACTTTTAAAGTAATATGTATGTGGAACTATGATGGAGAGTGAATAGTCAGAACTGTGGATGCAGTTTTGGCAGCCATTCCCTTAAAGATTATAATTTAAGTTATGGAGGTGGAAATGAAATTGATGAAACCTCTATGTCAGTATCTATCAAAATTTTAAAATGCACTTATACTTGGACTCAGCAATTTCATTTCTAAGAATTTGTCCTGCAGACATACAGATGCACCACAGAATGATATATAAATAAGTATACTCATTGCAGCATTGTAGTACTTTAAATGAGCATTCAGTAAGGAGTCTGCTTAAATAAAGTTACATTCATGCAGTGGAATCTCTATATCCATCTAAAAGAATGATGAGACAGCTCAATATGGGCATTTATAGAAGTTAAAAAAAACTAGGTGCAGACAGAGTATAAAGCATACTTCTGTTGTGTTAAAATAAAGTAAAATTAGATCGTGAACATGTGTATATATGTTTGTCTATGCATCGAGTATCTCTGAAATTATTCACTGGATATTGGTGCTTGTCTTTGGGAAAATCAGCTGAGTGGCTGGGGATAAGATGGAGGAAGACTTTTCATTTTAGTATTTTTCTGTATCTTTTGTGTTTTATGCCACATATATGTATTATCTAATAGTTGAAAGTAGACAGACAAACGGAGGGATGAATGGATGACCAAGGGAAACAATAAGACAGATAAAACAGTCCGCAGACAAAAACTTGGAAAAACACTCTTAAGTGTCTCTATTTTTTAAACAGTATTATGTATTCATGTCTATAGTAACAATTTTCACATTGTTTTACAGTTACCTATTTACTTGTCTATCTTTCCCACCAAAGTGTTAACTTCCTAAGAGGCTTGTTCACGGTATAACTCTAGCATCTTATTCACTACTTGTACATAGTTGGTGCTTGACAAATATTCATTGGATTATTTGAATGAATAAGTGAACAAATGGATGAACATTCCCTCAGGGATTAGGGATAAGAGAAGTTAGCTAAAAGTGGTACAACAGTGGTACCTGAGGATTAGGAAGAAAAATAGAAAGTGAGGTAGTATACAGTTTGTTTTGTTAAAAAAGCTGAAAGTGTAAATTTAGGAGAGGATATCTTTGTATTTATAAAATACATATGTATTAAGTCTTTGTGGAAGGCACTCTGGTAGATATCTAGGGCATAGAAATCTGAATTAAATATAGATCTTGCCCTGAAAGACTTTATAATCTACTGGAGAAAGATAGGGTACAAAAATAATACTGAGTGTGAAATAATTATCACTTCTATCATAATAGATAGATTGTGGGACTTTGATGGAATGAAGGAAAGCTTCCTAGAGGGTGCTACCTCGCATCTGCACTTCTTTTCTAAACCCAGAGTACTTTTGAGATGAATTAATTGATGATTATTGAAAAAATTTTACACTAAAAGCAGATTTTCAGATTAGCCAGATGATTTTCTTTAGCATTAGTATTCCTACATTATTTTTCTTGTTCAGCATGTCTTTTTTTTTTTTTCTTTAGAATTTCTCTTTTGGATTGGGCTATAGATAAGTACTGTATTATTTAATATTTTGAAGCAAGTGAACTGATTCTCTAGGGTCTCACTCCATCACCCAGTCTGGAGTACAGTGGTGCGATCTTGGCTCACTGCAACTTCTGCCTCCTGGGCTCAAGCGATCCCCATGCCTCAGTCTCCTGGGTAGCTGGGATTATAGGTGTGTGCCACCACACCTGGCTGATTTTTGTATTTTTAGTAGAAACGGGGTTTGGCCATGTTGGCCAGGCTAGTCTTGAACTCCTGGCCTCAAGTGCCCACCTCAGCCTCCCTGTATGTGGTATATAGTTTTAACATGCATAGGTAATTACAGTGTTGGTACACACACACACACACACACACAGAGAGAAAATAAAAAGTTATTTATATTTAATAACTTCAGTAGGAAATAGAATTGTGTGTATTTAACCTCGTAATTTTTTATTTTTTTAGATTATTAGATATATTTTAAAATAGTTATTTAGTTCTTGGAGTATAGTAGGATTATTTCAATTCTTGATTTATCACGGCTGGGGAGGAAATCTATGCTTAATGTGTTTATCCTTGTGGCAACTTTTTTAATGTTGGTTTTGCTTTGGGTTCACCTTGCCATTTATTCTGCCCAGGGATGCCTTATAAAAATGCAGAAAACGACCAGGCCTGGTGGCTTACGCCTGTAATCCCAGCACTTTGGGAGGCTGAGGTGGGCCTCCCAAAGTGGTCAGGAGTTCGAGTGGTCAGGAGTGGTCAGGAGTTCGAGACCAGCCTGGCCAACATGATGAAACCCCATCTCTACTAAAAATACAAAAAATTAGCCGGGTGTGGTGGTGGGTGCTTGTAATCCCAGCTCCTTGGGAGGCTGAGGTAGGAGAATTGCTTGAACCCGGGAGGCGGAGGGTACAGTAAGCCAAGATCACTCCAGCCTGGGTGACAGAGCAAGACTCTGTCTCAAAAAAAAAAAAAAAATCCAGGTAACTTAGTTGCTATAGAAAGAGTATTAAACATAGTAGTTATATTTTTGAAATAGGTTTGAAATAGAGAGGATTAAAGTAAGGGAAACAATAAACACACATAAACACTTCACACTAGCACAATCCACACAAATACCACGACTTAGCCAGTGGGATAGTATCTGTGTGGCATCTAAGGACTTGAGCCTGAGAATATTGGCCTTTTGTAAGCAAGCTCTGGTAAGTTCATAATACCCAAATGGCAGCACACTCAGATCTTTTTATATCAAGTTTTTGCCCTAAGATGAGCTGCTTTAGTCTATGCTCTAGAAAGTTTACCTTGAATTATAATTTGAGTTAGGGGTTTAGCATGCTCTTGATTATGCTTGTGATTTTTATGTGTTTGTCAATATTAGTCACATGCCACGTAGCAATGTTGCAGTCAGTGATGGACAGCACAGTGGTCGTCCCATAAGACAAACATGCACAGGTTTGTAGCCTAGGAGCCATAGGCTATAATACCATATAGCCTAGGTGTGTAGTAGGCTATGTCATCTAGGTTTGTGTAAATCACTCTATGATGTTCACACAATGATGAAATTGCCTGTATTAGTTCTCACACTACAAAAAAATCTGCCCCAGACTGGGTAATTTATAAAGGAAAGAGGTTTAATTGACTCAAAGGTCCGCAGGGCTGGGGAGTCCTCAGGAAACTTATAATCATGGCGGAAGGGGAAGCAAACATGTCCTCCTTCACATGGTGACAGGAAGAAGTGCTGAGCAAAGGGGGAAAAGCTCCTTATAAAACCATCAGATCTTGTGAGAACTCGCTCACTATCATAGAAATAGCGTGGTGGTAACCATCCCCATGATTACATTACCTCCTGCGAGGGCCCTCCCATGACATGGGGATTATGGGAGCTACAATTCAAGATGAGATTTGAGTGGGGACACAGCCAAACTATATCATTCTGCTCCTGGCCCCTCCCAAATCTCATATCCTCACATTTCAAAACACAATCATGCCTTTCCAACAGCCCCTTAAAATCTTAATTCATTTCATCAATATCCCAGAAGTCCAAGTTCAAAGTCTTATCTGAGACAAGGCAAGTCTCTTCTGACTATGAGCCTGTAAAGTCAAAAGCAAGTTAGTTACTTCCTAGATACCATGGGGGTACAGGCATTGGGTAAATACACCCATTCCAGATGGGAGAAATTGGCCAGAACAAAGGAGCTGCAGATCCCATGCAAGTCAAATCCAACAGGGCAGTCATTAAACCTTGAAATTCCAAAATAATCTCCTTTAACTCCATGTCTCACATCCAGATCATGCTGATACAGGAGGTGGGCTCCTATGACCTTGAGCAGCAGCACCCCTGTGGCTTCACAGGGTACAGCCCTCCTCCCAGCTACTTTCATGGGCTGGTGTTGAGTGTCTGTGGCTTTTCCAGGTGCATGGTGCAAGCTGTCAGTGGATGACCGTTCTGTGGTCTGGAGGACAGTGGCCCTCTTCTCAGAGCTCCACTAGGCAGTACCCCAGTGGGGACTTTGTGTGGGGGCCCCAACACCACATTTCCTTTCTGCAGTGCCCTAGCAGAGGTTCTCCATGAGGACTCTGCCCCTGCAGCAGACTGGTCATCCAGTTGTTTCCACACATCCTCTGAAATCTAGGTGGAGGTTCCCAAACCTTAATTCTTGTCTTCTGCACACCAGCAGGACCAACACCACATGGAAGCTGCCAATGCTTGGGGCTTGCACCCTCTGAAGCAATGGCCTGAGCTGTACATTGGCCTCTTTTAGCCACAGTTGGGACTGAAGCAGTTGGGATGCAGGGCACCATGTCCCAAGGCTGCACATGGGACAGTGCAGTAGTGGGGCCCTACTTTTGGGCCTTGGCCCTGGCCCACAAAACTATTTTTCCCTCCTAGGCCTCTGAGCCTATGATGGGAGGGGCTGCTGCAAAGGTCTCTGAAATGCCCTGAAGACATTTTCCCCTTTGTCTTGGTGATTAACATCTGGCTCCTTGTTACTTATGCAAATTTTTGCAGTGAGCTTGAATTTCGACCCCCAAAATGGGTTTTCCTTTTCTATTGTATTGTCAGGCTGCAAATTTTCCAAACTTTACTTCTCTGCATTCTCTTCAGTGCTTTGCCACTTAGAAATTTCTTCCGCCAGATATCCCAAATCATTTCCTTCAAGTTCAAAGTTCCACAGATCTCTAGGGCAGAGGCAAAATGCTACCATTCTCTTTGGTAAAGCATAGCAAGAGTCACCTTTACTCCACTTACCAGTAAGTTCCTCGTCTCCATCTGAGACCACCTCAGCCTGGACTTCATTGTCCATATCACTGTCAGCATTTTGGTCAAAGCTATTCAGCAAGTCTCTAGGAAGTTCCAAACTTTCTCACATTTTTCTGTCTTCTTTTGAGCCCTCCAGACTGTTCCAACCTTGCCTGTTACCTGGTTGGAAAGCCGCTTTTACATTTTTGGGTATCTTTACAGCAGCACCACACTCTCCATGGTACCAACATACTGTATTAGTCTGTTCTCTGTTCTCATGCTGCTATGAACTGCCCGAGACTGGGTAATTTATAAAGGAAAGAAGTTTAATTGACTCAGTTCTGCAGGGCTGGAGAGGCCTTAGGAAACCCACAATCGTGGTGGAAGGGGAAGCCAACATGTCCTTCTTCACATGGAAGCAGGAGAGAGAAGTGCCGAGCAAAGGTGGAAAAGCCCCTTATAAAACTGTCAGATTTCATCAGAACTCACTCACTGTCAGCAGAACAGCATGGAGGTAACCAGTCCTGTGATTCAATTACCTTCCACTGGGTCCCTCCCATAACACATGGGGATTATGGAAACTGCAGTTCAAGATGAGATTTGGGTGGGGACACAGCCAAACCATATCATTGCCTACCAGCAAATTTCTCAGGCCATATTCCAGTTGTTCAGTGATGCATGACTGTATTTAGAGCACTAAAACTTCTTGATGGAAGTGGATTGTGAGAGAATTGTTGGCTGTGAAAAATCAACCTTAACTTCTTACAGTCGTATTGGTACAATGGAATTTCGTCATAGTTGCATGTAATTTATGTGAATTCAAAGAAGTGGGCTCAATAAGGTATAGCTGAGATAGATAAGTTGATTTAAATGATGTGATTATTCTGCTCTTCTTCTCGATGAGTATATTTACCGAGTGACCTTAGGATGAGAGATATAAATTTGCTATGCTTTACTCCTTGTTACTTCCTACTTTCTATGCATAGAGCTTCATGGAATATAAACTCTGGGGTTTTAAAATACAAAGCTTTCATAAAATGTCATTGAGTGCATTGTAACTGCAGGTGTTCATTTAGAGAAACTATATTCTGGCCAGGCCTGGTGGCTAATGCCTGTAATTCTGGTGCTTTGGGCAGCCGAGACAGGAGGATTGCTTGGGGCCAGGAGTTTGAGACCAGCCTGGCCAACATAGTGAGATCCCATGTCAAAAAAAAAAAGTTAGCCATGCATGGTGATGTGTGCCTGTAGTCCTAGTAAATTAATCAGGAAAACTGAGGTGGGAAGTTCACTTGAGCCCAGGAACTCAGGGTTATAGGGAGCCATGGTTGTGTTACTGCACTCCAGTGTGGGCAACAGAGTGAAACCCTGTCTCAAAAGAAAAGAAAAAAGACTGTATTCTTGTACCAAAGACAGAAAACCGTCCTGGGTTTACCTATGTCAAGAGATGACAGTATGTCGGTCTCCAGTGTAATACCATTCTAAGGAATGTTTGGGAATGATTTGATTATTTTTGATACTTTATGATTAACTTTATAATGTAGTATATTATAGTTCATTCATCTATTAAATATTTAATGATCAACTTCTGTGGGCTAGACCTCAAAGATTCATAAGTAAGGAAAACCTAGTATTTTCCTTTGATGAGTGACTAACTGGGGAGATAGATGAGAAAATACTTGTATATGCTGCAGTGACATGATTGCTCTGATAATACTGGTTACTGTGCATGGGGAAAATGAGCACTTTAATGAATCTCAAGGAGCAGAGGAAAGGAAGGCAAAGGGTGCCAGAGTAGGAAACTCTTCTTAAAAAGTGGTTGCTAAGCTAAGACGTAAGAATAACTACACGTTATATCACTAAGGTTGGGAAGGAGAGCATTGCTACACAGGTAAAATGGCATGTGTAGAGTACACAGGAGCAGACAGGTTCTGCCACTCCCCGAATACAGCACAGTATGGATAATGGATAGAGTTCTGCAGAGGAAAGCCAGAGAGTCTGCACAGGTAGTCAGAATCACATTAAGACAGATCTTGACTCGCAAGTCATGTAGATGAAGGCAGTGGAGCATCATGGAAGAATTTCTTTGGGGAAATGTTTAGAAAGAATACTTAGCAGTATAAAGCTTGAAGTAGAGAGGACAAAAGTGGAAGCAAGGAAAATACTTGGGAGGCTGCTGTAGTTAGAAGGTTTTCAGTAATTCAATTATAAAAATGATAAGGTCATCGCACGTGGTGGCTCATGCCTGTAATCCCAGCACTTTGGGAGGCTGAGGTGGGTGGATCACCTGAGGTCAGGAGTTTGAGACCAGCCTGACCAACATAGAGAAACCCCGTCTCTACTAAAAATACAAAATTAGCCAGGCCTGGTGGTGCATGCCTGTAATCCCAGCTACTCAGGAGGCTGAGGCAGGAGAATTGCTTGAACCTAGGAGGCAGAGGTTGCGATGAGCCCAGATTGTGCCATTGCACTCCAGCGTGGGCAACAGGAGCAAAACTCCATCTCAGAAAAATAAATAAATAAAAAATAAACAGATAAGGTTATTAATTGAGGCAGTGTTAGAAGGAATCAAATTCTAGTAATATTTAGGTGTTAGAATCACCAGGATTTAATGAATAAATACACGGAGAAGTATCATATGATTTCCTGTTTGCTGCTTCAGGAATTGTGGATACTGGAGTATTTATAAAAATAGAGAACGCAGGAAGAAGAATGAGTTCTTATGCAGATCCTGCTATATTTGAAGCACCTAGTGTGGCAACCAAGGAGTGGGGAGAGTTAAGTCAGAGATACAAATAGGCATCGTGAGCAATGTTAAAACCCAGGAAGTGAGGAAATACCCAATGTGAGGAAAGTATGTACAGTTAGAACATCAGTGGCCAAGAATGGTGCCTGGAAATGCCAGAGTAAGACACGCTATGGACACAGCTATAGATGCAGTGAGACTTTAGTCCACAGGTGCAGATGCAAGAGAAGCCTAAGGAGGATCCTGGGCAGGAGGAGCCAGACAAGAGAAGCCTTAGAAGTTAAGGAGAGATTAGGTACAACAGAGTATATTAAATCCTGTACGATGATAACTGAGAATTGCCCATTGGATTTGACATCTAATAGTTCCTCGAGAGACTACCTGGGATTCTTTCTTTTCTGGGTTGGTCCAAGGTATGCACCTTGACTGTAGTACAGAATATACAAGGGTTGGCTTGGAGCCCAGTAGAACAAGGTTGTAAGAGTGAGTTCAGTGCAATTTCGGTGGGGGCATTTGTAGAACGGATTGTAATATCTGTCTAGTAATATGACCAATCATACTGCTAATACATCCAAGCAGCTCTCTTTTTATTCCTTAAATGTTACTAAATTTACATGGGAAGCAGAAAAATATCCTGGGAGAATAAAGTAGACAAAATTGACTAAGGAGGTGTTTTTGTTTCCTTTGGTTTAGGAATCTCTACTTAGGACTTGTTTCCAAAATCTTATTCTTAGCTTCATTTATTTCAGGCTTATTTGTTGGACCTCTGCAGTTCTCTCTTAAGTCTGAAATTTCCTGAAGTTAAAGATTCATTAGAGGAGTAAAGGAAAATCACTGTGTAGAAATGCTATTCATCTGATAAATTCTTCACATTCCTCTGTTTTCTTTATGTAGGTTGTAATGAGGCTAACAGTTTCAGTTGTGTGCTACTGTTTTTGTCCATACTTAGTTTTTTGTAAACTCTATATTAATTTCTTTGAAAACGTGTATTTGATTTTTTTGCAATATGGCTTTCAGTTTCATGCCTTTCTTGAGATTCTCATGGTTATTCAGATTTCTCATTTGGCTGCCATTTTGTTATCAGTGAACCAAAATTATCTCATTTTAAATTCACATAAGACAAAAGCACCAGTAGTCAGCATTCTAGTTCTCCTTACTAATTTACGGAGGTGTGATCTGGGTGATTTTTAAATTAATTTAATTATCATTTCATATTCATAGTGATGATTTTTAAAAATTTACGTAGTTTTCAGGTATATAAACATCTTTATTGTCAGGTGTCTGACAAGCTAATTTCTTTGCCAACTATTTTAGTTATTAATATATTATGTAGGTTATATCAGAATCCTGTCTTTCACGCAATGCTTTTTCAAAATTCCCAAGTCAAGAAGGATGCATTACAATATTTACATTAGCGTCTAAATTAGGGCAATATAAAGTTGGGAAGCATTTTTAGTATATAATTTTATAATTCAAAGACATTTTAAAAGAATGAATTGTTAAACCAGTGTCTCACTGCATTAAATGTAATTGAATGCACCGAATATAGTTCTTAGGAGATGTGACAAGCCTGAACATGTAACATGCTTGCTTAGAAATCTAAAATCTCAGATCAAGTGGCTGAAACTGCAGGGGCCTACCAGGCATCTGTCTATTTCCATGATTCCTTTCCATGTGATTATGGCAGAGCACGGCCATCTCAGGGTAGTCAGACTTCTTATACAAAGGCTGGCTTACCACAGAGTGGGTATTTCAAGGGAGGGAAGACAGAAGAAGCTACATATGTATAATTGGAATCCTTGAGGAGGAAAAACAGGACAGTGACACAAAACAGTATTTAAATATGAGAAACTGTAATTTAAAAACATACTTATAGGCTTTTGTGTTCTCCATTTTTCACTTAGCATAATACTTTTAAAATTTATAGATACTGTTCCATATATCAGTAGTTTGTTTCTTTTTATGGCTTTGCTCCATTGTATGATGTACAGTCGTATGTTTATGTAGTTGCCACTGGATAGATGTTTGGGTTCTTTGCAGTTTGGGCCTATTAGAATAAAAGCTCGTGAATATTCCAGTACAAATCTGTGTGAATATATATTTTTAGTATTCTTGGGTAAATACATAGAAATGCAATTTCTGTGTCATTTGTTATGATCAACTTCATTAAAAACTGCAGACTCTTTTCAAAATCAGCTGTACCATTTTGCATTCCCAGGATGTTACTTGACAATATCACCACACTTGGCATGATAGTCTTAAAATTTTACTCGTTCTGGTAGATGTATAGTGGTATTTTGTAGCTTCAATTTGAATTTTTCAAATAACTGATGGTATTGAACAACTTTTCTTGTTCTGATTTGCCATTTAAACATCATCTTTTTTGAAGTATCTGTTAAAATATTTTGTCTATTTTAAAAATTACGTTGTTGTCTTAATATTGAGTTGTCAGATTTCTTTATTTCATGTAAGTGCTTCATCATATATATGTTTTATAAATATTTTCTCCCATTTTATAGTTTGTCTTTTCATAGTGGGGAATTTTTCCAAAATATATTTTTGTTGTAATCTATTGTAATCAGCATTTTAATGTATAGTTGTGCCTTCAGTAAAATTAATCAATTTTGACTGTACAATTTAGTGAGTTTTGACAGCTGTATAAAGCAGTTTCCCATCACCACAATCATGATCTAGAATGTTTCTATCACAACAGAGCCTCGCATGTCTCTTTATTGTCAATGCTCTCGCATCACTCTCAACCTGAAAATCACTGATAGGCTTTCCAACCAGTATGAAGGACAGACTTTTAAATTAGAGGAAACACAATTTGTTATTTTCTCGTATGATTTATACATTTTATTTTTAAAACATCTTTTTCTAACTCAAGTTTGTTAAGATTTTTTTCTAAAGTCAAAGCTAGACCTGTTGGGTGGCGGCAGGTTGGGGAGATTTTCTTTTATGCTTTCTTCTAGAAGTGTTAATAGTTTTAACACTTGCATTTAGGTCTATAGTCCACTTCAAGTTAATTTTAATGTATACTGCTATGTAAGGGTCATGTTTCATTTGTTTCTTGCAAAATTATATCTAATTGTTCCAGCATATTTGTTGAAAAGACTGTCTTTCTCCCATTGAATGATTTGGTACCCTTGTCAAAAATCAATCATATATGTGTGGGTTGATTTCTGGACTCTGCATTCTGTTGTATTGGTCTATATCTTTATCCTGAAACCTGTGCCACACTGTCTTCACTATGCCACACACTTACTTTAGAATAAGTGTTACAGTCGGGCAGCTAGAATCTTTCAATTTTGTTATTCTTTTTTAAAATTGGTTTTGCTATCCAATTTCCTTTGCATTTCCACATAAATTATAGAATAAGCTTGTTGAATTCTACATAAAAGCCTACTGCATTTTAATTGTGATTGTGTTAAATCTGTTGATCAATTTGGGGAGAATTGACAGTCTCACAGTGTTGTCTTCTGATTCATAAATATGGCATATGTTTTACCATTATTTAAGTCTTTAATTTCTTTCAACAATATTATGTAGTTTTTAGTGTACAGGTCTTGAAAGTTTTTAAAATTTATCCTTAGGGATACTTTGTAATTATTTTATGTTTTTGTGTTATAAACGGTTTATCAGTCATTGTTAAAAATTTCAATTTGTGGCCGGGCGCGGTAGCTCAAGCCTGTAATCCCAGCACTTTGGGAGGCCGAGACGGGCGGATCACGAGGTCATGAGATCAAGACCATCCTGGCTAACACGGTGAAACGCCGTCTCTACTAAAAAATACAAAAAACTAGCCAGGCGAGGTGGCGGGCGCCTGTAGTCCCAGCTACTCAGGAGGCTGAGGCAGGAGAATGGCGTGAACCCGGGAGGCGGAGCTTGCAGTGAGCTGAGATCCGGCCACTGCACTCCAGCCTGGGCGACAGAGCAAGACTCCGTCTCAAAAAAAAAAAAAAAAAATTTCAATTTGTAATTGATTCTTGCTAATATATAGACATCCAGTTGATGTTTACTTGTTAGCCATTCTAATATTAGTTTTAGTAGTCTTTTGTTGTAAATATATTGGATTTCTCTATGTAGATGATCATGTCAGGTGAGAACAAAGACAGTTTTACTCCTATTTTCTAATATGCGTACATTTCCTTACCTTATTAAGCTATCCAGGACCTTTAGAACAGTATTAAAGAGCAGGATGAGAGCAAATATCCTTGCTTTATACTTAATTTTAGGGCAAAAGCATTCATACTGTCACCATTAACCATGATATTAGCTGTAGAGTTTTCGTAGATGCTCTTTATTAAGTTGAAGAATTTCTATTCGTAATTTGATGAGTTTAAATAATCTTAGTTTGATTAGCTCTGCTTCTTTGTTCTGTTCTTATGGTGGTAGCTTTAGGGTTCAGAATATGTATCTTTTCTCATCACAGTAGACTTTCAAACAGTATGCTGTCACTTTACTTGTACTGTAAGAACCTTATAATAGCATACATCTATTTTATTACCTTCTATCTGAACCTTAAAAGGCATACATCTGTTTCCCTGCCTTCTTTTGTGCAGCTGTTCTCAGACATTTTACTTCTATGTATTTTTTAACCTTTATAATACACTGCTTTTGCTTTAAGCAATTATCTTTAAAATAATTTGTAATACGAAAAAATGTTTTATATTCATAAAGTAGTCATTTTAAGCGCTCTGTTTTCCTTTGTGTAGGTATACATTTTCATCTACTATATTTTCCTTTTGCATAAAAACTTCCTTTAGCATTTGTTTTTGTAGTGCAGGTCTGATAGCCATAACTTCTGTTAGTTTTTGTTTGTGTGAGAAAATCTACATTTTGTCTTGAGATGTCTCTCCCTTTCTTTAAAACAGTTTTACTGAGTGTAATAACAAGTTATAAATAATTTTCTCATAAAGTGTACAGTTTGATAACTTTTGATCCTTGAAATCATCACCACAATAAAAATAATGAACATCCCCACAAATGTTCTCCTATACAGGAGATTTTAGGAGGAAAGGTACGTTTGAACTAAATCTTGAAGGACAGATATGTTCTCCAAATAAGGTTAGTTCATTCACTCAAAAGTATGTATTAAATGCTTACTGTGTCTGAGTCATAGAGTTCGCTAAGATGAATAAAACAGTCATGATTTCTAGAAGGAGATGCATACTATAAAATAATAAAATAAACCCAATAAATACAATGGCAACAGAGTTCTGCAGTATGAGAGAGAATAATGGAGAACCTACTATAAATTCAGTTATCTCTTTGAGGAATTAGTATTAGATTGACATTTGAAGGGTATGTGGGAAGGAACTTCCCGTGCTCTGATGAGAAAAGCCTGTTGAGAATGAGACTTTAGCGCATGGCTATACATGCAGTCATCTTTTTGCAAGGATGGGTTGAATACCTGTCCACTTCTAAACTGTGGGAGTTCAGCTGCACTCTAGTGCAGTTCCTGTTAGGCTGTTATGAGAGAGAGTTATGGAGAAAATTTCTTCCTAATAGAATGATGAAATACGCTTGTATATTTAGTAGTTTGAGTTAATGCATTTACATTACTGTATTGCTATAGCATGGCTAAGCTTAACAATAAAAGAAAAAAACTATGTAGTCTTTGCCTTTATAAAGGAACTTAACTTGAGAAAGATAAGCTCCCTATTTTAGCAGCAAATAACTCACTTTCCTTTTTGAACAAAGACAAGATTATTCAACTATTATATATGTTTTTTAATACTTCTAATGAAAATATTTTACCTCAAAAACCTTAAGGATGATTTTTCTTATAATTTTTTGAGAAGTATTTCTGAATTTAATTTTATTATTTGCAATACGTATTTATGAAGAATATAATGTGTCATATACTAGGCATGGTGCTGAAGATGCAAAGATATAGTGTACTGTTATAATTTTCTCATTTTTCTATGCCTTTGCCAAGAAAAAAAATAGAGTATTAAATTTATAATAAGCATAAGTCAGTACATTAATTATTAGTACATTTATTTGAAATCTTTGAATAATTTTTTTTCTATTACAAAAGTGATAATGTACGTTCATTACAGAGAACTTCAGAAAGTCAAAAAGATTATTTTAATTCTGTCAAAAAAGTGCTTATTGAATGCTGCTGTCCTCGAGGCAGGCACTGTGCTATGTGCTTAGTATACTATATGAGAAAGACAGATGATCTCTGCATTTAAGAAGGGCATACATAGGCCAGGCCCAGTGGCTCATGCCCAGCACTTTGGGAGGCCCAGGCAGGAGGATCACTTGAACCCAAGAGTTCAAGACCAGCCTGAGCAACATAGGGAGACCCTGTATCTACCAAAATAGTTAAAAATTAGCCCGGTGTGGTAGCCAGTGCCTGTGCTCCCAGCTGCTCGAGAGACTGAGGTGGGAAGATTGAGCCCAAGAGGTTGAGGCTGCAGTGAGCCATCATTATGCCACTGCACTTCCTTGGCAACAGAGTGAGACCCTGTCACCAAAAAAAAAAAAAAGAAAAAAAAATGCATAGTATTCTGGGGAATGGATACTAGATAATTAAAATTTTTGAGGTATAAAAGAGAAGATAAAAACCACTGTACATCTTACCATCTAGAAATAATTGCTAATACCATGTTAATATATTTCTTCTTTTTATACTGTATAAATATTTTCAGTTTTATTGTTTTAAAATATATACTTGTTGCCTACTAATTATGTAGATATGCTTTAATTTATTAAAACCTTACCAAATCATCGAACATCTAGGTTGTTTTCATTTTTTAGTCAACTTAAGTATAATTTACATATAATGAAATGAACTCATTTTAAGTAGATGATTATATTACTTCTGATAAACATATATATGCATGTAGCCCCCATCACAATAAAAATATAGAACATTCTCATTGCCTCAAAACATTCTGCCATGCCTCTTTGCAGTCAGTCTTCCCTGTACCCGGAGTACATCCACACATGGCCCTAGGTAACCACTGATCTGCTTTCAGACACTAAAGATTTGATTCATCTTTTAAAAAATGTCACAGAAATGAACTCATACAATATATACTCTCATATCTGCTGCTTGCATTCTGCGTAATGTTTTTGAGATTATTAACTTTGTTGCATTTCTCATTTATTTCTTTTATTATGAAGTCATTATCCTTTGCACAGCTATACCACCATTTGTTAATCTCTTCCACTGGTGATGTACATTTGGATTAATTCCAGTCATTGCCTAATATGAAAAAAGCTGATAGGCCTGTGTCTTTTCTCTTTAATTAATACTGAAGAGTATGATTGTTGGGTTTATGGTAAGCATATGCTTACATTTTACAAAAATTTAAAACTGTTGTGTCATTTTACATTCTTAGCGTTAGTGTAATGAGAATTTTAGGTGTTCTGCATCCTCACCAGTGCTTGCTGTGGTCAGTGTTTTTCATTTTAGTCATTCTAGCGAGTATGTAGAAGTATGTTACTGTGGTTTTAAATTGCATTGATCTTATGACTAATGATAGTAAATGTCTTTACTCATACTTTTTGCCATTTGCATATACTTTTGTGACCTGTCTATTCAAATATTTCACCTGTTTCGGTTGTACATCTTCTTACTGAATTATAAGAGTCCTTTGGATATTCTGGTTACAAATAGTTCGCCAAATATTTGTATTACAAATGGTTTCTTCCAGAGTGTAGCTTGCCTTTTCATTTTCTCAGTGATGTCTTTTGAGGAACAGAAGTTTTTAATTTTGATGTCTCATTGATCAATTCTTGCCTTTTATGGTTTTCACTATTTTGTGTACTGTCCAAGAAATGTTTGTATACCCCAGGTCACATATCTTTCTCCTATTTATGTGTCACATGCTATATAACAAGTTTCTGCCAACAGTGGGCCATATATATGACAATCCCATAAGATTATAATGTAGCTGAAAAATTCATATTGCTTAGTGATGTAAATGTTGTAAGTCATACAGCAGTGCATGACTCACATGTTTTGGTGATGCTGGTGTAATCAAACCTGTCCTGCCAGTTGTATAGAAATATAGCACATGCAGTTATGTACATAATACTTGATCGTGATAGTACATGACTGTGTTACTTCTTTATGTATTTTATATATTAATACTTTCCATTGTTTTTTAAAAGTGTATTACTTTTGCTTATTTTTAAAAAATAGGTAACTGTAAAACAGCATCAGGTGGGTCCTTCAGGTGATATTCCAAAAGAAGGCATTGTTAGCATAGGAGATGACAACTTGATGGCTACTCCTAAAGACCTTCCAGTGGGACAAGATGTGGAGGTGGAAGACAGTGATGTTGATGATCCTGACTCTCTGTAGGTTTAGGCTAATGTATATGCTGTGTTTTCATTTTTAACCAAAAGTTGAAACGTTAAAAAAAATAGAAAAATGTTTATAAAGAATGTAAAGAAACAATATTTTTGTATAGCTGTACAGTGTGTTCATATTTTAAACTGTTATAAAAGAGTCAAGGTGTTTTTAAAAATTTAAAAGTTTATAAAGTGAAAAAGTTATAGAAAGCAAAGGTTAACTCATTACTGAAGAAAGAAAAATAATTTTCATAAATTATTTTATATAGTATACAGTGTTCATAAAGTCTACAGTAATCACCTAGGCCTTCATATGCACTGACCACTCACTCAAAGCAGCTTCCAATCCTGCAAGTTTCATTCATAGTATTATAAGTGCAGTAGACAAGTGTATCATTTTTAAATCTTCTATATCATATTTTTACTGTACTTTTCTAGATGTGTTTAGATATACAGATATCATTGTGTTACACCTGCCTAGAGTCTTCAGTACAGTAACATGCTATACAGTTCTGTACCTAGAAGTAGTAGGCGATGCCATTTAGGTTTATGTAAGTAAACCCTATGATGTTGGCACAATGATGAATTGGTCTAATTGCACATTTCTCAGAATGTATCCCCATCATTAAGCAGTGCATGACTGTATTTTCTTCTAAAACTTTTTAAGTTGTACCTATTACATGTATAGGTCTGAGATCCATTTTAATTTTTAGGTATGCTGTGAGCTAAGAGTTGAGGTTCATTCCCCCCCCCCCCTCGCATATAGAAATCTTGTTCTTTCACTATCTTTCATTGAAAGGGCTGTCCTTTAGTCAGACATGGTGGCTTATACTTGTAATCCCAGCACTTTGGGAGGCTGAGGCAGAAAGACCACTTATGTCCAGGAGTTTCAGACCAGCCTGGGCAACACAGCAAGACCCTGTCTCTACAAAATAAAAAATTTAAAAAATTAGCCCAGCCTGGTGGTACAAGGCAGAATTGGGGGCATTGCTTGAGCCCAGGAGGTTGATGCTGCAGTGATCCATGGTCATACCACTGCATTGCAGACTGGACAACACAGCAAGACCCTGTCTCAGAATAAAAAGACTGTTTTCTCCTGATTGTATAACTTGGGTCAAAACCATTTTTTCCTGATTGATGACTTGGGTACCTCTGTTGAAAATCAGTTTGTCACACATATGGGTCTGTTTGTGCACTGTCTATCCTGTTTAATTGATCTTTGAGTCTCTCTTTATATCAGTACCATGCTAACTTGATAACTGTAGCTTTGGGGATGTATTTTGAAATAGAGAAAAACTTTGTTCTTTTTTCAGAATTGTTTTGACTCTTCTGTGTCCTCTGCATTTTCATATAAATTTCTTGTCATGTTAATTTTTACAAAAAAGCCTGCTGTAACTTTGATTATGATTGCATTTAATCAGTAAATCTATTTAAAAATATTGAGTCTTCTAATTCACAGACACACACTCTGTTTGCTTATGGATTTCTCTAATGTCTGTTGAAGCACTGTAGTTACAGTGTATAGGTTTGTATAATTTTTCATTTATTCTTTACATATTCCCATTTTTTCCCGTTTACACTTGTTTGTTGTTAGCATATAAGAATATAGTTAGATTTTATGTATTGACCTTGTATTCCATGGCCTTTCTAAGCTCACTTATTAGTTCTAGAAACCCTTTTCTAAATTTCTTTGAAATGTCTATGTAGATAGTCTTGCTCTTTGTGAATAATGGCAGTTTTACTTCCATTCTAGTTTGTATGGCATGTATATATTTGTCTGTTTAATTGTCTATTTGTCTATGTGTCTTTCACTGCCTGTGACTGCTAGTACAGTGTTGAACAGAAGTAGTGAACATTGTGTTTTTGTTCTCTATCTCGGAAAAGATTCAATCTTTTATTATTAAGTGTGATATTAGTCATAAGTTTTTCATATATACCTTCTATTAGGTTAAGTTCTCTCCTATTCCTAGAAGATTTTACTATCAGTGGACCTTGACTTTTCTTTAAAGGTTTTTGTGCCTCCATTGAGATGATCATATGGTTATTTATATAGACCCGGAGTCTCACTCTGTCGCCTAGGCTGAACATTTTCCTTCATTCTGAAACATTTTCTTGAACAATTTCTAGTTCAGTGTCTCTGGTGGTGAGTTCTCTAACATGCATGTCTGATAATGGCTTTATTTTCCTCTCATTTTTGGAAAGACATTTAGCTATGTATAAAATTCTAATTTGCCATTTTTACGTTTCATTACTATAAAGATATCATTGTACTTTCTTCTGGCTTATACAGTTTCTGTCAAGAAGTCTGATTTGTTCCTTGATGCTTCATGTGTCTTTTTTTCTGTGGTCACTGTTAAGCTTTTTCCTTTCAGCTATTGATTATGATGTGCCTTGGCATGGTTTCCTTCACAGTTCTTTGGCTTAGGGTGTTTTTGTTGTTGTTGTTGTTGTTGTTTGTTTGTTTTTGAGATGGAGTCTAGCTCTGTTGTCCAGGCTGGAGTGCAATGGGTGATCTCGGCTCACTGCAAGCTCCACCTCCTGGGTTCATGCAATTCTTCTGCCTCAGCCTCCCAAGTAGCTGGGACTACAGGTGTCCGCCAACACACCCAGCTAATTTTTTGTATTTTTAGTATAAACGGGGTTTCACCGTGTTAGCCAGGATGGCCTCTATCTCCTGACCTCGTGATCCACCTGCCTCGGCCTCCCAAAGTGCTGGGATTACAGGCGTGAGCCACTGCGCCCGGCCAGGCTTAGGGTGTTTTAAGCCTCATGGATCTGTAAGCATATAGTTTTCATTCAATTTGGAAAATTTTTGAACATCATTCTTTAAGTATTTTATTACTCATTTCTCTTGTTCCATCCTGAGAATCTACTTATATACATATTAGATATCTTCATGTTATCCCACTGTTTACTAATGGTCTCTTCATTTCTTTCAGTCTTTTCTCTGTCTTTAATTTTGTTTTTTTTTCCCCCTGTAGCTTTAAGTTTACTAATACTTTCTTCTCCAGTGTCTAGTAACATCTAGTATATTTTTTATTTCAGACATTTTCATCCCTTGAAATTTGATTTGGGACTTTTTTTTTTTCATCTTCATCTTACTGTGCTTCCCTCTACCTTTTGAACTTTTATATTTTCAGCAGCTATTTTATCATGATATTTGTCTAATTATATCTTATGTGTCATTTTTTCAGTCTGTTTTTATTCATTGATTATTCTCCTGATTATAGGTTATTTTCCTCTTTCTTTTTATGTCCTTTAATTTTTTATTGGATGCCAGACATTGAATTTTACATTGTTGGATGCTGGAAATTTGGTGATTAAAAAATATATTTGGGCATTATTCTTATGTATAAACAGTATGAGCCTATCAGTGCTTGCTTTTAAGCTTAGTAAGACTGGTCTGGAATATCCTTAGCTCTAGCACTAACATGGCTGCACTAAGGAGGCGGTATATTTTTAAAACTCTATTAGATGCCATAGTGTTTAGGAGATCTTTCTATTTTGCTGTGTGAGAACATGAAATATTTTTACCTCTGTGTGAGCTGAGTGATTGTTTCATCTGGTCTTTTTCAGTGGCTCTTTCCCTAGCCTTAGTATTTTCCCCACATACAGGTGCTGCTCAATGAGACTCCAAGGCAATCCATGGTAGGTCTCTTGAGCTCTGTCTTTGGTACTGTCTTCTTTCTAGTTACGTGTCTCATGAATTATAGATACCTTGGTCTCCCCAGTCTCTGAACTCTGTATCATTAAATCGAGGATCCTCATAGGCTCTTTTTGTTTCGTTTTCTTTTCCTCTCCCTGTGTTACAGCCTGGACATTGTTTCCAGGTAGCAAGCTGGAGTAACTATATCTATCACCTTATTCGTTTCCCTTTTCTCCTGGGCAACTGCAGATCTGTGCATTTAGTTATTTATCCAATTTTAGAAAATTTCGGGCATTCTTTTTCAAATGTCTTTCTCCTTTCAGTAATTTATATTACACATGTGTTAGATTCCTTGATAATGTCCAACAGGTCACTGAGGCTTTTTTTTTCATGGTTATAATTAATATCGATTATTTTGCTATGATTCCACGTTCGTAAGTCCATTCTCTTTCAGTGTCAAATCTGTTAATTCCATCTAGTGAATCTTTTATTTTAGATTTTTTTTTAGTCTCTACAGTCTCATTTGTTTCTGTTTCCCTTTATCTCTTTTTTATGTTCATGTACTATTTTAAAGTCAGTATCTATTAATTCCATCATGTCTATCATTTTTAGGTATGTTTCTAATGACTGATTTTTCTCTTGGTTATAGGTCATATTTTCTTGCATCTTGTCATGTTTAGTAAATGTTGATTGGATGTTAAATCACTTGTTCTTGTTTTTTTTTAAAAATTTTTTCTCATCTTTATTGAGGTATAATGAACAAATAAAATTGTATAAATTTTAGGTATACAGTGTAGTGATTTGATGCATGTATGTATTTTGAAAGGATTGCCACAATTGAATTAGTGAATACATCTGTTACCTATCATTTACCTTTGTGTGTGTGTGTGTAATCCCAGCTCACTGCAACCTCCACCTCCCAGGTTCAACTAATTCTCGTGCCTCAGCCTCCTGAGTAGCTGGGATTATGGCACCCACCACCACGCCCAGCTATTTTTGTGTGTTTTTAGTAGAAACGGTTTTCGCTATGTGTGATGAGAATACCTAAGACCTACTCTCTTAGCAAATTTTAAATATACAGTACAGTATCATTAACTATAGTCACAATGCTGTACATTAGATCCCCAGAACTTATTCATAACTGGAAGTTTGTACCATTTGACCAGTATCTCTCCATTTTACTTACCTTCCCTACCCCAGCTGCTGGCAACCATCATTCTACTTTCTGTTTCTGTGAGTTTGACTCTTTTAGATTCCACATATAAGTGGATCATACAGTATTTGTCATCTCTGACTTATCTTATTTAACATAATGCCCTCCAGGTTCACCCATGTTGTCACAAATGGTAGGACTTCCTTCTTTTTATGGCTGAAGAGTATTCCATTATATAAATATACAACATTTTCATTATCCATTTATCTGCTGATAGATGTTTCTTCTTCGTATCCAAGAAATCTATATATAGAGAGTGCTTCCATTCTTGGAATAGAGATACCTGCAGTCCTGCCTTAATTTCAGTGAAAAATGCTACAGTGTATGTGGGAGTGCAAATATCTATTTGAAATATTAATGTCATTTCCTTCAGATAGATATATATCTAGACGTGAGATTGTGGGATTATATGATAGTTCTATTTTTCATTTCTTGTGGAGCCTCCATACTGTTTTCCATAATGGCTATACCAATTTACATTTCCACCAACAGTGCACAAGGGTTCCCTTTTCTCCACATCCTTACCAGCACTTGCTATCTCATCTTTTTTATAATAGCCATCCTAACAGGTGTGTGGTAATATCTCATTGTGGTTTTGATTTGCGTTTCTCTGATGACTAATGATCTGTCTTGAGCACCTTTTCGTGTATCTCTTGGGCACTCATATATTTTCTTTGAAAAGTATATTCAGGTCCTTTGCCTATTTTTTGATCAGATTTTTTTCTTTTTTCTTTTCTTTTCTTTTCTTTTTTTTTGAGATGGAGTTTTGCTGTTTTTGCCTAGGCTGGAATGCAGTGGTGCGATCTCGGCTCACTGCAATCTCTGCCGGCCGGGTGCAAGCGATTCTCCTGCCTCAGCTTCCCGAGCAGCTGGAATTACAGGTGCCGCCACCACACCCGGCTGATTTTTGTATTTTTACTAGAGATGGGGTTTCACTGTGTTGGTCAGGCTGGTCTCAAACTCCTGACCTCATGATCCCCCCTCCTCAGCCTCCCAAAGTGTTGGGATTACAGACGTCAGCCACCGTGCCCAGCCAAGTTTTGTATATATTTGGGATATTGACCTCTTATCAGATATATTATTTGCAAGTATTTTCTCCCATTCCATAGGTTTTTGACTCTGTTGATTGTTTTATTTGCTTCACACAAGCAGAGATAAATAGTAGTCACACCTATTTCTCTCTGCCTTTGTTGCTTGTGCTTTTGGTGTCATATCCAGGAGATAATTGCCAAGACCAATATCAAGGAGGTTTTCTTTGGTATGTTTTCTTCTAGAAGTTTTCTACTTTCAGGTCTTACGTGTAAGTTTTTAATCCATTTTGAGTTGGTTTTTCAATATGATGAAAGATAAGGCTCCAGTTTCATTCTTTTGCATGTGTATATCCAGTTTTCCTACAACTATTTATTGAAGAGATTGTTCTTTCTCCCTTATGTATTTTTGGTACCCTTGTCAAATGTTTGTTGACCATATAGGCATGGATTTATTTTTGGCTTTTGATTCTCTTCCATTGATTAGATAATTTGAGTTTTACATGAGTTACTGGATTTTGTTTTCTTCTGTCAGAGTGTTAGTTTTTATTCTGGAAGGCAGTATTTACAAATATGATTGATATTTCAGTCTTGATGTTAGTTTTGTTCGTGTAAGCTCAGGTTTCACTCTGACTCTTTTGAGATATATACTGAATGCCTAAGAGTTCAGTAATGACTCTCCTCTGACTGCGTAGAAATTGAATGTCTCTCAGCTCTGTGTGAGCTTTAGGAACTATTACATGTATACAGCTTTCCATTCCTTCTCTGCTTGTCTTCATAAAGTTTAACCCCACACATGCACTGCTTAGTATTCAACAGCAGACTCAACTGTGCAGATTCTGTATAGCTTCCTCCTCGCTAGTGTTCTGTCCTGCAAATGGCATCTACCTCATCATCCTGAAAATCTGATGTTTATCTTTTCAGCAGTGAAACCCTTGAATTAGGTTTATGATTTTTCTTCCTGAATAATGTGTCAGAAAGTGCCCCCAGACAAAAGGAGGATAATCATATGGCTCACCTCATTTGTTTCTGTTGTAACAGGGACCATCATCATGCACTTCCTGTTGTCCAGTATCTAATGAGTGTTCTATTATATATTTGCTCAGTTCTCATTTTCTGTTTTAGATATGCCCATCAAATGTTTAGGGCAGTTGGGTAAGTTCAGTCCCATTGACTTTTCACTCATATATTCTGATTTTTAACTAGTAGTTAACTAAAAAATATAAAAATTTTGAAATTTAAAATATAAAAAAATCTGAAATTTATCGTACTATATTGTGAGATTAAAAATCTAATTTTTCTTCAACATGGTTGGAAGGCTGTTTTCACATTTTCTCTCTCTATATACTACTGAAAAGAATATCATTGTGTAGAAGATGGCTTCTATATTTTTATGTGTGTATGTATGTATGTTTGTATGTATGTATGTATGTATTTTTGAGACAGAGTGTTGCTCTGTCACTTAGGCTGGAGTGCAGTGGTGTAATCCCAGCTCACTGCAACCTCCACCTCCCGGGTTCAACCAATTCTTGTGCCTCAGCCTCCTGAGTAGCTGGGATTATGGCATCCACCACCACGCCCAGCTATTTTTGTGTGTTTTTAGTAGAAACATGTTTCGCTATGTTGCCCAGGCTGGTTTTGAACTCTTGAGCTCAGGCAATCCGCCTGTCTCGGCCTCCCAAAGTGCTAGGATTACAGGTGTGAGCCACTGCACCCAGCGTATATTTTCATTTTTTGTTTAAGGAAATTTCTAGGAGAGCAACTACTGAACTTTAAAAATTATCTTGCTATCTATTGCCAGATTGTTTTGAAAAGAGTATCTGTTTACATACCAGCCAACGGTGTATAAAGATGCTTATCTCACTTCACTTTCACTGACAATGCAAATATTTCATGGATTTAAAATTCTTGTTTTTTAAGTTTTTTAAGTTTTGTCTCTGTTGCATTGATTATTATAAGGTGGCCTATGTTCATATACATTAAAAATTTGTAGCCCTCTCAGGTTAATTATACCTTTACCCATTTTCTTGTGTTTTAGTCTTTTAATTTTTTTATATTAAGGATATGAGCTTTGTCACATGTTATAAATACTCCATTTTATTTCTATCTTTGCTACTTTATATGGCTAAATCTACTGGACTTTCCCTCTGTTATTCCATTTCTTTTTTATATTTTTCAACTTTTATTTTAAATTCAAGAAGCTACATGTGCAGGTTTGTTACCTGGGTATACAGCTATGATGCTGAGGTTTGGCATACAAATGATCCCATGACCAGGTACTGAGCATAGTACCCAACAGTTAGTTTTTCCACCCTTTTCCTCCCCTCCTCTAGTAGTTTCCAGTTTCTATAGTTACCATATTTATGTCCATTTAGCTCCCACTTATAAGTGAGAGCAAGCAGTATTTGATTTTCTATTCCTGTGTTAATTCACTTCAGATAATGGCCTCCAGCTGCATCCATGTTGCTGCAAAGGACGGGATTTTGTTCTTTTTATGAAAAAAAGAATATATATATCCATGGCATATATATACACCACATTTTCTTAATCCGGTCTATCCATGTCTTTGCTATTGTGAATAGTTCTGTGATGAACATGGAAGTCCATGTGTCTACTTGACAGAACAATTTGTTTTCTTTTGGGTACACACTCAGTAATGTGTTTGCTGGGTCAAATGGTAGCTTCATTTTAAGTTCTTTGAGAAATTTCAAGATCGGTTTTCATAGTGGCTGACTTAATGTACATTCCCACCAACAGTGTTACAAGCATTCCCTTTTCTCTGCAGCCTTATCAACATGTTATTGTACTATTAGACTGATTATTGTTTGATATATTAATAACCATTCTGACTGGTATGAGATGATATCTCATTGTGGTTTTGATTTATATTTCCCTGAAGATTACTGTTGTGCAGCATTTTTTCATGTTTGGTGGCTGCATGTATGTCTTCTTTTGAGAAATGTCTGTTCATGTCATTTGCTCATTTTTTATTGGGTTACTTGTGTTTAGCTTGTTCAATTGTTTAACTTTCTTATACTTTTTGGATATTAGACCTTTGTCAGATAGTTTATGAATATTTTATCCCATTCTGTAGGTTTACTCTGTTGATAGTTTCTTTTGCTATACAGATGCTCTTTAGTGTAATTAGGTCTCACTTGTCAATGTTTGGTTTTGTTCAATTGCTATTGAGGACTTAGTCATATAATATTTTCCAATGCCGATGTCTAGAATGGTGTTTCTTAGATTTTCTTCTAGGATTCTTATAGTTTGAGGTTTTACATTTAAATCTTTAATGAATATTGAATTAATTTTTGTATATGGTAAAAGATAGGGGTTCAGTTTCATTCCTCTGCATATGGCTCACCAGCCGTCGAAGCACCATTTATTGAATAAGGAGTCCTTTCCCCATTGCTTATATTTATCAGCCTTGCCAAAGATTAGATGATTGTAGGTGGGTGGCTTTATTTCTGTTCCATTGGCCTTTGTGTCTGTTTTCTTGTACAGTGCCATGCTGGTTTGGTTACTGTAGCCTTATAGTATAGTTTGAAGTCAGGTAATGTGATGCCTCCAGCTTTCTTCTTTTTGCTTAGGATTGCTTTGGCTATTCTGGCTCTTTTTTAGTTTCTTGTGAATTTTAGCATAGTTTTTTTTTTTTTTTTTTTTTTTTTGCCAGTTCTGTGAAAAATGATGTTGGTAGTTTGATAGGTATAGCCTTGAATCTGTAGATTGCTTTGGGCAGGCAAATATGGCTATTTTACTGATGCTGATTCTTCCAATCCATGAACATGGAATGTTTTTCCATTTGTTTGTGTCATCTATGATTTCTTTTAATGGTGTTTTAATGGTGTTTTGTAGTCCTCCTTGTAATGATCTTTTACCTTATTGGTTAGATGTCTTCCTGGATATTTTTGTGTGTGTGTGGCTATTGTAAATGATTTGGCTCTCAGCTTGGATGTTACCAGTATACAGAAATGCTGCTGATTTTTGCACATTGATTTTCTCTCCTGAAAACTTGCAAAAATCATTTATCAGTTCTAATAGTCTTTTGGTGGAGGCCTTAGGGTTTCCTGAGTATTGAATCATTATCAGTAAAGAGAGATAGTTAGACTTTTTCTTTTCTCATTAGGATGCCTTTTTATTTCTTTCTTTTGCCTGATTTGCTCTGGCTAGCACTTTCCAGTACTATGTTGAATAGGAGTGGTGAGAGTGGGCATCCATATCTTGTTCCAGTTCTCAAGGGGAATGCTTCCAGTTTTTGCCTATTAGTATGATGTTGCCTGTGGGTTTGTCATAGATGGCGTTTGTTATTTTCAGGTATGTTCCTTTGATGCCTAGTTTGTTGAGGGTTTTTATCATAAAGTGATGTTGGATTTTATTGAAAACTAATTTGGTTTATGTGGTGAATCACATTTATTGATTTGTATATGTTGAACCACCTTTGCATCCCAGGAATGACACCTACTTAATCATGGTGAATTAACTTTTTGACGTGTTCTTCAATTCCGTTTCCTAGTATTTTGTTGAGGATTTTTGCACCTGTGTTCATCAGGGATATTGTCCTGTGATTTTCTTTCTTGTGTCTTTGCCAGGTTTTGGTATCAGGATGTTACTGGCTTTGTAAAATGATATTTTTATCATTTTATCTACTGAATAGTTTCAGTAGAATTTTTACCAACTCTTCTTTGTACCTCGCATAGAATTCAGCTGTGAATCCGTCTTGTTTGGGACTTTTTTGGCTGGTAGGTTTTTTTTATTACTATTTCAATTTTGGAACTCGATATTGGTCAGTACAGTGTTTCAATTTCTTCCTCATTCAGTCTTGGGATATTGTGTGTTTCCAGGAATTTATCCATTTCCTCTAGATTTTCTTGTTCATTTGTGTAGACACGTAGCCTCTGAGGACCTTTCGTATTTCTGTGGGATCAGTTGTAATGTAATCTTTGTCATTTCTGATTGTGGTTAGTTGTACCTTCTCTTTTCCTTTGTTAATCTCACTAGCAGTCTAGCAATGTTCCTTATCCTTTCAACGAACCAACTTTTGGCTTCATCACTTCCTTATGTGTATTTTTAGGTCTTAATTTCATTCCATCCTGCTCTGATTTTAGTTATTTCTTTTCTTCTGCTAGCTTATGGGTTAGTTTGTTCTTGTTTTCCTGGTTCCTCTAGATGCGATGTTAGAGTTTTAATTTGAGAACTTTCTAATGTTTTGAGGTAGGCATTTAGTGCTTTCAGCTTTCCTCTTAACACTGCTTTTGCTGCATCTCTTGAATTTTAGTGTGTTGTGTACCTATTTTCATTTATTTCAAATAACATTTTTATTTCTGCCTTGATTTTGTTGTTTACCCAAAAGACATTCAGGAGCAAGATGTTTAATTTTCATGTAACTGCATGGTTTTGGGATATCTTCTTGGTATTGATTTCTGTTTTTATTCCACTATGGTCCAAGAGTATAGTTAGTATGATTTCAGGGTTGTTGTTTTTTCTTTTCTCTTTTTTTTTTTTTTTTAACTTTTTTGAGACTTAAATTAAGGATGAGCATGTGGTCAGTCTTGGAGTATTGTTCCATGTGCACATGAGAAGAATATATATTCTGTGGTTGATGGAGAGAGTATTCTGTAGATGTTTTTCAGATTCAGTTGGTCAAGCATTGAGTTTAAGTCCAGAATGTGTAAGTTTTCTGCCTCGATCTCACTAATGCTAGTGGGGTGCTGAACTCCCCCACTATTATTGTGTTGCTATTTATGTCTTTTTGTAGATCTAATAGTGCTTGTTTTATGACTCTGGGTGCTCCAATATTGGGTGCATACATACATGTGAGATATGTATATATGGAAGATATATACATATATGGAAGATATATAGAGAGAGAAGATAGATATATGTGTGATAGTTAAGTCTTCTTGTTGAATTGAACCCTTTATCATTACGTAATACTCTTCTTTGTCTTTTTTTTTTTTTTTTTAATTTACTGCTGTTAGTTTGAAGTCTGTTTTATCAGATGAAAGAATAGTGATTCCTGCTCTTTTTTGTTTTCCATTTGTGTGGTAGCTCTTTCTCCAAACCTTTACTTTGAGCCTATGGGAGTCATTATGTATAAGATGGGTCTCTTGAAGACAGCCAGATGGGATAAGTCTTGTTTTTTTATCCAACATGCCACTCTGTGTCTTTTAAGTGAGGTGTTCAGACCATTTACATTCAAAGCTAATACTGTTATGTGATGTTTTGATCCTATCATGAAGTTATTCGCTGGTTGCTTTATACTTTCCAGTGTGTGGTTGCTTTATACGGTCTGTGGGCTATATACTTCAATGCATTTTTGTGGTAGCATTTATTTTTCTTTTGTTTCTATATTTAGAACTCTCTTAAGGATCTCTCATAAGGCTGATCTAGTCGTAACAAATTCCCTTAGTGCTTGTTTGTCTGGAAAAGATTTTACTTCTCCTTCACTTATGAAGCTTAGATTGGCAAGATACGAAATTCTTGGTTGGAATTTCTTTCTTTCTTTTTCTTTCTTTCTTTTTTTTTTTTTTTATTAAGAATGCTAAAAATAGGCCTCCAATCTCTCCTGGCTGGTAAGGTTTCTGCTGAGAAGTTGACTGTAGGCCTAATGGCATTCCCTTTGATCTGCCCTTTTTCTCTAGCTGCCTTTAAGATGTTTTTTTTTCTTTGGTGTTGACCTTGGACAGTCTGGTGACAGTGTGCCTTGGTGATGTTTATTTTGTATAGTATCTCACAGTTGTACTCTGGATTTCTTGTATCTGGATATCTGCCTCCCTAACAAGATTACCAAAGTTTTCTTGAGTTGTTTCCTCAAATATATTTTCCTCATTGTTTACTTTTTCTTCTTCTTTCTCAGAAATACCAGTAATTTGTAAGTTTTATCACTTTTTGTAATCCCTTATTTCTTGAATGCTTTATTCATTTTTTAAAATTATTTTTTCTTTATTTTTGTCTGACTGGATTAGTTTGAAATACTGGTCTTCAGGCTCTGCAAGTCTTTCTTCTGCTTGGTCCAGTCTATTGTTAAAACTTTCAGTTGTATTTTGAAATTCCTTATGTGATTTTTTTCAATTCCAGAAAGTCTGATTGATTTCTCTTAAAGATGCTTATTTCTTCCTTCATTTCCTGGATTACTTTAGAAGTATTTTTTGGTTGATATTCAGCCTCGTCTTGGATCTCATTTGGCTTACTTGCAGTCCATACTTTGAATTCTTTATCTGTCATTTCTCAGTTTCCATTTTGGTTAGAGACCATTTCTGAAGAGCTAGTGTGATCCTTTGGTGGTATCACTACATTCAGATTTTTCATAGTGCTGGAATTCTTATGCTGCTTTTTCCTTATCTGGAGACCCTAACACTTGTAACTTTGTAATTATTTTCATGCGGGTAGGATTTTTTTCTTTCCTTTCTTTCCCCATAATTTTATTATATATTTTTCTCCTTTCCCTTTTCTTCCCCTCCCTTCAGGATGTGACCATAGAGAATTCTGGGTAGGGTCTTTGACTTTGTTTCTTTAGTTGTCTGTGCTTCTTTTGGCCAATTTTATTTTGGGCTGTGGCATTTAACCTGCAAGCCTGTAGATGGCACTTAGAGGTAAGAGCCAACTGCAGCCTGCATGGCTTAGTGTATACGTTGATACTTGTTCACTGGCAGAAGCTCTTTGTTGCCATAGGCAATGGCCAATTCATGGAATGTACCATAGTCTGAGCTCACTGCCCAGCCCCAGGGTTGGGGGGTTGGCAGAGGGCAGGAACGGCAGGGCCAGACCTGACAGGTCCACGTACAGGTCCCCTGATGACAGACACAGGCACTAGTGCCAATGGAGAATTCAGTAGGTGGCCACCAAGGGCCCAGAGATGTGCCTAGTAGTGTAGCTGGGAAACTTCCTCAGCCCCAAGTTCTCTGCACAGGGATAGGGGATGGTCTAAACTTCTAGTCCAGGAGAGTAGCTGCTCAAGATACCTACAGCATGGAGCAGAGGCCCCCTGCACCAAGATCTCTGCATAGGAGGGGGTGGGGTGACTTGAACTCCAGAAGCAGGCAAGGAGGTGCTCTGCATGCCTAGAGATCTGCCTGGGTATGGAGCAGAGAGAGCTGTGCTTTACCATAACCTGTGTGAGGAGGAGTGCCGTGGCTTAGGCTGCTGAACTAGGCAAACGGTTACTCTGGATGCCGGAGATAAGCTTGGAGATGTAGCAGAAAGGGCCCTACTGCACCATGATCTCAGGAGAACAGAGTGGGGTACCCAGCAATGGCACATGCAAATCTGTTCCAGGTTGCCAACCTAGTCGTGACTGCAAGTTTTGCAGCCCAGGAGAAACTGCAGCTTTAGCAGCTCTCCTGCTGCCCCAGGCTTGCAACTTGGGAAAGCACAATTCTAGCCCTATTGTTGGGGCACTTTCCAGTTTTGGCTGTGAAGCCCCTATCCCACTCCAGAGCAGGTGTTTTAATCTCTGGTCCAAGACTAACATGCCTGTGCAGCCACACTGCTGGGTCATCAAGGAATGGCTGACTTTTTATGTGCCCAAATTAAAAACATTGTCCTGCTCTTTTTCCCGGTTCTGGGAAAATGCCTGCAGCTTTTCCCCTCACGGTGACTCCAAGCCACTCCCCAGGTAAGCTCCAGGATTGAGAGAAATGAAGTGCTCTCCCTTGGCCTGGGTTGTTTGGATCCCCAGTGGAAGGGTGAGTCACAGAGGGAGGCTCCCTGCCTCTCTCATGCACTGGGACTTCACTTCACGTTTATCAGCTGGATGCCATCACTGGGGCTATTTGCAAGCCTTCTCCTCTCTGGGATCTGACATGTACTGCATGATTTCAGTACATTCCCGTTTCCCTTCTTGAATTAAAGCTCACAGAGTTATCTTTATCTTGCTGTGTCCAAGTGGCTGAGGCATGCAGAAAGCCTCCAATCCACCATCTTGGGGAAAAGCGAAAAGTCTATTTCTTCCATTTCTTTTATGCTTAGAAAATTATTCTTCATCTTGAGACTTCATAACTACTTACACATGTTTTCTAGTTTTAAATTTTATGTTTGACTAATACATACGAATTTTGTTATGATATGAGGTGAAAATTACATTTTATGCTTCTTCAGAGTTAATTATTGTTGCACTATTTATTAGTCATTTTCCCATATACCTTATCATATATTGTCATGTTCAAGTATTCTGTATTAAATTTTATAACCTAAAATAACGTGTTCCTTGCTTCGTTATTTCTTTGGTCTTTAATTTGTGTGCCTATTCCATATGAATTGTAGTTATATAGGTCAATTTCTTTAGACAAACCTTTTTCTTGAAGGCGCTATTTAATATGTTGCACCAAAAACCTTCTGGTTCAATAATACCCTAGCTCACCTCATTCAGTTTTTTCTAAAGGAATGGTGTATTATTTCTGCCTTCACATTCTCTTTTCAGCCCACCTAAATATGACAACTTACCTTTGAAAAGTAACAGATGACCTAATTCCTAAGTTCAGCAAATGTTCCTGTCTTTCTGAAACTTTATTTTCCCTTCACTTCTTGTATTCTTGCTTCCTTTTTTTTACATCTCTTAGTATTCCACGTCAATGTCCTGTTTTGCTTCTTTTTTCTGTCCTATGTATAGTAGTACCCTAAGATTCTGCCTTCACTTATCTTTTCAGTTTTTACTGAATTCCTAGACTATTCTTTGCTTTCTTAGTCTTAACAATATCCTTTCTATGAATGATTCCCATATCTACCTTCATGACCTTGCAAAGCTGTGTTATCAAATGCCTATTTAGATATCAGCATGTCAAAATAAAACCCATTGCTCCTCTGTCCCCATTCCCATTCTTTTCCTTTATATCAGCATCTACTCAGTCAGCCATAGAAAAACCTCAACATTGTTGATTTCTCCCTTGACCCAAGTGGTAAAAGCTAGTTCCCTCTGGAATATTGATTCTCCTTATATGTCTGTTACTACTACCTTAGCTGATGTCCCTCAGAAGCTCTCTGCGAGCTCAAATATAACTTCTGATATTTCCAAACATGCTTATTCTTTAAGTGTCTTCTCTACTTTATAATAATTACCTTAATTTCAGTAGAAAAGTTTATGTATCTGGCTCTTGTAACCAGACAGTTATGTCCTTACAGATTGGTACGGTTTTCTCTCATTGTGTCTGCAGCTTTTCACAACAGTGGTGTCAGTAACTTTTTTGTTGTAGTTTAAAAATTGTTTAGCAGGCTGTAGTCTCAGGCATTTTTAGTTGATTCTCTCATTTTCACCTGAATTGCCTTTTTAAAATTATGCTAATTATTTCATTTTATTTTTAAGTTCCAGGGTACATGTGCAGGATGTGCAGGTTTGTTACATAGGTAAATGTGTGCCATGGTGGTTTGCTGCACCTATCAACCCATCACCTAAGTATTAAGCCCAGCATGCATTAGCCATTTTTCCTGATGATCTCCCTCCCCTGGCTCCGCCCCACAAAGCCCTAATGTGTGGTATTGTTCTCCCTGTGACCATGTGTTCTCATTGTTCAGCTCCCACTTATGAGTGAGAACATGCAGTGTTTGGTTTTCTGTTCCTGCGTTAGTTTGCCGAGGATAATGGCTTCCAGCTCCATTCATGTCCCTGCAGAGGACATGAGCTCATTCCTTTTTATGGCTGCATAGTATTCCATGGGTTATATGTACTACATTTTCTTTATCCATCTATCATTGATGGGCACTTGGGTTGATTCCATGACTTTGCTATTGTGAATAGTGCTGCAATGAACATATGCATGCATGTATCTTTGTAGTAGAATGATTTGTATTCCTTTGGGTATATACCCAGTAATGAAATTGCTGGGTCAAAGGGTATTTCTGGTTCTAGGTCTTTGAGGAATTGCCACACTTGTCTTCCACAATGGTTGAACTCATTTACATTCTCACCAACAGCGTAAAAGTGTTCCCATCTCTCTGTAGCCCTGCCAGCATCTATCTGTTTCATGACTTTTTAATAATCACCATTCTGACTAGTGTGAGATGGTATCTCATTGTGGTTTTCGTTTGCATCCTCTAATCATCAGTGATGTCGAGCTTTTTTTCATGTGTTTGTTGGTCACATAAATGTCCTTTTTTGAGAAGTGTCTGTTCACGTCCTTTGCCCAGTTTTGAATGGGGTTGTTCTTTTCTTGTAAATTTGTTTAAGTTCCTTGTAGACTCTGGATATTAGACCTTTGTCAGATGTCTAGGTTGCAAAAAGTTTCTTCCATTCTGTAGGTTGTCTGTTCACTCTGATGGTAGTTTCTTTTGCTGTGCAGAAGCTCTTTAGTTTAATTAGATCCCATTTGTCAATTTTTGCTTTTGTTGCAATTGCTTTTGATGTTTTCATCATGAAATATTGCCCATATCTTTGTCCTGAATGGTATTACCTAGATTTTATTCTAGGGTTTTTATAGTTTGGGGTTTTACATTTGTCTTTAATCCATCTTGAGTTAATTTTTGTATAAAGTATAAATAAGGGGAGTTTCAGTTTTCTATACGTGGCTAGCTAGTTCTCCCAGCACCATTTATTAAATAGAGAGTCCTGGCCAGATGCGGTGGCTCATGCCTGTAATCCCAGCACTTTGAGAGGCTGAGGTGGGCAGATCACTTGAGGTCAGGAGTTTGAGACCAGCCTGGCCAACATGGTGAAATCCCATCTCTACTAAAAATACAAAAATTAGCCCAGTATGGTAGCACATGCCCATAAATCTCAGCTACTTAGGAGGCTGAGGCAGGAGAATCGCTTGAACTTGCAAGGTAGAGGTTTCTGTGAGCTGAGATCATGCCACTGCACTCCAGCGTGGGTGACAGGGCAGGACTCTGTCTCAATCAGTCAATCAATGAATCAGTCAATAGGGAGTCCTTTCCTATTGCTTATTTGTGTCAGATTTGTTAAAAATCAAATGGTTGTAGATACTTGGTCTTATTTCTGAGTTCTCTGTTCTGTTCCATTGGTTTATGTGTCTGTTTTTGTTACCAGTACCATGCTGTTTTGGTTACTGTAGCCTTGTAATATAGTTTGAAGTCAGGTAGTGTGATGGCTCCAGCTTTGTTCCTTTTGCTTAGGATTGTCTTGGCTCTACGGGTTCTTTTTTGGTTCCATATGAATTTTAAAATAGTTTTTTATAATTATGTGAAGAATTTCAGTTGTAGTTTATTGTGAATAGCATTGAATCGTAAATTACTTTGGTCAGTATGGCCATTTTCCCAATATTGATTCTTTGTATTCATTAGCCTGGAATGTTTTCCCTTTGTCTGTGTTCTCTCTCATTTCCTTGAGCCGTAGTTTGTAGTTCTCCTTGAAGAGGTCCTCCACTTCCCTTGTTAGCTGTATTTCTAGGTATTTTATTCTCTTTGTGGCACTTGTGAATGGGAGTTCATCCATGATTTGGTTCTCTGTTGTTGGTGTATAGGAATGCTTATGACTTTTGCACATTGATTTTCTATCCTCAGCCTTTGCCGAATTTGCTTATCAACTTAAGAAGCTTTTGGGCTGAGAGGATGGGATTTTCTAGATATAGGATCATGTCATCTGCAAACAAAGACAGTTTTACTTCCTCTCTTCCTATTTGAATGCTCTTTATTTTTTTCTCTTGCCCGATTGCCCTGGCAGCATTTCTATAACTATGTTGAGTAGGAGTGGTGAGAGAGGGCATCTTTGTCTTGTGCTGGTTTTCAAGGAGAATGCTTCTGGCTTTTGCCCATTCAGTGTGATATTTGCTGTGGGTTTGTCATAAGTAGCTCTTATTATTTTGATGTATGTTCTTTCGATATCTAGTTTATTGAGAGTTTTTAACATGAAGCGATGTTGAATTTTATTGAAGGCCTTTTCTGTGTCTATTGAGATAATAATGTGTTTTTTGTGTTCTGTTTATGTTATGAATTACATTCATTGATTTGTGTATGTGGAACCAAATTATGCTAATTTTTAACCTAAAATTCTTTCATACTTCTCATCTACAGAAAAAAAATTCTTGCTTATATCATGTTAGTAAAGATCCTAACCAGTCTGATCTCATCTTTTTTTTTCCCGGAAATCCTATTATTTCTCTGACTGTATATTGTTTTTTGTATACATGTGTTCCCTACATGTATTTTCTTGCCATTGCTGTTTTTCCTCTTTAGTATTAATGCTTTCTAAATTTTTATTAATCACCTACTATGTGCAGGTACTGTCCTAGGCTGTGTTGGAAATACAAATGAATAAAACTTGAGTAGCACTTTTTTGGGGATTTTTCCCTTAAGTTTTCCATTTATGAAAAACCCATTCTTCAAAACTTAAGTAAAGCTTTTTCTTATCTATCAAGTCTCCTCACATGATGCCAGCATAGATTAATCCCTCTTTGCCTTCAAAGTACTTTTAATATCTGAGTTATGAAATTTATGACAACCCTCTTTTTTTTTTAAATCAATACCTGTGTCCTCTTCATTCGTATTGCTTAATGGCAGGAATTATGTCTTTTGTTTAAACCACTTTGTTGAGTTATGATTGATATACAAAATGCTATATATATTTAATAGAAACAACTTGATGAATGTGGAGTTAAGTGTATACTTATGAGAACGTTACCACAATCAATGCTTGTAAACATAAGAGATTCCTCTTATCATTGTATTCCCTCTTTTTCTTTTCCAGTGCCCAGCAGTGACTTTAAAATAATTGATACTCACTAAATGAATGCTGAATTGAAAAGTTGATTGAGAGCCAAAGTAGAAACCGAGAAGGATTATCCAGAAAGTGAGGAGGCAAATCAGGAGAGAGTCGTATTACCAAAGCCCAGAAACGTGTTTCAAGAAAGAGGGCAGTAGGTGATGTCCTAAGCTTCAGAATTGGAAGAAGCAGTGCAGACTGTAAATAGATTATTGGATTTGGTGATTAAGAGGTTGTTGGTTATCTTAAGAATAAGTTCCATAAAGTAGTAAGGGTACACATCAGATAGCAGACTGAGAAGTAAATTCTTTCCCTTAAATATAATTTTTAGCTGATATTTTTATAGAAATTGGCTGGCAGACACATTGAAGATACATAGTCTAAATAAAGATCTAGAATCTTGCATATATTATATTGATTTAGGGAGGATCCATATTTTTTGTAAAGTTAAATGGATAGTGGACTTGACATTCTTTTAAGAAAATTTAGAAACCTAATCACTATTTTCATCTCGTTAGAAGTCTACCACAACTCCACATAGAGATCACACAATCTTTTCATCAAAGTTAGTGATATTTTGCATGGCAGAAATTATTTTAACCTGGAAAACGTGGCTCCTTCTACTTTCTATCCTTGTTAGGCTGGTAATAGATAGTATATGTCTAAATATATAAAATGAATGAATTTTGAAAACTATCCCTGAGTAATTGTATAAATGATTTGATTTTTCACATACTATATTGATTATTTGGAAGACATACTTAAAATTTCTGTAATCAGAATGCCTTTTAGAATAGATCATGTGTTATAGTTTTAACTGACAACCTTTTTTTCCTTGATGTTTTATAAAATGATGATGCAGTCCCAATTGGTAGCATATGAGATTTGATAAAATACAGTAATATAGTAGGAAGCATTAAAGTTTAGAGACTGCAAAAATATTTTAGTTTTAATATAATTATTGTTGTGCTACACTTTTTGGGGCTATAGATGAGATCTTCTCTCTCTCTCTCTCTCTGTTTGCTATGCCAGTGGGTCATGCATAAAGCTTATCTTAATAATACGCTGTTAAGCGAAGGTGAGGGTGGGAATGGGGAAGAATAAATTTGTAGGGAACCTGTTTTATGTTACCTGAAATAATGACTTGGTGTGTGCAGAACAAATCTTAGTTAACCATAATTTTCATCAATATTGTAGAAACATTATGAGTCAATGATCCATGTAAGGGAACAATTTCTGATCTTGCAGTCAAGAGTGCATTGACTGGTTCATTTTTTTCACAGACATGTATTGTGTATCTATTAATACTGTGATACCTGACAATTTACTCAGCACTGTGAACGATCTTTCATTGTTCTAAGCATGTTTCAACAACAAAGATTGATAGTCAGTTCCTAGTGCCTGAAACCTGGTCTGTCTTTATGTATGTTGTCCAATTGAGAGATAATATTTGTAGTTTCTTTAATGAAGAAGTGGCCTGTTGGAGAGCTGGGTGCTTGGTCACAGTAAGCACCCAGTGAATGTTTGTTGACTGTCGAATGGTATATGTTTTAAGTGGTTAACTAGGAAATGGATGGGCTTATAGTTTTAAGTGATTACATGAGAAAGGATTGGCATTGTAGCTAATTATTACTGAAAATAGAACATACGTTGAGAACCGTGATGACAATAATGGATGTTTCTCAGTTCCTTTTGGGCATTACTAAAATAAATGAAAAACATAAAACCTTAAAGTTTCTCAATAATTTGACTTTGACTTTGAAAATATTTCTAGAGATACTATGATGAATCAAAAATTGTGGAATATAACAAGTTCACGTAAATCAGTTTCAGCAAATTGGCGGTCTTGTCTTTGAAATCAAATAATTAAGTAGAAAATATATCTATGCTTGTGTTCATTTATTTTAGTAATGTCTCAATACCTAATCCTTGAAGAGTGAAGCAACAGTATAGTGAGAGGGAAATTGCAATCTGATGATGCATATTTTCCTCTGGTAACTGAAGGTTAAATGGGTAGCAAGCAGAATGCCTTAAACAAGATTGGTATATTGATTAAAACGCTGATTTAACAGCTCGCAGTTTCCCCTTGGAAACCTGGAAAAGATAAGCCAGCTGCTGTCTAGGAGTGCTCAGTGTCCACTGAGAGTACACTATCTATCATCACAATATGGTGATGAGAGGTGTTTTATGTTTGTGTTAATTTCCCCCACTAAATCAGTAATTATTACAATCCTGTCCCTGCTGTTTACCCTGCAGCTGTTTTTCCATTTGTCGAGAGAGCGGGTGTTCTCTGAGGACCGCACACGTTTCTATGGTGCAGAAATTGTCTCTGCCTTGGACTATCTACATTCCGGAAAGATTGTGTACCGTGATCTCAAGGTAAAAAAAAAAAAGTAATCAAAATTTTTTTTTGCAGAGACTATAGGGACAAACATAAAGTAATTACAAAGTGATACAGTTTTGAGAAAAGCAGCTTTTAGTTGGGAAAAAAGCACTATGTTTAAAAATTTAGTTCACTACATTTGGAGGAAATTTTATTCACTAACATGTATGTAGTTGATTTATGTGTGAGTTTTTGATTTGCAAAGTAATTTCTACTCGACTGCTCTGATCAAATAAAAATGTTAAACATGATTAAGTCAAATAACTTTACAAGTTACATTTAAAACAAGTTTTATTATGTTTACAGAAATGTTTTATGAAGAAGCATAGTAAGACTATTGGAAGGAACATATTCATTTTGATTTTAGCATTGACTTTGGGTAGTTTTAAATACCTGAAGCGTTTTAACATAATAGCCATTATTAATGTGCCTAGTTTTTTATTTATGAAAGCACTCTATTTGTTCTGTTGGTAATAGTGTCTTGACTGCTCTGAGTTCCATTATGATGAGACCCTTAGGATAGCTCGGGATTGGCAAACTTTCTGTAAAGGGCAGATAAAATAATTTAGGCTTTGATGTTCATATCGTCTCTTTTGCAAACTACTCAACTCCATCAGTGTAGGGTAAAAGCAGCCTCAGATATATGTAAATGAATATGTTTGGCTATGTTCCAGTAAATGAAATAGGCGATGGGCTCAGTTTAGTCCACAGGTTGTCATTTGTTGATCCCTGGAGTAACTCATACAAGGTAATAGTAATTCTCATGACAGTGTTATGAATTAGGTTGACTACATTAAAGGAATTTGTGCCAGGACACATTTTGAATAAATTGAATGTTACAGTCTTACTTTTATAAGAAGCAAATCGTATATAAAATTTGACACAGAATTGCCTTATTGATCAAATACTATTTCATGTAACATATTATAATGATTGGTAGAAACAGAAGTTACATGAGGCTTTTATGAAATTCTGTTTTGTTTGAAATGAGGTATATAGAAGCTATAAGATGTTGTTATAGGAAAAACTGAACTATGTACCTATAAAACATCTAGATCAGAGATGACCAGAGATGTCTAAGTGCCAAAACAGGCTACAGATTAATACAAATTAGTAGTTTGATTGTATTTAGCCTGAACCTTTTTATAACTAGGAATATGGCAGAATTCAGCATTCATGTTATCTGCATGGCCAGATAATCCTATACTGTCTAAATGTCTTAAATATCGATTTTTTTGAAGGAATTAGTTATGTGGTATGACAAAATATGTGTTAACTTTCCAAATATACTTAGAAGTAGTTAGCTCTGCTCTTCCTGAGTCCACTTCTCGCATTCCCACTACGTGTTTTATGAATCTTATTTGTAGGGGTGAAATGGGGAAGGATAGAAACAGGGATGCTTAGATTTAGGGCAATTAGAACAATTTTAAAGTAATAGGTAACATCCAGAAAGCTTAAATTCAAAAGATTGAATTATTAGCTTAAAGACTGCTAAAGAAGAGAATATTCATTTGATTGCAGTATCGATTATGATCTTGGTCAGTATTTCTTTAATCATTTCTGATCAAATGAATCAACATATTGAGGGGGGTGTGTATGTATTTTTGTTGTTGTTGTTGGGATGGAGTCTTGCTCTGTTACCAGGCTGGAGTGCAGTGGTGCCATCTTGGCTCACTGCAACCTCCAACTCCCTGGTTCTGGCGATTCTCCTGCCTCAGCCTCCTGAGTAGCTGGGATTATAGGCACATGCCACCATGCCCAGCTAATTTTTGTATTTTTAGTAGAGACGGGGTTTCACCGAGTTGGCTAGTCTTGATCTCCTGACCTTGTGATCCGCCCGCCTCAACCTTCTAAAGTGCTGGGATTAGGCATGAGCCACCATGCCCAGCCAACATATTGGTATATTGAAGCTCATTAAGTGAGTTCCACTGCCCCATTCTTTCTGATGATGGAATTAGACTAAATTTGTTAAACTGTAATATAAAATATTTACTTTGTTGAACTGTAATATAAAGTACTTACTTTATATATGAATATCAGTCAGTTAGTTACCAAATGCACAATTCACCAAGTTTACTTGACAATTAAGTGGTCTCTGCTCCCTGAGTTTATTTCTTAAAAAAAAAATAGCCTCAACTTAAAGATCTAAGTATATGTTTAGCATAGGACAGAAACTGTAAAGGTACACCTAGAAAAATCCATGTAACATAAGAAATCAAACATCCAAAACTTACACAAATGTTATTTGTATCCATAGTAACATGATTATTTATAATACAATGATGTATTTTAGGTAAGATCACAGAAATTTCGAGCTGGTCTTTAATTTATAGGTGATGTCCTTCAAACCTAGAGGCCTAGTAAATGACTTACTAAAAGTAATGACCTAAGTTGATAGCAGTAAGAATTTTTGGAACTCTTGAATCCTAGCTCCTTATTGAGTGTTCTTGTCACTATATCATTCTGACTTCTAGAGTTGAAATGAAATTATAGTGGGGGGATGTATATGGGGGGATGCAGTGGATTAACTTTGGGAATCTTTGTAAGCCTAAACTGCAAATTAAACTGCAGAAGGTAAGAGAATGAGTGTTTCAAATATATTTATACCAGATGTATTAAAGAACATTATCACGAACTGATTTAGGTACTCGCTTTGATCAGTCTCAGATTTGTCTCTGTTCTCATTACTAATAACTTTGACTTTGTTCAAATGCAAATCCAATTGCTATGCCTGCAGTAGCAGCACTTCTCAAGTAAATCCATACCCGTTTGCCACTGTCTCATTCAGCATTGGAGACAAAGCCTTCTTTTATGTGCAGGTTAACTTAAGATATTTTTATCAGTTCCTGTTTCCTAATAAATTAGTGTTTATAGCAACAGAAAAATTATTGAAAGCCTCGTTGTACTTTAGAAAGTAAGTTCATTTAATTTGTCAATACACATCATGTAATGAAGTTTTATTTTTATTAAGGACCCAAATTCCTTGTGATTACTTAAGGAAAACTGCTGTTGCTTCATGATTGCCTAAAAATTCGAAGAAATCTCTTCAAAGACTTCTTCAGTAGTGCAAATTGTGTGTTAAAATCTTCTTTTCTGCTTAGCTTATTTTACAAATACAACCAATGACCATGGCCATCTAAGCACAGCGTAGGCTGAACAGGGTCATTTGCAAAGGTGAATATAACGATACTGGAATTCATTAAGAATTAATTTTTCGCTAGTTTATGGGAGAAAATAATACATAACTTGTTGCTATATCCTATTTGTAGAACACTTAATCTTGTTTCCCACCTAATGTGAGAATAGTTAACCATTTACAGTATTAATATGAGAAAGCACCAAACAAATTTAGATACTTTCTAACACTTAGTAATGGCACGAAGGGGTGACTTCAGGGAGTTTTACCGTAGCCCTCCTCGACCTCGTCAGCTCCTTCATGTTCACCTCAAATAAATGCAGTTTGGATGGGAAAAGCATCCTTGCTTTGCTTGCTGAGTCTCAAGACACTTTCCCCAGCTCCCACTGCTAACTGGACGGTCACTGGATTCCTCCTATATAGAAATCTTAAGCCACTGCTCTTCATTCCTTCCACTTCTACAATCAAATTGTACTGGTATTCAACTATGTTCCTTATTCATAATAAATTTGTAAATAGCCTGGCAACCTATTTGGGGTCGATTTACATGATGAGTCCTTTTCTGGATTAAGAGGTTGAAGTGAAGAAACGTTTCTCTTCGGAATTTCAGCAAACTTTCCTCATTCCGTGGCCATTCAGTTTCTGCAGGTCAGCTTGTGACATTTTGGCACTGGATGCCCATAAACTTAAAACTGCAATTTTCGAGTAGGAATTCCTTACTGCCTTCTTGGGCCTGAGTGAGTCTTGGTGCCTAAAACTGAGTTTGATGTATGTGGGCTCAGATGCGGTGTTAAGAGTGAGTGACAGGAATTGTTTATTGCTATTGCTGCAGTAGTCATCGGAGCCCTCAGGAACTGCTATTTTCATTCCTTTGGTTAATCACAATGTCAGTCATTTAATTAAAACGATACCATATGTATGGTGTTTTTAAACTTTGAAATATTTAGTCTGGCCTACATTCAAGCATAGCTTCTCAGATTGGGTGCTACAAACAGGTTACAACCAAGCCTTGGCAGAGAAGCCTCCAGGCCAGTGAGTTCTGGTTTCAAGCATCTTGTCCAGTGAACCTGGTATGCCCCACCACTTTCAATCTTTATTTTACTGTGAAATGTAAAAGGTTGGGAAGCATTGTATTAAGACAGCTAGGATTTTTAAAGTTTAATTTTATGCTAGCCATCAACAAGAACAGGAGGAAACATAGTAATTTTTGTTACAATTTTGTGCCCACTGAGCCCAGGAAAAAAGATTTTAAAATCTACCATTTCTTCATATATGCACTGAATCCAGACCTTCTGTCAAATAATGCCTGTCCACTTCAGCTGGACCAAAAATGTTGCCCTTTTTTTTTGGTGGAAATTCTATGAGGAATTCGTCTATGAGAATTTGAGAAAAAATCAGACAAATTCTATGTCTGATTTTTTTTCTCTCCTCAAAAACATGAACTTGTAGATAACAACCCTCTGATAGAAATAGTAAGCACTACTTAGATATTTAATATACAATCTTGTTTCTTGTGATTTCATATTTGACTTCATCACTACTTTTGTTAGTGGATGCATCCATAAGCATAAGCATGCTGCCCTACTCTACATCTTGGAAACTAAGATTGACTGTGAATATCACACAGATGCGTGTAAAGTTTCATAAATTTAGAGTACCTGAGCAGTCAGTGACAATATGCATTACATATTATGTGGCTAACAAAGGGAAACAGGAAAGTGATTTAGAAGAGAAGACTAAAGAAAGATCATTTGTAAATTTTTTTCTTCCTCCTTTACACAGTAGAAAGATTCCTAAAAATGTATGACTACTGTAAATAATGTAAACACTACTTACATTATGTTAGTGTTAAATGAACCAACACAGTGATTTCCAGATGTTACTGATATATCTAGGCCATTGATACGCTTTGGAAAGACTTTCTGTGCAGTCTGCAGGTTTACGAATCACCCTGCTAATGGTTCCTGTATTTTACAGAAACTCTGTTAATGCATCCTGAGTAAAATTATCATGTATTGTATAACAGAACTGGACATTTTATTATCTCCTGATTTATCTTTATACAAGATTAGATTTGGGGATATTGTTTTTTAAGCTAATGCATCTCTATTTCATATTTTTGGTAGACAAGTTTTAGTTATTCATGCTCAGCAAAATGACATTTTAGGGTGGTGAGAGAACACAAAATAATTGATAGAAGAATGTGGACACTACTTCAAAATAACTGAGAAATTATGAGGCTGGGCACAGTAGCTCAAGCTTGTAATCCCAGCACTTTGGGAGGCAGAGTGGGCCGACTGTTTGAACCCAGGAGTTCGGGACCAGCCTGGGCAACGTGGCAAAATACCATCTCTTAGAAAAAGAAAGAAAGAAACAAACAAAAACTAGCGGGGCATGGTAGTGGTGCACGCCTGTGTACTCAGGAGGCTGAGGCGGGAGGATCAATTGAGCCTGGGAGGTTGAGGCTACAGTTAGCAGTGATTGTGCCACTGCATTCCAGCCTAGGCAACAGAGCGAGACCCTGTCTCAAAAAAAAAAAAAAAGAAAGAAAATTATAAAACATTTGTGTTTTGTTTTTTTGAGACAAGATTTCACTCTGTCACCCAGGCTGGAGTACAGTGGCACCATCTCTGCATATAACAACCTCCCCACACGCCTGGGGCTCAAGTGAGCCTCCCGCTTCGGCCTCCAGAGTAGCTTGCACCACAAGCACATGCCATCACGCACAGTTAGTTTTTTCTATTATTGGTAGAGATGGGGTTTCACCATGTTACCCAGGCTGGTCTCGAACTCCTGAGCTCAAGCAATCTGCCTGCCTCAGCCTCCCAAATTGTTGGGATTACAGGCATGAGCCACTGTGCCCAGCCTGTGTTTTGTTACTTAAAATAAATTATTGCATATGGAAAAATATTTTTAATACAGTCATTTGGCCGACAGAAATGTTTTATGGGGTTCCACTCTTGAACTTTGTTGTTTTCTTTAAAATACAGTGTTGTTTAGAAGAGCCCACATCATGACAATTTACAAATAAACCATGTTTTAGGGAAAGATCAGTTCATTTATTCAGTTTTTATAGGATGTTAAGTTTGCCTTTAACGTCTCATTTAATTTTCAAAACTATCACGTTGGATTGTTACTGTTATTTACTTTTGTTTTATAGATGAAATTGAAGCATGTAGAAATTAATAATATACCCAAGGTCACACAGTGAATAAGGGTTAAAGCTCAAATTTTAATATGAACCCTCTGACTTAGACCCATAGTCTTATCCATTTTCCTCTCTACTGCCTCCCAGACAGTATACTACCGTTCCCCATGGCCATGACCCTTACTGCATCTCTCACAATCATCCCTTGGGCTTATCTTACTTCTTACTATGTCATTGTAACGTTTTTAAAAGCTATTTTGTAAAACAAGTAGGGTAACTAGCCGTCTTGGTTTCCCCAGGACAGCCCAGTTTTAGCACTTACATGTCCTGCATTCTGAGAAACCCCTCGTTTCTGGGCAAACTGGGAGTTGGTCACCCTCAGCCTATTCCTTACCCAAACCTATCCTTGCATCTCATTTCATTCTTCATCTCACAACCATGATCTGAGGCTCAGAGATGAAATACAAGGTTACAGAATTAGATGCAAGTCAGAATTTTACACACACATACACACACAGAGAGCTTGGTATTAAAAAGCAGTGTTTATACATTTTGGTCTTTCTGTATCCAGCCACTTCAGAAATAACTTTGAGAAAATGTGGAGAAATAGTGCATCCTGTCTGTCGTGTTTCCGTGAAGACTTGCCCATGCACACAGAGCATGTGAGGAGATTACACACCAAACTAACGGGGATGGAATGGTGTAGAAAGTACATTCACATTTTGTTCAATGTTATGTATTGTTTGGAATTTTTACAAGAATTGTTAAGGTATTGTATTAGTAAAAGAGTATTCACTAAAGATCTTCAGCATTTTATGTGCTATATTTATATATTAAGCATATTTTTAAAAATTAATAACAGGGCATATACATTTTTATTCAGTAAAACAACAGAAGCTTTAGTATATACTTAACATTTCTCAATATGGCGAAGTGGGAGGGAGGAAGAAGAGAGGTTGTTTGAAAGAGGTGGAAAAAAGAGAGAAACCAGAGGCTGAGAAGAGACAGACCAAGGCAGAAAGAGAAAATAGGAGAGATGAAGACTCTTGATGTTTCTGATTGGTTTCTGTATACAAGACTTACTGTCATTTGTGCAAATTGGGCTTGATTTATAGGTTCTGGATGGTAGAGAAATATTAGGAAGATGCAAGATAACTGAGTTTGGATAAAATAAAAAATTTTGATTTGGTCAGGCATGGTGGCTCATGCCTGTAATCCCAGAACTTTGAGAGGCTGAGGTGTGTGGATTACTTGAACCCAGGAGGTCGAGACCAACTTGGGCAGCAAAGTGAGACCTCGTCACTATAAAGAATTAAGAAATTAGCCAGGCATGGTGGCACGTGCCCGTGTTCCCAGCCATTCAGGAGGCTCAGGTGATCACACCACTGCACTCCAGTTTGGGTGGCAGAGAGTCTGTCTCAAAAAAAAAATTTTTTTAAAAAGGTTCAGCAGTATATTTAGGGTTCATTCAGCTTTCTGTAGAAAAAAATTGAAGCCAGACTTACCTCTGTGAGATCTGCTATACATGAAATGTGTATCAAGCGTTTGGTTTAGTTACATAACACATTGAAGTACTATAAAAAAGGACTTTGTTTATTCTCATCTTTGCTTCAGTGAACACAACTTGCCTAACTGTATTTAGTGTCTGGTTTATAAGACATTTGACAATATGGCAGAGAGTATGATAACATATTTTATATGACTGCTATCTGTTTATGTTCTTAAGTGGAAATCTGTTTTAAATTCGATATTAACGTCAGAGTCGAGGTACATTCTTTCAAATGTCATCACATTAAGGAGTAGAATAAGAATCGATTCCTTAAATGAAAGTTAACTACCATTTATCCTGTTAATATACTTTTCACATTTTATATATTTTTTCTGTATGACCAAAGAAATACCTTTAGGTTGTATCTACATGAGTAGGCAAAGTTTTATGGGCCCTGAATACATAAGGCTGTATGATCACAACTCAGAACTCATCTGTATCTTTGTGTGATGATAATCATAATCTTAGGTTCACATTAGCTCAAGGGGAACTGGCTGATTACATTGTTATTTCTAATTGTGTTGGCTTTGCACAAATTCCTCCTCTCTTACGTTTCATAATTTTCCGCTTGAGGCACATGATCCTGTTACTTGGTTAAATCTTTAAGATTTTCTTTGGTGTTTTGAATTAATGGATTCAAAGAGAGTCCAACTTTATAACATTTATGCTATATATTTTTATTAACTGTTGAATGTTTGACTTTGATATTCTTTTTCTTTTTATGTTTAAAAGGGTTGGTATTTCTTAATTACAAAGAACTGCAAAAGAGGATATCGCCTTACCTTACAAAATAAGATTTAGGTTTGATTTACAAGCACCACCAAAAAACATTTCTGTAAGTGAATATTTTATAATAGCAATAGATTCCCAGGAGAAATTGTTGAAAACCATCTGTAAATATCTAGAAGAGGATGCTCATCTCTTTGGGATTGTTTAGATCACATTTTCTTTTTTTAAAAAAGAGAGGATTGATGTCTACTTTGAAAAGTTGACTAGGCTTTAATTTTCAGAACTTACAAAATAATGGCTCTTAAAGCAGTATCACTCATTCCTATTGGTTTAAAAATAGAAAATTTTATCATCCTGAAGTGTTTGATAAAACATGTTTCTTTTTACACGTGAAACAACAGGGTTTGTAAGTACTGAAAGTTCTATTAGCTACAACTACTATGTCCTGTTTCCAAAATACCTTACTCAGCATTCAGTAGTTTTTCAAAACGGTATTTTCCTGTTGCTGAAGACTGTAGAACAAATTATATCATTTTTCTTAATACACAGTTGGAGAATCTAATGCTGGATAAAGATGGCCACATAAAAATTACAGATTTTGGACTTTGCAAAGAAGGGATCACAGATGCAGCCACCATGAAGACGTTCTGTGGCACTCCAGAATATCTGGCACCAGAGGTAGGCTTCGGCTCCACTAATAGGAAAGTAACATTGACATAATGTTTTGCAAAGTAAACCATTTAAGCATTAAAAGTTAACTCTAGTGTCTACTACTTTTATCTATATTTCAACCTGAATCAAAATTTTTTTGTTCTTAATTTGCTATAATGGGATATTGTAGGACCAAGAATATATTGAAATTAAATTTTATAAACTATAAGCACAAAGGTACTAACTAAAGTCGATTAAATCAATTTTTATATCTTGGCCATATCCATTTTATCTTGGCTATACCCATTTTGATTCATATTAAAATAGAATAATTGATTTCAGCAAGAATATTTATATTTTTATAAACCATCTTGGACTTTCCTTAGAAACAACAGTGATTTTTAATTTATAGTATTGTGGGTTTATTTAAAATTATTTTGTTGGGAAAATTATTGAAATGACAGTAGCTACATTTTGGAATTTATGTCAAAGGAAGCTCCAAAGTGGTAACCTCCCTGTGCTAAGGGTTCCACAATAATTTATTAATTTGTTTATTCAACAGATATTTATTGTATATCTGCTGTATATCACGTACTTTTCTGGATAATTGGGTTACAGGCGCAAGACAGAAAAGGATCCTAGTCTCAGGGAACTTAGCTTTCAGTGGAGGCAGACAATGAAAATAAAAAAAGAAATAACATAATGTCTTAAGTTTCATAAACAAAAAAAAAAAAAGCACGATTAAATGTAAGGGTGTGGTGTGGCTGTTGTAGATGGTGTTCCAGTTACTAATGCTGTGTAACAAACCACCCTAGTATTTATCAGTGGAAAACAACCATTTTCTATAAAATAATGGATTTTCTGAATCAGGAATGCAGATGGGCACAGCAAGGACAGTTAATTTATGCTCCACTACGTATGAGGCCTCAGCCTGAAAGACTTTACAGTGAGAGCATGATTCTATGGCTGGAGACTGGAGTCATCCGGAAGCATCTTCACTCACATGTCTGACAGTTCTGCTGGCTGTCCACTAGTAACTTATTTGGGCTGTTGGCAGGAGCACTTATATGTAGCCCTTCTGTCCATGGGTCTGGACTTCCTCATAATGACAATTTCAATGCAGTCAGACTTCTTTGGCTCTGAGCCCTAAAAGCAAATGTCCTGGGGAACACGTTAGAAGCTGCATGGTGCCTTTGTTTCCACCTAGTAAACCATCAAGACTATTAACTTTTTAAAAGTTTGATTTCACAGATATTTTTATAATTGGAGTACAATTCATATACCATAAAACTTATTCTTTAAAATACACACTTCGGTGATTTTTAGTACGTTCACAGAGTTGTAGAACTGTCACCACTGTCCAATTCCGGAATATTTTCATCACTCCAGCGAGAAACCCCATACCCATTAGCTCCTCATTCTTCCTTCCCCCGTAGGCAACCACTGATGTACTTTTTGTCTCTATAGATTTGCCTGTTGTAGACATTTCATACAAATGGGACCATACAGTATGGAGTCTTCTGTGACTGGCTTCTTTCCCTGTTTTAGCATGTTATTGTTATTTCATTCCTTTTTATGGCTGAATAATATTCCATTGTATGGATGAACCACATTTCGTTTATTTGTTCAGCAGCTGATGTACATTGGGTTGCATCCATTTTTTGGCTACTGTGAATAATGCTGCTGCTCTGAACATTTGTTTATGCATCTCCTTTTATGGCCTATTTTCGGAAGTCACACAACATCATTTCTGTCATACCCTTACTCCCCGAAGCAGTTGTAAGCCTGCACACGTTTAAGTGGTGGAGACAGAGACCACACCTTTACGTTGCAGAAGAGCATGTGAGATGGGAGATACTGCCACAGCCATCTTTGGAAAATAACATCTTTCACAGACAGTATGTTCAGGGAAAGTGATGGTTGATGGAAAGAGATGGTACCTATCGCAAAGGTAAAAGGGAAGAGCTTTCCAAAGAGAGGAGCTAATGCTCCATTTCCCCTCAAACTCCAATACAGTTTTTGTGGCTATAGGCAAATAGGGAGGTGTTAACACTTGATGTGTGAGGGTAACTATTTAATGAGCATCTACTATGTGCCACATGCTGTGTAAGTGCATTACATCTGTTTCATTTAACATTTGGAATAGTCTTTGATGATAGGTAGCAAATACAATTTTTTTAAAGGTGAGGGAACATGAGATCAGAATGTTTAAATGTTATCTGTACACAACCGGGAAGTGGTGGAAGTGTAATGAAGATTCTAATTAGTTTGTCTGACTATAAAGCCCACTTTTACTTTTTAAACTACATACGTCCTGGCCTCAAAAAATCCTAATTTGAAGACCACTTACAAATATAAATAATCATAATTTTTAAATGAATACTTTGTAAATTTCCTGCCCAACAGGAAAATGTAATCAAAAGAAATTAGGAAGTAAAATCCCCAATGATGCTCGCATTCCTTATACATATAGTAACTCATGCTAGTCTATTATTCTCATAGTTCTTTTCAACTAGGGATTACATTTACATTTCAACAATGTTAAATTATTGTAAATAAGTGCTACTATTTAAAATACAATAAATTTCCTACTATTTTCTTGCCAAAAATATAATTTTGTCTCTTTAAAAATCTGTAGTTTAGAATTCTCTATTTTTGTGGTTGAATTAGGTAAAACTTTAGTAACACTGTTTCTTGTTTATTCAAATAAAATATTTTCTAGAATGGAATTGTTTTTTTAAATGTCACAAAAAAATTATTTGTTTCTCTGGAGTTCAGTTACCCCTGCTATAAATTTGCTATGGAAAAAGATATGCCATATTTAGAATAAGAAAATTAGTTGTGTCACAATTAGGGTAAATTATTTCTAAAGAAGATGAATACATCTCATTTAAGAAGCAGATGATCTGAGAAACAAAGATATTATTTCCTACGCAATGTCATCAGCTGAAGAACAAATTAAGAATTTAATGCAAGAAGAGTACACTTGTTTCTGAATGGAAAGTTTATAGTTCCCACAAAATTATGAGTTTCTCTTTAAAGACAAGAAAACATTTCTGTATACCTTTTTTAATACTTCAAAAGTCTGATCTTTAAAAACAGTTTATATACCCATCCTTGGTTGATACACAGTGATTCATAATTAAAATCTTGACACCATGTCTTTATAGGGAAGAGTGATTATTGTTGTTATTATTTGAGTGTGAGAAATCTTGAAACAACTTATGAAATTGTAGCTTTTATATTTTAAATGTCGTGTCACATCTTGCGTTTTTAAACTCTGACTGTGTTTACCCTTAAAAAATAAGAATTAATTCCTTTATTCTGGTCTTCAGTGGCACCATTTTACTGAAGAACACTCATTCATTCATCAAATAATTATTTATTGAATATTTTTTAAGTATCAGGCATTACCTTAGGTACTGAGAATACAATGATGGTAGAAAATGTCTTTTGCCCTCAAGTGGCTTGCTGTTTACTAAGGTGATAAGTTATGGAAAACAGTTATTACTGTGCAAGAAAATAACTATTTTACTAGTTCCATACAGTGGAATGGAAGGAAGAGGAAACGTGCTTAAGCCTGCAGGGCGGGTCCGGCAGCGGAAAAGGGGAAGCAGGAGAGGAGGCTGGACACATAGATAGGGATTGAAATGTAACAGAGTTTTAGATTTGATCCTGTGGGCTAGGGAAAATCACTTGTGAATTGAGAGCAAGGCGATACTGTGATCAGATTTACGTGGTCAGTGTTAGGGAGGGATTGGCAGGAGCTGAAGCCAGCCTCTTCTTTTTACCTCAGATGGTGTCTCTCACTTTTTTTGGACCTTGAAATTTCTAGTACATTACCATTATTAATGCTGGGCTTTTTGTGACAGTATTAGAAGTAGTAGTTGTGTATCAAATCTGTAATACATTCTTGACTACTGCTTCTCTTGTGAATGACTCTCTGTCAACATTTTCCCTTCTGTCTTTACAGAAGATTTGTTTACACATTATGTAGGAATCTTGCTGCAACCTATACTTCACCTAGCAATAGTGTTTCTTCACCTTTTATGTTTTTTTTAATCTGGTATAAAGACGGGTGAAGGGTATTTTGAAGATACTTCACAAAGAGTGTTAAAAATCAGTTTAAAGCCAGTTTATTAAATGTTCAATGTCAGATACATGGCAGGTTTTAAAATAAACTTAGGTTTAAGTGAACTTAATTTGTTTCTTGCGGCAAATGAGGAAAACATAAAACTTACAGTATAAATGTGCCATTTGTTGAAATACAGATTTTTAAGGTATTGTTCTCTTATCTCTTTTGAGGAAGGATGCAGCTTACAATGCAGTTTTCCAACTTGGGAAGCATTTAACAATACTGTTAATGTAGAAAAGGCTAGTTTTTGTTTTGTTTTGTGTTTTTAACAGGTTACAGAGGTTCAGTTCTAGCTGGCATATGCACTATGCATTTAGTGTGCTATGTCCTGAAAACTGCATTTGCATGTGTAGCTTTAAATGAATGTACCTTTGCTCTTTTGTACATTAGAAGGAAATAAACTGATAGTAAATTATGGATCATATGATATCTTGAGGGGATTTTGTTTTTATAATCTGTGCTGTATTTTCACACCTAGAAATTATAAAAGAAATTAGAAATCACATATAAACTCTTACTGTTAAATTTTATTATTTGATTTGGCTCCTATTGAATCCAAACCATTTTATGCAGTGCTAATTATTTAGAGTCTCAGCTTTGCTCTTGAGTTAGCAGTACCTGATCAACTTTCCAACTGTAAAACAGTTTGAAAATCAAATGTAGCTTACATGCAAGACCCAACAAAATTAAAAGTGTTAAGTGCGTTTTGGCAGTTCACTTTTATTATGCCCAGTCCTCAAATGTACCAGCAGATAATCATCTGAATGTTAGTTATTTTTCACATGCTTATGTGATCACACAAAAAGTACATGCTAAAAAGAAGCAGATGGTGACAGATGGGGAAGGTTGAATAAGGTGGTTTTGGAAACCTAGAGAAATGCACTTCTGTAATAGTGTAAAAATAAAAATTATTTGATAATCGAGTTAGAACTAACAAAGATTGCAAAAAATGACTTGATTGTTGGGAAATATATAATATCTAGCTGTGGTTGCTATTGAGAAAAAAATGTATATAATTTTATTTCATCTAAATGTAAAATGATTTGTTTTTCCAGTTACTGAAGCAGTATTTGATGCATTCTTTTTAGTTTTTTAGAATCTCATTCTTAGAAAACATTTCACTTGCTCTAATTTTCCAGATTTTTTTCTTTGAAACCTACTATCTTTAATATCTTACATATAATGTAACATAATGTAACATTTTTAAAATAGCTGAAATAGATGAGAATATTTTGATAACTATTTTGATACAAAGATTTGCTCAAAGTCATTGTGTTAGGTCATAGTACAAATGGAGATTAAATTCTATATAAATTAAAAATCAAAGATATATATTAACTTCCAGAAAAGGTAATAAAGGAGGTGCCAGGGCGTGGACTAGTGTTGCAGGTGTGGGAAATGTTTAGAAGCTAACTTGCTCGAAATGTACTAAATAGAATTTTCTTTATTTTAAATCCAACAAAGAATAAATGTAAAATATGTCATTTTGTGGGTGCTGCCAATATTGTTTTTAGGAGATCTGAAGAGAAATGTATGAGGCTAGTTACATATGTTTGCACATTTAATCTGTAGGTAAAAATAGTAGCACATGTAGTTACATTCTGATTAGTCTTTGCACAAAGTTCTACTATATTCCAGCAGATTGTAAAGCTAGTCTTAGAATCTCTATGCTTTCTGTGAAAAGAAAGAGTTGTTTTAGTAGCCTTTCTAAAATTGTGGACAACCCTAGCATTTTATTTACCTATTAATAATTCATATGATATCTATCCATCTGGGGTAATTTTGAAAACCTTAATATTCCTGGTAATTCAGAAAAGATCTCATCACCATGATTAAAGGGAACATTAAAGGAGTAGAGGGATGAGTTCAGATAGAAGTTGTCTGCTCTATAGTTAGAATTCATATTTAAGAACTTCTAACTCTCATATGAGTTGGCTTACTGTTTAGTTGAATATATTTAATTTCTTTCTATAGTATGTTGCTATTTTATATGATTTTCTGGGTAATATTACAAGCCATTCCATTTTATCTCATAATTAGACATTGTTTAAATGTGAACTAAAATGGAATTAACGCCTCTCAATGTTTATAAGTGGCATCTTGTACTTACTTAGAGGTCTGTCAGTTCTTAAAGTAGCTATTTTTTGCCCTAACTTCTTTTCAATGTTATATGGTCTTTTGGCTTTAACAGAATATTTGCATTCAGTACTTTGGTATGATTCTAGTTTAAGCACAAAGTTTAATTTTAAATTCTCTGTACCATGAGAACATATACAAAACTAACCCTAACTGGGAACACTAGTGATTACCTATAGTATTTTACAATGGCTATTGTTACTTGGGTTATAAAGGCTCAGTTTCTTGGAATCCCATAATGTCTATTGCTTCAGAATAAAAAAGAAGTATAGAAATCTCTTGGAAGATATGTGTAAGTATGATCTAATCATCATTATTGTATCCATTTAGCCTTTCTCTTGTTGAAGGATTTTTCCTGTGCTAGCCAGAGTTTGCTTTTGAAAGTACGATGTTAACCGTGTACAAGTATTTGTGTGTGCTAGGAGAGGTGGCCATAAAGTGTATAGCCTTCATACAATTCATAGCAAATGGCATTGACAGTTGCTGTCACTTAAAAATTATTAAAGCAGTTGAGAAATAGTTACAAAATATGTATTCATGAAGAAAATACCAAGCAACTGTGGAATTTATAATCTTATGTATTGAAATGGATACTTTTCCTGAAGCTGCAGTTCACTTTAAAATCTGAATGAGAAGATTTATAGGTCTTTTTTTCTTAGCCCATACCTGTGATGTTAAGAATATATGAAGGGCTCCCATAAATGATAAATGATACAGATGTGTGTTTAGGTATAAAACACACATCTATCAGTTACCTGAAATGTAAGACTACTGGAAAAAACTTTTTTTTTTTTTGAATTAGTGGTAAATTGGTTCATCCAAGTTCGCAGTTTACTTTCACAACATAGGTGTGCAGACAGTTTGTTTAGATGTTTAATTTTTTCCCCCATCTGTTCTGTCAGGATTATTGATTGAGCAGTAAGCCACTCCAGGGCATACATAGCCTCCTTATAATTGCTTGCCTTGGGTGCATTGTGTGGCCTGGTGGGTAGGCTGAGGGAGGTGTTCCTTTAACCTCCTAGTAAATCCTCCTGGTAAAAGAATATTGGAATGAATAGATTTTTTTTTTAAAAGGCCCATTAGCCAAATAAATATTTACATTGGTAACTTGAATTGATAGTATCATTTAAAAATATGTAGTTTCTCATTCAATATCATTCTTTGAAATTAAAACACATTAGTTCTTGAATTGTTATTAACTCACTTGGCTGTTTTATAAATGTAAGTGTCTTCATCAAATATTGATCAGATATTTCCAGGGTATTTAATGTTAGTTTGTATCTGCTGTAACCTCCTTGAGTCTTAGGTTTTATCATATCAGAAAGTAAAGCAATTTCTGGCTCCTATTAGAAATAAAGCCTTATTTTCTAGAGTTTGTGCTCTGTTTGAGTTTTCATTTGATGTGACCACTCATCAGTCTGTAACAATTGCATTTTTTTTTAATGTTCCAAATCCCCTCTTTCATCTCTGTTTGGGCATTTGTGTTGAAGGTAGGTATAAAGTACAACTACATCTGTGGTTATAAAGGACTGTAGGGGTAGAGGAAATACCAAATGTCTGCTTTCCTATTTAAAGTTTGGGTTTCATTTAAGTCAGTAACGTTGGTTTTATGGAAAAGAGACGCAAGTTTATTTCTTCAAGATAAATCTTTCATTGGATTTTTTCAGGAGCATATTTTGATCTGTATTTATATCCAAACTGTATGAGAAATTACCTTTTAATGAAGTTGAAATATGCTCTACCGTTGTTGTACCTGTCCGTTATACCACTGTTTATCATACCTTTCAGCCAGCCCTCACAATAACCATGAAATAAATTAGCCTTTTAGCTAGAAAAAAAAATTCTCAGAGGTAGCCAGAAAGACTTTGCAATCCTTAAGTTAAAAAAATGTAAATTGTATATGTTATGTATTTATAGAATAATAAGTGCTTTGAGTAGAGGGAGAAAAATTGTCTTCTTAAAATAATCTGAAAGAGGTTATTGGATTCAAATTGGTTAATTTGACTGTGGGATTTCCAGAGTATTTAAAAGTATTGTGTTTTGAAATAATGTAGACTCAGAAAAGAGAAAAGATATTGTTTGAATAGTGGGAACATATATATCCACATATAAGATAGTGTAATTATTTTTATTTATATATGTTTCATCTTATAGCTGTTTGGAGATAGGATTTGAACAAAAATCTTTCTAATTGATAGTGAAATCTCTTAGGTAAAGAGGGATTTTAGTTGTTAGGGTGTTTTCTCCTCAACATTGCTTAAGTTTACATGTGAGGAAGACAATACGTTACATCAGTTTTATTCAATACAAAGTGATACGGCAAACAGTTCTAATTATAGCATTATGTATCTGTAGATCAATTAAAGCACGTATGTTCAGAGGCAAAATCACTTATTTTAAGAATCAGTATTCATTTTACAAAGCTAAATAAAATTTATTTTATCAAACAGATTTTTTTACAATGCAATTTTATTTTTCAGTTGCTTATTTCTCTTCAAAAATAAAAACCCCTTTTTTTATGTACTCACTTTCCCTTCTGGCTGCAAACCAGGTATTTAAACAAAAATAAAGGATTGCCAGTTTTGCCAGCTGGGGATGAGAACCCGGCTGGTGAAATGTGGGTTCAGGAGGCAGTTAATCCAGCTTTTATGCTTTTTATGGTTTTATGAAAAAAAGAGGTTAAAAACCACATTTGGCTCCTTTCCGTATATGCCACTGTTTTATTGGTGTTGTAGGAATGCAGTTAAAGGTTACTTAGATTTACATTTTTTTGTTGTTATTAGTTAAAATCTTGTGTCAGTTAGATAAAGGCCCACAAACAGTGCATTCTACTAATTGGCCATGAGATAGATCCTTGAATCATCACAAGTCACTGGTATTTTAAAATAATATATGCAGCATTTCCTTTAACGTAAATATGTAAGTAGAATTTCTTCTGCTTTTTCAGGTTATTTTTTTGTTTTCTATTTGTTCTCAGATTACTCATTTCAAACAAGTAAAAATACATTCTTTAGGCTAATGATGAAAACTAGAATTTGTTGTTCTTCCAGAAAATGTTTTTGTTAGTTTGTGATTTACAAAACATTTCTAGAAAAGCATAGGATCTAAACTTGTGTTCATATCCTACCAGTGAAGTTTTCAGTTTTTTAGCCGTAAAGCAAACATTGATATAATTGAATTAAAAATCTTTTCATAATAGAAATGCTTACTGAATAGATCTTTTAAGTAACATATTTTTTCTCATAAATTATATCCTTTGTCTTTAAATACCCTACCAAAGTGCCTTTCGTAGCATTTTTAGTTAATCATAATGTAACTGTCAAAAATATCACCTGTAATTCTGTGAGATTATTGATAAATTTTAAATAAAAGTCATGTAAGAGTAATCTTCCAGAAAATATTTAATTTGAACCAAGGAAGTTTGGAACACAAGTACTACTTTGTCCTTATCAAATGTTCTCTTTTGTAATCGGTTATAAGTGTTTTTAAATTGATAAATTCATATATGTGGTTTTCCTGATCTGGTTTTCCAAAGCTGAGAGCATCAAATAAAGTAAGCTTTAAGATTATCAAATACAGTTTTAAAATAAAATATTCAAAGTTGCATATGGATGAGGAATATTCCATTGGATGAAGAACAAATCTGATAAAAAGATAAAACCAAATTTTTCCTGGGGCAAATGGTAAGTTACCATGTTCCCATTTGAACACATTGCTCCAACATAGGCAAACGGATACTTTTATATCTTTTCTAACTAAATTTATTTTGCATGTAATATATTTTGGGAAAAATTTAAGGACATATACCACACAGATATTAAGTCCATTTTTGTGCTGTAACAAATTTTTGTTGTGAGGTACAAAGCTGTGGCTATTAAAGTTTATTACAGCTCATACCATAAGCTATTATATTCACTTTGTCAATTAAATAGTTCCAGAAAGAGTTGAAACATACAGGGACCTCCAAAGGTTTTCAAACTTAATGATTGTCTTGCCCTGTAGACTTCTCCATTACATTGCCTTTGTTTACTACTGTCTTTCACTGTTTAATTTGTATTACTTAGTTCTTCTTAAAGCAAGAATGTGTAGTGCATGTTATATGCTCTATAATCAGCACACCCTAGCTCTGAGTTGTTACTTAAAGTCCACATGGGTGGAACCAGAATGAAAAAGTCACTAGGCCTAAGAAAAAATATGTAAATATGCTAGCTAACGTTTTTCATTTGATCCTTATGTATATTCATGTACTTGGGATTTTTTTTTGTACGACCTGCCCCTTTTTTTGTACACTGGCCATTTCTGGATATATATTGAATGTTCCACATATTTGATGAGATTTGTGTTTTTTGTAGGATGCTTCACAGTTTAAATGTCAAGATCTCAGAATAGACTACCTAGGCTTTGAAAGTTAAGATTCATTTTTATATAAAAATCTTATGTTTTATGAATAATGCTTTAAAAGTTAACATATAATAATTAATCTTTTTACTGATTTCACTTTTAGGTGTTAGAAGATAATGACTATGGCCGAGCAGTAGACTGGTGGGGCCTAGGGGTTGTCATGTATGAAATGATGTGTGGGAGGTTACCTTTCTACAACCAGGACCATGAGAAACTTTTTGAATTAATATTAATGGAAGACATTAAATTTCCTCGAACACTCTCTTCAGATGCAAAATCATTGCTTTCAGGGCTCTTGATAAAGGATCCAAATAAACGGTAAGCCTTGACGCTCAGCGAATTACTGATGAATGTGGTTAAAAATTGAGATATGGAAATTAATTCAAATATAACTAACTCCAAGAAGCAATGTATTTGGTGTAGACATCTTCCCACTGAGATCCTGACTTATTTTTAACTGCATAATATAGAACATTTAAAAATTTTTCTCGACTCTTTCCTAACTTGGAACTTTTATGCAGATTTACCAAATAAGGATTTTGAGAGTTTCATTATCCATATTATGAGTGAAAATTTGTTAATTGCTCTGTTACTTGATCTTGTGGGGATAGGAGAATCCCTTTTCTTTCTTTCAGTCTCTGGGCCTTTGTATTTCTTATAAAAGGAATAGACCTATTTTTCAATACTCTCCTCTCCCCCGCAGCCTGTGTTAACATATCTAATTGCTTTTTTTTTTTTTTTTTTGAGACGGAGTATCACTCTGCCACCCAGGCTGGAGTGCAGTGGCGCGATCTTGGCTCACTGCACCCTCCGCTTCCCAGGTTCAAGTGATTCTCCTGCTTCAGCCTCCTGAGTAGCTGGAACTACAAGCACCCCCACCACACCTGGCTAATTTTTGTCTTTTTAGTAGAGATGGGGTTTTGCTAAGTTGGCCAGGCTGGTCTTGAACTCCTGACCTCAAGTTATCCACCTGCCTCGGCCTCCCAAAGTGCTGGAATTACAGGTGTGAGCCACCACATCCGGCCTCTAACTGCTTTTTTGTCATTTGAAAATAATCTTTTCTATGCATAGCTGAAAGGGTTGATGGCAAAAAAAATTGTACACACTTTGTATTTCTGTTTTTGTAGCTATGACTATGACTTGAAGAATCCTATGGCTCTTGCTGCTTTGTTCAGTGAACTACAGTATTTTTTATTCATGTTTATACATTCATTCATGTTTATAAATTCATAAATCATGTGAAATGACTATTAATTTTCAAAATGTCTCTTAATATGTGTGTTTGTATATGTACATATCTGCCTTCCCATCTAGGTATCTATGCATATCAGTATTTCTCTGAGTCTACTCATTTGAAGCATAGATGATTTCACATATTGTTGAATCTTTTATAATACCTCACATAGGGTTTTATGAAAATGTTTTATTTATGGTTGATGCTCATATATATATGTATATGTATATGTGTATACTGACTGGATTAATGAGTGAATCCCAAAAAGTTGGATTTTTAACTCTATCTTAGAAATGGTTTTCATTGCATTCTTCTAGCTTTTAACCTTATAAGGAGCATGACTTTATCTTCAGCAGAAATAAGCAAACATAATAAAAGAGATACTGTCTTTTTGCTTTGTGAAGAATTATTCAAGAATCATTTTGTAATCCTAGCTACAGACATTATTTATATGTGTAAAGTGATTTTGTTTTCTTTTTCAGAGCACTTTCACATACATGAACTCCCTGGCTTTTTCAGTAGCCTTGTTGGGTGGATAGGGGAGATACTATTCTCATTTCCATTTCATTGAGTTGAAAACAAAGGCCCAGAGAGGGTTAGGTGATTTATTCAAGGTCTCTCAGAACATTCGTGCAGACCAAGAGTAGAAATCAAGTTTCTTGGTGCCTATTTGGTATTTCGTATGTATCTTATTTACAGTGCAACAATTTCTTAGTTCAAGTTTTGAAATGTGTTCCGTTTAATAGCATTCTTTTACAATTAAGTAAGGAGCAGCACCTGGTGATAGGTAACCTTTAAACAGAGTAGTGACTTTTATCTTTTTTTTTTTTTTTTGAGAGGTGGTCTCGCTCTGTCATCTGGGCTGGAGTGCAGTGGCACGATCTTGACCTGCTGCAACCTCCGCCTCCTAGGTTCAAGCAATTCCCCTGCCTCAGCCTCCTGACCTCCTGAGTAGCTGGGAGTACAGGTGCACACCACCACACCTGGCTGTTTTTTTTTTTTGTATTTAAGTAGAGACGGGGTTTCACCATGTTGGCCAGGATGGTCTCCATCTCCTGACCTCGTGTTCCACCCACCTCGGCTTTCCAAAGTGCTGGGATTACAGGCGTGAGCCACCGTGTCCAGCCAACTTTTATCTATTTGATTTTTTGGTCTAATATTTGGCTTGGTATTCAAGGCAGTGAATTTTTATCTCATCCTTTTCTTATTCTGGCAGGCAACTTTGACCACCCTTTACTTTGTGGCCCTCTATATAAATGGCTAGTAGAACAAAATTTACTTGTGGTTTTCATGTGTATGTCTCATTCTTTTTTCTTTTTTTTTTAATTTGTCAGCCCACCCTGTGAATAGCACATAGTCAGTACTTAGGAACTACTGAATGAATGTGAGGCAAATTCTTAGAATGTTAGCCGCCTGGTATGTATTAATAGAATAATTCCTGTTTGTTCACCAGGAGGTTGTTATTGATCTAATGAGAAGATGCAGTATTTTCAGTGATCTAATAATTTCTTTTATAATAGATGTGTCAAGCCCCTCCACTGCTGCAGCAAAAACAGGGGATACAAGGATGAGTGAGATGAACCAGTCTCTGCTCTAGATGTTCATAGAATAATCTGGGGCACAAAACATATACTCACAGATGCTCAGGTCAAACTACATACAAAGTACTGTTGAAATTATTGGCTTTGTCTAGGGGATTAGGGGACTTGAGCTGAATCAGAAAGGAGTTCGAATTTGCATTGGCACTCAAGCACAGAAATTTACATGTAGAGTTTAGCTAGGATTGCAAAAGAACATGGCATTTGAGAAGCTCAGTGACTAGAGTGTAGAATATGAGTTGGGTAACATTGGGAAATGAAGCTGATATTAGATTATAAGGATCTTAGGTTTCTTAGAAAATATTTAATCTTTATTCAGAAGAGGATGAGATAGTGCTTAAGTATTTAAAGCAAGGGATAGTATAATCAGATTTGTGTCATGAAAAGGTAACTCTGGCATCTTTGTCATGGACAGATTAGATGAGTGAGGATCCAGGGGCAGGCAGAGCAGTTAAAAGTGTTTATTGGGCCGGGCACAGTGGCTTACGCCTGTAATCCCAGCACTTTGGGAGACCGAGGCAGGAAGATCACTTGAGGTTGGGAGTTCAGGGACCAATCTGGGCAACATAGCAAGATTCATCTCTGTTAAAAAAAAAAAAAATGCTGGGTGAAGTGGCACATGCTGTAGTCCCAGCTACTTGGGAGGCTGAGGTGGGAGAATGGCTGGAGCCCAGGAGGTCGAGACTGCAGTGAGCCAAGTTGACCCCATTGCACTCCAGCCTGGGCAATAGAGTGAGTCCTTGTCTTTTTTTTTTTTTTTTTAAAGAATATTTATGGAATTGTTCAGATAATAGATGGAGTCCTTCCTGAAGCAGTAGTACACAAGTGATAGAGGTTATGATTAACTAGAAACTGTGAGGAAGTAGGAGGAGTCAGGAATCCCTCTGAGGTTTCCAGCTAGGGTGATTAACAGACAGGATATGCAAACCAACGAGACTTGATGGGGGTAGATGTTGATAATAACTTTGGGTACACTGAGTCTGAAGTTTCTATATAAAACCAAGATGGAAATGTCAAGTGAGCAGCTGGAAATAATAGAATCAATGCTTAAAAAAACACAGTAACTGACTATATGGATTGGGAGCCATAACTATATCTAGGAGGTAGCTAGAGCCAAGGTAGTAGTGGCGAGGGTAGTGGATAAGGAGAAGAGGGCCTCAGGACAGAATCTTAGGGAACCTCAGTTTCAGGGGCAGAAAGAAAAGAAAACTAACAAGGATCTTGAAAAGTCTTTGGAAACATAAGTAATGATAGCATTATAATACAACTCTTCATTTTTTCTACACAGCTATTTTAAATACTACTGGAATTTTTCTGGTATGTGTTATGGAATTGCTGTTAGTGCTATCCAAGGGTCAACTATCATTTTGCTTTTATTTCTTACTCTCCATCCTTTATGTTCATTCTGTTAGCCCCTCCTTTATCTTCCTATGCAGAGTTGATAGGAAAAACATGACCTCATGTATTCAGTAACATTAGGAAAATGTGAATTCTGTGATGTTCCTAATAGTAAAGGAATTCATAGTAGCTGAGGATTTAGTTTGGCATTCTGATACTGGAGTTTAGTATTCTAGACATAAATATCTTACTTCAAAGCATATTTTGTTATTATTTTTGAAGTCTTAAATTGTATATTAGAGAGTCATTGACACTGAAATTTTTGACAGTTTCACACATTGAGGAAGTGTGTTAAAGAATTTCTCCTAGCTTCTAAAATGGAAGTCTGATTGTATTCTCAGACTTTGCATAGTATTCATAGCTGATATTTTAGTTTTACATGTATTTGATAAATATAGAATAAATGCTGGCTATGTTCAAAACCAAAGTATTGCTAGAAAACTTGAGGAGTTACAAAAATGGATAACTAAAGCTGGATTAAAACATTTTATTTACAAAATGATTATGATTCTCCACTCCAACTCCCATCTCAAGTACAATTCAAATGAAAACAGTATTGAAATAAACTATAACATAAGTGTAAGAAAATGCCATGGAGCTTTGATGTTTCTCATGCAGACTATGTTGATGCATGCTTGAAAATATTAAATGCTTTTCAGAAACGTGTTTTGGTGCTTTTGCTTCTCTGGTTCCCTAAGCACAAGCTTAGAATGCCTTTTGGATAATCCAGCACTCTCCTTGTCTTCAGAGGAGTTTGCAGTCTCCTGGGGAAGAAACCCTACACAATTGAAATAGAATGAAAAAGAGGGCAGGGTCTGAAATGCTGAGCTCTCACTGAATACAGAACTACCAGTCTGAAACTTCCAAATGCAAACATCAAACAGCACTATTATGATCAAACCTCAAAGTCCCATCTCTGGGGTGTAGTTCATTTAGAGAATTTTATAAGGATCTGGGAGTTGGAGACCCAGCTGATGTGAATCATTTATCATCACTAAAGATACTCAGGTATCAGTTGACTGTTTTCCATTTTGACTGTGTGTCAAAGGATCCTAGGTCCTTCCCAGTCATGTGTTTCTTAGATCTAATAACCAGAAGTCATTAGAATTGTATAATTATAAATGATTTCCAACCTACGATGGCTTGACAATTTTTTGACTTTATGATGGTGCAAAAGTGATGCGTATTTAGTATGCTCCTCAACTAATGATGGAATTGCATCCAGATAAACCCATCTTAAGTTGAAATGTGGGTTTATCTAGACATAACCCATCGTTAAGTTTAGGAGCATCTGTATTTGTTTTCTGTGACCTACTTGGTTTTCTTCCAACCCAGTGGTGTGTTGGAGTTAGCATATACCGGCTCTCAAGAACCAACTGTGAAATTTTCACCAATTTTGTGAGCTGGTTGTAGATTATGGTCATTATTATATAAATTTACTAGTTAAGAATAGGAAAAGCAAAGGTCATAAATACTCAAAACTCATTACTCCTTAATTTGTTACGTTTCACTGTTATCTGTATTTTTGAGATTAGTTATGTCTGCTGTATTTCTATGGACATAATATATAATGGTTTTCTACGATGCATCTCTTTCTGCCTACGTGTTCAGTGACATCTTACTGGTAGCTCAAAATTGGCCACGGTGGGAGAATTTATACCACCAGAATTGGCAAATAGTATGAGTTGGGGCTGGACTTACGGTCTTGTTGATTGTTTAGACTTAAGAGAAAATGTTAATAATGCAGATTAAATTTAAAAGTTTGTTGTGTCCATATTCGTTACATTGTAAATAGCACCAAAAAGTGAGTCTTCTTCCACTGTCCCAAAGTTATTAACCATTTAGCAAAGAAGTCACTCACATAACTGACAAGTGAAGTTCTGAAGTCTCCATTGTATCACTTTCAGCTTTGACTTTAGCATAAACGAAAATGTCAACCAGTATTCATGTTGAAACTAATCGTAAGTTGCATCCATTAGTGGCTTTGGAGTACAACAAAAATTAAGAAGTTTTCTGTGAGAATCAGGTGACTAATTTACAATACACAACGTTGTATATTCTATGATCTTTGTAAATTTTGTGTTTTGCATTCTTTATATCAGTAAAATTTAAATTTTTATGTCTGGGGTGTGGTTGTGGCTAGGTCAGGCAAGGTTCGGTCCCAGCAGCTCCATGGCTGCTCTGCTCTGAGCACCTGGTATCTACTATGCCCTTGGAAAAAAAAAAAAGAAAAAATTATATTTGTATAAATGCATGATTGCTCACAGAGAGCTGGTTGTTAAGCACTTACCGGTACATATCATTTCTAATAATGAACAAGTCCAAATAAAGCCAACTATATTAAATTCAGATATATAGGTTTATTTTCTCTTCCTTTTCTTGTTCTTTTTCCCTCATTTCCTCCTGTTCTTTCTATTTCTCACTTTTAGTTCCTTTATTCTTAGTAATATGTACTATATTAAATTGAATAAGCCAGAAAACACCAGAATTTCCTTACCTATTATTAATCCATTTTCATACTGCTATGAAGAAATACCTGAGACTGCATAATTTATAAAGAAAAAGGGGTTTATTGGACTCACAGTTCCACTTGGCTAGGGAGGCCTCACAATCATAGTAGAAGGTGAAGGAGAAGCAGAGGCACATCTTACATGGCGGCACCCAAGAGCATGTGCAGGGGAACCGCCCTTTGTAAAACCATCAGATCTCATGAGACTTACTGACTCTCATGAGAACAGCATGGGAAAAACCTGCCCCCATGATTCAGTTACCTCCCACCTGGTCCCTGCCATGACACATGGGGATTATGGGAGCTACAGTTCAAGATGAGATTTGGGTGGGGACACAGCCAAACCATATTCCTATGTTGTTTCTAACCATTGCAGTGACCCACCAGCAAATATTATTATTCCTCACTCTGCAGATTAGAAAACTGAGGTTAAGCCTCTTTTCTGTTGTCACACATCTCATAAGTGCCAGAGATGGTTGCTTCTTCCAGATCTATCTCCAAAGCCTCTGCTCTTTTCCAAATACTATACTCTTCTGAAGCTAGTTCTTATAAGCATATTAGGAAAAATAGAACTTATAGCAAAAGCTGTTTACTTTTAGAGCTGTTTATCACAAGAACTATTTATTGTGCAGAAAATTACACTTTCACAAAACCTTTTTTTTTTTTTGTTATGCTTTGAGCTTATGTAAATGTTTTGTACTTAATTTTATTTCTGTTCTCATAGCCTTGGTGGAGGACCAGATGATGCAAAAGAAATTATGAGACACAGTTTCTTTTCTGGAGTAAACTGGCAAGATGTATATGATAAAAAGGTAAGATATCTTTATGGCATAGTGTGTATATATTTTGGCTGCACTGCTAAAATGAATTTATAGTAAAAATATTTTAAGTGATTAAAAGTTAATGATGTAATGATACTTTCCATTTTACCGACATTTAAGTGAATACTGAACTTCTGTGCACAAAATTTTACTTATAATTTTGACTCCCTAAATGCCTCTTGAAATTTTACTCAACATGATCACAGAATTTATTTTTCTATTTTTTCCCATAATAATTTGTTAGTTTGCCTCTCGTTATTTCTTTAATTTTAAAAAAGATACCCAGTATTATTTTTTCTTTAAAAAACTAGTTAAAAATGTTTAATTTGCCCTTATGTCTTTAATTTTAAAGTAAACACTTCAGATTCATTTATACAAATCTTTGTTTTAAAAGGAATTTAAAGAAATTTGTTTTTAATATTTAATGAAGTAGTAAACACAATGTCTTATTTTGGACTTTTCTGTCATTTGAAACAGAACTTTATTGCCCACAAAATGAATACTGCTAGGCCACGCATGGTGGCTCATGCCTGTAATCCCAGCACTTTGGAAGGCCGAGGTGGGAGGATCACTTGAGGCCAGGAGTTTGAGACCAGCATGGGCAACACAGTGAGACCCCATCTCTACAAGAAAAATAAAAAAATCAGCTGGGCGTGGTGGCACACTCCTGAGGAGGCTGCTAAGGCAGGCAGGAGAATTGCTTGAGCCCAGGAGGTTGAGGTTGAGGCTGCAGTGAGCTATGATTACACCACTGTACTCCAGCCTGGATGACAGAGTGAGACCCAATCGCTTAAAAAAAAAAAAAAAAAAAAAAAAAAAAAGAACACTACTAATTATATATGTTTAGTTTTATTGTGATCTGCTTATTACTTGTTTTTATTTATTTATGTATTTTTTGAGGCAAGGTCTCTGTTGGCCAGGCTGGAGTGCAGTGGCACAATCACAGCTCAGCAGCCTCTACCTCTCACCTCAGCCTCCCAAGTAACTCGAACTGCAGGTGTGAGTTACCATACCTGCCTAATTTTTTGGTACTTTTTGTAGGTTTTGCCATGTTGCCTGGTATGGTATTGAATTCCTGGGCTCAAACAATCCTCCCTCCTTGGCCTCCCAAAGTGCTGGGATTATGTGAACCACTGCACCCACCCTTCTTGTTTTAAATACTGCAATTTTTGCTTAAGTTCAGGAACGGGATATTATTATGTCTGTCCCCCGCTACCTGCTTTTTTTTTTTTAACCACCTCAGATATTGTTAGTACATTCATTGATTTTGATATTTTGATTTTCAGATGCTTATATAAAATTTTTACTATCAAATATTTTTCATTCAATAATTTACTCCAAATTTTTCTGTAATTATTTTTAGTTCATCCCTTTCAGTTTATTCCAACATTTCATATTTTTCTCTGAAACATTTATTAGTCAACAACATTTATTTTGGGTCTATTATGTGCCAGGTGTTCTTCTCTGTTAAGCCTTAAGGTAAAGATAGAATTATGTCATATGAATTAGATGAGTTAGGAGGAAGTAACACAAGCACTTCATGTCTGTATTATGTTATTGGTCACTGGGAGTGTGGTGATTTTCGATTTGTTTCTTGTAACTAGGAATTTAAAATAGGTGCCTCATGTTAGACACCTCTACTCGATTCAACTCACATATCCTGAGTTTCTTCTATGTCTAAAAGTACCATGTTAAGTACTGAATCCTTCACAACTTTGATGAGAAGCATTTGAGCATTCTTAAATGTGCTAAATGTTTATTATCTTCTTATAGACAATTTTACATCCACTTTGTATCACTGAGGATGTTCCTTATGAGTTGCATGCATATATAGGAATGCCCCTAATGAGCTGTGTACTGTTTTCATCGTGTCAGTACACAACAAAAAAACCTGGAAGAGATGAGGGCTTGCTGTGTCTCCCAGAAATCATGCATGGTTTTATTTTTAATAAATAGCTAATAATAAGCTACAACTAAATATCATCCCTTCTAGACACCCTCTTCTAGGAGGACTTACTCCAAAAAAAAGAAGAGGAAAACAGCCATTTCTTTAAGAGACAGTGGTTGGGGTACCAATGTGGCCCTGTAAATTCAAAGAAGGGCCAAAATATGGACCTCCTTAGTCCTGTGAGGACAATAAGATTAGCTACAAAGTTTCCTTATCTCAGTGTTCAGCTATTCATGTTAAATAAGAGTTTGGCCCCACCTGGAGAAAGCTCTGAGAGCCCAACCAGTATACCAGTAAGGAAGCAAGGCCTATCCTGTCTCAGCTCCACTGGGCTAGACACGCCCAGCGTAAAGGTGATAGTAAGACAGCCAGCAGCTACCATGTGGGAATGGAATTAGGGGAGCCAGCAGCTCTGGCAGGGAGGAGGAGCTGCCAAAACAACTTCTGATGACATATGTAGATAAATTCCTTCAAGTTGTTATAATTATTTTTTTTAAATGGGTGCCACTTAATTTGAGCAAAAGTGTTAAATGTCTTGCATAAAGAAGCACAACCAAAAAATGACTGTTTCTGTAAATAATAGATTGGTCGTGGATTGATGCCATCTACAGGCTTACTCACGGCATCCTGTGTGACCCCCGAGGCTCTGGTGTTCTCTGCAGCCCCATACATACTTGAAGGAGCAACTTTATTATAGCAGCACTTTTAAATTTCAGTTTCTTTCTGAAAGGAAAATGTGATTGAGTCTATTTGGGTTTGTATCATATCACAGATGAACACGAAATTAATTGAGAACCAGCCTGATGTTAGTAGCTGTTTTAATGAATTCAGTTAAAATTTCAGTGTTTCAGTGTAAATTACTAAATCATTTATAAAATAAAACATTTTTATGGAGTCCTTATATCTTTAAAATATGTAATTTATTGTAAAAGTCAATTAATTCCTAAGATCAGGGATTATTGTTACATTTTTATTAATAAGTTTTGGTAAATTTATTCTTGTTAATTTATTATCACATAATTATTGGCTATTTTTCTACTTATTGCTGCACATCAAGAAGTGATGGCACATCTAGAGATTCTGGCATCTGTTGAGGAGATCTGAATCTCTTCCTAGGCAAAGTAAAAAGTGAAGTAATCTGAATTACAAGTAGCGTGATGTTCCACTCTAAAGAGCACAGTATCAAAACATGAAAGAACAAAGTTGGATCCTGGTCCTGGATTTGCTTCTTGCTTTCTTTGTGGACATGGACAGGTCATTTACTCATGCAAAAGATACGATTCTTTAAGTACCTTCAAGCTTTAAGATTCTCTAGCAGGGTGTTTTGTAGCATGAATTTATCTAGATTAATGTCTATATAGATTTCTACATAAATTTTACACTCTGTCAGTCTGCTAAGATTTTGTGTGAGACTGTGTTGAATCTGTAGATAGATTTAGGGAGAGCTGACATCTTAACAGTGAGTCTTCAGATCCATGAATGCAATTTATCTCCATTTATTTAGGTCATCTTTAATTTCTCTCAGTAATGTTTTGTAATTTTCAGTGTTTAAGTCTTACACAAATTTTGTTAGGTTTATCCTTAAGTGTTTCATGTCTTCCAAGGGAAATGATATTTAGAATTTCATTTTCACTTTATTTTGCTGCCACTATATAGAAATACAGTTGGTTTTTTCATACTGACCTTTTCTCCTGCAGGCTTGCAAGAATTAGTTGTAGTAACCTTTTTTGTAGATTACTTACAGTTCTCTGCACAGACAATCATATCTTCTGTAAATAAAGTTTTACTTCATTTCTAATCTGTATGCATTTTCTTTCTTCTTTTGCCTTTCTGTATTGGCTAAAACCCTCAATATAATGTGAATAGTGATAAGAGTGAGCATCCTGACTTTGTTTCTAGTCTTAGGGAGAAAAGCACCTTTCACCATTAAATATGATGTTAATGAGCACATCTAGCAGCCAGATCTGGGTTTCTAAATATTATTCTCCAATAAAAGGAGTCAAGGCTCCTTGAGGGCGTGACTGATTTCAGCACTATTATGGGGGAAGAAAAAAAGATGAGCCTGGAGAATTTTGTGATGTCAGAAAGTAAGGAGGGAGCCTTAAAAAAAAAAAAAGGCAAGACATAGAAAGTACCCAAACCTGAAGAGTCCTCTGGCAAAAGCTGAAACAATTTCAGTAATAAAATATATAGTGTTAGTTTATGATCCAAAGGATAAAATATGTAATCATGAGTCTATATTGCATAAATAAGTGATTGATTGTCTAAATAAATAAAGTGTTGAGAGGGACATGTCTTCCTTACAGATGAATTCCAATTAATGTAAAAGAGGTGAGGAAAGTAGGAAATTACCATTAAAACTCCTGAGTGAAAATTGCTCATTCAGGATTCACCTATGAATGCTAAAATTAGTAAGCAAAAGTTTAGGAAAGAGGATATTTCCATACTCTCAAGATATCTCCCTGTGAATATTTATCATTTACAAAGGTAAAATGACTAACTTTACAGTGGAGAGATCTGGAAAACACAGTTTTAACCAAGTGATCACGGTTAACATCACCAGTAAGTAAGATACTGACTTCATGGAACCCATGATAAGATGCTCTGAGAACGGCACATCACTTTTGAAGTGCTCTCCTCCGAGATGCATAACCTCAATATAATCATGAGGAAACCTGAAAAACTCACATGGCAGGACATTCCTCAAAATACCTGGCCTGATAACTTCAAAAGTGTCAACCTCGTGATAGACAAAGAATGATGATGGAACTCTCATAGATTGGAGAAACTAAGGTGGCATGATGACTTAACTGCAATGTGGGATCCTGGGTTGGGTCCTGGACTAGGCAGGGGCATTGGTAGAAAAACTGGTGAAATCGAAATAAAGTTGGTAGTTTAGTTAATAGTATTGTACTGATGTTAATTTCTTTGTTTTGATATTCATACTGTGGCTATATAAGATACTAACATTAGAGGAAGGTGGGTAAAGGGTATATGGTAACTATGTGTGCTATATTTTTGTAAGTCTTCTCTAAGCCCAGAATTATTTGAATATAATATGTTATAAAAACATGATGTTAATATAGGTGTTTTACACCTCCTTTATCAGATTGAGGCAGTTCTAGAGCTAGGTTACTGAGAGTTTTTAAAATCATGAATGGGTATTGAGTTTTATTAAAGCTTTTTCTGCACTTACTGCAATGCTCATATGACTTTTCTCTTTTATGTCCTATTAAAATGGTGAATTAACATTGATTTTCCAAAGTTGAGTGAACCTTGCATTCTGTTGAAAAACCCACTTCTTCATGGCGTGTTATTATATATTGCGAGCATTGGCACATTGTATTTCTAAGGCTATTTGTATCCTGAAGTCCTGAGCGATATTACTGTGTCATCTTCTTTTCCTGAAATGTCTTTGTATAATTTTCACTGCAGGATCATGTTTGCTTTTTAAAAACAAAAGGAGAAGTACTTCTCTTTTCTCTTTGATTTTATAGAATTGTTTTTGTGGGATTTGTATTATTTATTAACAAAATATTTGGTGGGATTTACCAGTGAAGCTCTCCCTAGACCTGGAGTTTTGTCTTTGTTGGTAAGTTTTTCACTGTGAATTCAATTTATTTAATAGTTGCAGGGCTGTTGTGGTTATCTGTTGTTACTCAGATGAATTTTGCTCTTTGTGTCTTTCAGGGAATTTGTCATCTAAGTGAAGTTTCTCTCTAAGGACTGTTAGTCATGCTTTGCACATTTTGATGTGCTGTGTTTTTATTTCAAAAGAGTTTTAATTCCCCTTGTGATTCCTTCTTAAGGGTTATTTGTAAGTGTGTTGATTAATTTCCAATTTCCAAATATTTCCAATTTTCCATAATTCCATAATTTCCAAATATATGGATTTTTCAGTTATCTTTCTGTTACTGATTCCTAGCTTAATTCTCTTGTGGTTGGAGAACATAGTTGATATGATTTTAATTGTTTTACACTTTAGAAGATTTGTTTTATGGCCCAGAAAATGACTTACGTTGCTGTATATTCTATATACACTTGAAAGAATCTCTACATTGACCCTTGAACAATGCGGGAGTTAGGGGCACCATGCTCAAAACCCAGTAACTTTTGACTCCCCAGAAACCTAACTACTAGTAGCCTACTGTTGACCAGAAGCTTTAATGAACAGTTGATTAACACATATTTTGTATGTTATGTGTATTATATACTGTATTTTTATAATATAGGAAGCTACAGGAAAGGAATATTGTTAATAAAATAAGGAAGAAAAAATATATTTACTATTCATGAAGTGGAAGTGGATTATCATAAAGGTCTTCCTCTTCATTGTCTTCATGTTAAGTAGGCTGAGGAGGAGTAGGAAGACGAGGGATTGGACTTGGCTGTCTCAAGAGGTGGCAGATGCAGAAGAAAATTCGGGTGTAAGTGGGCCTATGCAGTTCAAACTCATGTTGTTCAAGGGTCAGCTGTATTCTGCTTTTATTGCATAAATTGTTCTACTAGTGTTCATTAGGTCAAGACAGCTAGTAGTATTGTTCATGTCTTCTATATTCTTACTGATTTTCTGCCTACTTGTTCTATTGGTTTCTGAAAAAGGATTGTTGATATTGTCAACTGTAATCGTGAACTTTATCTTTTAGGTTTTGCCTCATGTATTTTGAAGCCCCATTGTTAGTTGCATACATATATAGATTAAGGATTGTTTTCTTGGTGAATTTACCTCATCTTTTTTTTTCTTTTTCTTTTTTTTTTTTAAGAGATGGGGTCTTGCTATTTTGTCCAGGTTGAATTTGAACTCCTGGGCTCAAGCAGTCCTCTTGCCTCAGCCTTTCGAGTAGCTGGGATTGCAGGCATACATCACTGCACTCATCTTTACCTCCTTATCCTTAGGAAATGTTCTTCTGTATAGACAGCAGCAATCTTTGTTTTGAAATCTACTTCATCTGATATTAATATAAGTACTCCACCTTTCTTTTGCTTTTGTGTAATATATCTTTTCCCATCATTATACCTTTATCCTATGCCAATTATATTTAAGTGGATATTCTTTTAGACAGCATGTAGTCGATTCTTGTTTTTTTCTTATTCGTTAGAAACTATGGCTTAATGTAATGTGTAGCCCATTTTCATTTAATGCACTTAATGACATAGTTGGGTTTAAATATACCATCTTGCTGTTTGTTTATTTTTTTCTTTGTTGCTTTTTTTCTCTTTGCCTTCTTTTGGATTTGTTGAATATGGTTCCATTTTATCACTGCTATTGTCTCATTGTATGTCTGTTTTATTGTTTGGAGATTGTTTCTAGAGTTTGCAGTACACATGTTTAACTTAGTCTACCTTCAGTCATAACCAATTTACATACAATAGCGTATTTCTATTTCCTCCTATTCTTTAGGCTATTACTTGCTTACAGTTTACTTTCACATATGTTAATAAACACCACAATACATGGTAATGGTAATTAGATTTTGCTTTAGATAATTATATTTTAAAGTGGTTGAAAATGCTACACATTAACCATTATTAGCACTCTCCATTCCTTTATATAGACTATGCTTCTATCTGCCATCATTGTTTTCTTGATTTTCTTTACTATAAGGCTCCTTTAACTCCACTTCCACCTCCCTGGGTTTGGAAACCTTCATGGGAAAATGTGTTTGAAGGAATACAGGATTGGGAAACGAAGGAAATGTGACATTTCAGAATGGGAAAACAATGTGAGAAAAAAATAAAGTAGTAACAAGAGAAGTGCATGAAGATATGCTGACTGGAGGAACTGGAATCTGTGGTGGATAGAATCTGGATGTAAACAGCGGACAGGTGGCCCGTGAATACAGTGCGGCTTCTTGAAAGTTGACCTCGTATGTTTGCTTGATCTGCTTACCAGAACTGTAGATGCTGAAGTAAGGAAATGACATGCGGTAATTGGATTTTTTTCAAGTTTTGTTGGAATAGACTCGTAGGGAGAAGAGTCTGGAAAAGGGAATCTCATTAAGAGACTACTGCAGTAATACAGTGTTAAGTGACAGAGCCCTTACTAAAGGAGAACACAGGCAATGAAGGGAAAGGAAGTGTGAATTCCACAGAAATTATAAAGAAATTGAGGACTCCTATTTTAAGTCTAGCAATACTGGGGAAAATACTGGGAGAAAGTTTAAGGAAGAGGATTATAGTTGGTTTTGGTAATTAATTTCAGATAGAGTTGTCTAATGGCTAGAAATATAGCACTAACTTTTGGGAGTGAGAATGGAAGTATGTATGTCTGGAAATTCAGAGTTTCATTAGAGCTGTGGAAATGATTAAGGAGGAGAGGGCTAAGGAAATGGATAGGAGAGAGGGAAGAGAAGATTTGAAAGGGGAGTCAGGAAGGAGGGAAGCAATGAGAACGTGGAAGGTTGGGATTGAGTGCTGGAAAATATTCATGGTCAATAATGGAAGTTGGTTTGAGGACACATTTTTGCAAAGTGTATCAAGATCATTTGTGAAGCATCATGCCAAAGTTGAAGTGGAACTTTTCTGAGTCGTGACTTTCTACTTTCTGGTTGAGATATTCAGCCTGAAGAGCTTGGTGATTGATGGCAGTTACGCAGAGGTTAATGATTGTAAGCTACTGCTTTTACAAGTGAAGCAGGGCCAGAGGAGTAGAACAGATGCACCAATGGAAGAGAAATAAAAGGCTGAAAATAGGTTTCTATTTGATATTTTCCTTATCACAATCAAATAATGGCCCACTTTTAAACTTTGGGTCAAAGAAAGATGTGTTCCAAATATCTGCTAGACATTCTGCTGGCTAACCCTTCTAATTAGTGTCTTCTTTTGGTCATGAGGCATTGTACTTAGGATATAAAAACACAAACAGCTGTCAAAACCAGTGTTATTTCTGGCATGAAATGTATACAGGTTAAGCTTTAAAAGCCTTCAAATTGGGTTAGGAAATACAACTAGATTTTCCTTACAAAATCTCACCTAGAATAAAATTACACAGCAAACTGGAAAAAATAATGAGGAGAAGCTTAATCAAATGACACAAAAAGTAAACAGAGGCAACAATAATAATTTGGGGCTAAGTAGATTTCAGATATTAAATGTGATAAGTAGATCATTTGTAGCATAAATGATGAAACATTTATTTGCACCAAATAACAGCATCTACATACACAAAACAAACACTATTAAAAATGCAAGAATTAACTCAAGATGGATTGGAGACATAAATATAAGACCTGAAGCCATAAAAAATTCTAGAAGAAAACCTGTGAAAAATTCTTCCGGAGATTTACCTAGGCAAAGAATTCGTGACTTAAGTCCCCAAAAGCAAATACAGTAAAAACAAAAATAAATAAATGGGGCTTAATTAAACTCACAAGCTTCTCCACGGCAAAATTAATTCAAGATGGATTAGAGACTTAAATGTTAGACCTAATACCATAAAAACCCTAGAGGAAAACCTAGGTAGTACCATTCAGGACATAGGCATGGGCAAAGACTTCATGTCTAAAACACCAAAAGCAACGGCAGCAAAAGCCAAAATTGACAAATGGGATCTCATTAAACTAAAGAGCTTCTGCACAGCAAAAGAAACTACCATCAGAGTGAACAGGCAACCTACAGAATGGGAGAAAATTTTTGCAATCTACTCATCTGACAAAGGGCTAATATCCAGAACCTACAAAGAACTCAAACAAATTTACAAGAAAAAAACAACCCCATCAAAAAGTGGGCAAAGGATATGAACAGACATTTCTCAAAAGAAGACATTCATACAGCCAACAGACACATGAAAAAATGCTCATCATCACTGGCCATCAGAGAAATGCAAATCAAAACCACAATGAGATACCATCTCACACCAGTTAGAATGGCAATCATTAAAAAGTCAGGAAACAACAGGTGCTGGAGAGGATGTGGAGAAATAGGAACACTTTTACACTGTTGGTGGGATTGTAAACTGGTTCAACCATTATGGAAAACAGTATGGCGATTCCTCAAGGATCTAGAACTAGATGTACCATATGACCCAGCTATCCCATTACTGGGTATATACCCAAAGGATTATAAATCATGCTGCTATAAAGACACATGCACACGTATGTTTATTGCGGCACTATTCACAATAGCAAAGACTTGGAATCAACCCAAATGTCCATCGGTGACAGATTGGATTAAGAAAATGTGGCACATATACACCATGGAATACTATGCAGCCATAGAAAAGGATGAGTTTGTGTCCTTTGTAGGGACATGGATGCAGCTGGAAACCATCATTCTTAGCAAACTATCACAAGAACAGAAAACCAAACACCACATGTTCTCACTCATAGGTGGGAACTGAACAATGAGATCACTTGGACTCAGGAAGGGGAACATCACACACCGGGGCCTATCATGGGGAGGGGGGGGAGGGGGGAGGGATTGCATTGGGAGTTATACCTGATGTAAATGACGAGTTGATGGGTGCAGCACACCAACATGGCACAAGTATACATATGTAACAAACTTGCACGTTATGCACATGTACCCTACAACTTAAAGTATAATAAAAAAAAAAAAAAATTGGTGCCCACCTCCAGAGATTCTGACTGAGTAGCTTCAAGATGTGGTCCTCATGTTGGGATTTTTTGAAGCTCCTCAGATAATTCTAATGTGCAACATTTTCCATTGCCTTAGAACTGGCTGGAAGGTTTGGCTTACAGAAGCCCTGAGCTCAGACATCCTGAGAATTGTGTTTTTGTTTATTATTATTATTTTTAATAGTGGTAAAATACACATAACAAAAGTATATCTTAATTGTGGTGAAACAAATATAACATAAAAGTTAACCATTGTAACCATTTTTAAATGTACCATTCATTGGCAATAGTTACATTCACAGTGTTGTGTAACTATCAGGACTATTTCCAGAATTCTTTCCATCATTCCAAAAAGAAATTCCACACTCATTAACTAGTTGCTACCCATTCCCCCCTAATCCCACTCTATGACAACCATTAATTAGTCTGCTTTCTGTCTTTACATGTTTATTCTGGATGTTCCATATAAATGGAATAATAAAATATGTGAACATTAAAAAAAAAATCATCAACAAAGTAAATAGACAACCTACAAATTGGGAGGAAATATTTGCAAACTTTACTTCTGAAAAAGGACTAATACTCAGAATCTATAAGGAACTCAAATCAGCAAGAAAAAAGTCAAATAATTCCATTAAAAAGTGGGCAAACAACATGAATACACATTTCTCAAAAGAAGATATATGCAAGTGGTCAGTAAACATAGGAAAAAATGTTCAACATCCCTACAAATCCTCAGGAAACTACAAAATAAAACCACAATGAGATACTATTTTACCCCAATCAGAATGGTCATTTTTAAAAAGTCAAAAAACAATAGATGTTAATGTAGATGCAGTAAAAATAGAATGATTACATGCTGTTGGTGGGAATGTAAATTAATACAACCTCTATGGAAAACAGTATGGAGATTTCTCAAAGAACTACTGGTAGATGTACCATTCGATCCAGGAATTCCACTAGTAGGTATCTACGCAAAGGAAAGGAAGTCATTCTATACAAAAGGATACATTTACTCATATGTTTATTGCAGCACAATTCACAATTGCAAAGATAGGGAATCAACGTAAGTCCTCTTCAACCAGTGAGTGGATAAAGGAAATGGAATGCACACACACACAAACACAACTTGGAATATCACTAGCCATAAAAAAGAACAAAATAATGTATTTTGCAGCACTTAGATGGAACTGAAGGCCATTATCCTAAATGAGGTAACTCAGGATCAGAAAATCAAATACTGCATGTTCTCACTTAGAAGTTGGAGCTAAGCTATGTGTATGCAGAGGTCTACAGAGTAGTAGAGTGGACACTGGAGGCTCAGAATGAGGGGAGGATGGAAGAGGGAGGCGAGGGATGAAAAGTCACCTGTTGGGTACAACGTACACTATTTGGGTGGTAGGTACACTAAAGCCCAGAGTTGACCACTATACAATTCATCTGTGTAACTAAAAACCACTGTACCCCTAAAGCTATTGAAATTTTTAAAACCTATTAAAAATTTTAATGCAAGGCAGCTGATAGAAATACACTTATTTAACATGTCTAGAGGTTTATCAGTTCATTGATATTTACAGAGATCTGGCTTTTGCTTTTGTTAGTTTTTCTCCACTGATTTTCTGTTCTCAGTTTCATTGATTTCTCCTCTAATTTTAATTATATCTTTTCTTCTCCTAACTTTGGATTTAATTTGCTCTTTTTCTAGTTTTCTAACCTGAAAGCTTAGATTATTTGTTTTAGATCTTTTCTAATTTGTGCATTCAATGCTATAAATTTTCCTCGAAGCATTATTTTAACTGTATCTCACAAATTTTGATGTTTTATTTTCATTTAGTTAGAAATAGTATTAAGTTTTACTGAATTATTTAATATGTATGTTGTTTAGAAATGTGTTGTTTAGTCTACAGGTATTTTGGAGCTTTCCAACTATCTTTCTGTTACTGGTTTCCAGTTTAATTTCACTGTGGTCTGAGACCATACTTTTATATGATTTTTTAAAATTTGTTAAAGGTGCATTTTATGGCCCAGAACATGGTCTATCATGATGAATGTTCTGTGTGAGAAGAGCTGTGTATTCTGCTTTTCTTGGATAAAATATTCCACAAATGTTGATATTAAATCCAGCTGATTGATGGTGCTGTTTAGTTCAGTTATGTCCTTAACTGACTGGGGAGACATGTTGATGTGTCCAACTATAATAGTAGTGTCATCTGTTTCTCCTTCCAGTTCTATCAGTTTTTGCCTCACATATTTTAATTCTGTTGCTGGACACATACACATTAAGAAGCGTTATGTTCTCTTGGAGAATTGGCCCGGATACCATTATGTAATGCCCCTCTTTATCTCTGATAGTTTTCCGTGCCCTACTTTGTCTTAAATTAACATAGCTCCTCCCACTTTCTTTAAATTACTGTGTGTGCCTATCTTTTTCCATCCCTTTACTTTTAATCTAGCAGTGTCTTTATTTTGAAAGTGGGTTTCTTGTAGACCATATAGTTAGATCTTGTTTTTTTTAATCTACTCTGACAGTCTCTGTCTTTTAGCTGATGTCTTTAGACTGCTGACATTAAAAATGATGATTGATACAGTTGGATTAATATCTACCATATTTCTTACAGTTTTTTATTCATTGCACTTGCTGTTTCTTTCTGTGTGTGTATCCCATTTTTATTCTGCATTCTCTGGTTTAATTGAGCATTGTATAAGACAACATTTTTCCCTCTCATAGCATATTAATTGAGTAAATTATACTTTTTTAACTGTTTTTAACTGCCAGTCCTTGAGCTTGAAGTATACATTTATAACTAATTCAAGTCCTCTTTTAAATAGCACTGTAACATTTCACAGATAGTACAAGTGCCATATAACAGTATTCCCTGATCCTCCTGCCTATCCCTTACAACACTGCTGTCATAAATTTCACTTACCCATGAGCTGTAATCAAAAAATACATTGTTGCTATCATTATTTTGAGCAAACTGTTACCTTAGATTAAGAATAGTAAGAACAGAATTTTATGTTACTTTTATTTATTCCTTTTCTAATATTCTTCCTTTCTTCACATAGATACAAATTTGTAACCTATATTATTTTCCTTTTTTTTTTTTGGAGACAGAGTCTTGCTCTGTTGCCCAGGCTGGAGTGTTCAGCTCACTTCGGCCTCAAACTCCTGGACTCAAGCAACCCTCTCACCTCAGCCTCCCACAGAGCTGGGACTGAAAGCATAGGCCACCACGCATGGCTAATTTTGTTTATTTTTTTGTAGAGACAAGGTCTCACTCACTATGTTGCCCAAGCTGGTCTTGAACTCCTGGGCTTAAGGGATCCTCCCACCTTGGCCTTCCAAAGTGCTGATATTACAGATGTGAGCCACCACACCTGGCCTATATTCCTTCTTTTTGATAAACTTCTTTTGACATTTCCCTCAGGGCAGTCTACTGGCAACAGATTGCCTCAGTTTTTGTCTGAGAAATTCTTTGTTTTTCCTTGACTTTTGAAGGATGATTTTGCTGGATACAGAATTCTAAGGTTGGTGGGTTTTTCTTTCAATGCTTTTAAATATTTCACTCCACTTTCGTCTTGTTTGCACGATTTCTAAAGAGAAATCCAATTTAATTCTTTGCTCCTTTTTAAGTAAGGTTGGTTGTTGTTGTTTTCTGGCTTCTTTCAAGATTTCATCTTTGTCTCTGATTTTTCTGCAGTTCAAATAATGCTATGTCCGGGTGTAGACTTTAGGTATTTATGTTGCTTTTTCTTTCTTTCTTTTTTTTTAGACGGAGTCGCACTCTTGTCAACCAGGCTGGAGTGCAGTGGCTTGATCTCGGCTCACTGCAACCTCCGCCTCCCGGGTTCAAGCGACTCACTGCCTCAGCCCTCTGAGTAGCTGGGATTACAGGCACCTGCCACCAAGCCCGGCTAATTTTTGTATTTTTTTAGTAGAGGCGGGGTTTCACCGTGTTGACCAGGCTGGTCTTGAACTCCTGACCTCATGATCCTCCTGCCTTGGCCTCCCAAAGTGCTGGGATTACAGGCGTGAGCCACTGCCCCCAGCCTGTGTTTGCTTTTCTCTGAGCTTCCTGGATCTATGATTTGGAGACTGTCATTAATTTTGAAAAATCATCCTGAGTCATTACTGCTTGAAATATTTTTTCAGTTCCTTTCTCTCTTCTTATTTTGATATTTTCATTGCAAATGTATTTTATCACTATCCTAAAGTTTCTGAATGTTCTGCCTTTTCATTGTTTTCTTCTGTTTGTGTTTCATTTTTGGAAAATTATATTGATAATTTTTCAGACTCACTGATTGTTTCTTTGGCCATGTTCAGTCTATTTAAATAAGTCCTTCAAAGGCATTCTTAATTTCTTATTTGTAGCATTCCCTTTTTATTCCTTCTTAGAGTTTCCATAACTCTACCTACATTACCCATTTGTTTTTACATGTAGTCCACTTTTTTCCATTAAAACCCTTAGTATATTGATCATAGATGCTGTAAATTCCTAGTCTAATAATTCCATATCTGTATCTGGTTCTGATGCTTGTGCTTTAAACTTTTTTCTTTTCGTCTTTTAGTATGCTATGTAATTTTTGGTTGAACATGTACATAAGTAGTGGGTAAAAGACACTGAGGTAAATAGCCCTCCAGTGGAGGTTTTATATGTCTTTGGATAGTTTAGCCAGCTCAACTAACTTACTAATTTTAGTAGCCATTTTTTTTTTAAATTTAAGGATATAGTCTGCATAGATGATTATTTCATCTATTTCCACTCTGAGTTTTATTGTATTTTTTTTTAACCTTATTACACTGATCAGGATTACTGGAACCATGCTGTTTCAAAATGGTGAGATTAAACATTGCATCCCCCATTGAGTATTACATTAGTTGCAGGTTTTTAATATATGCCATCTCTTGGGTTGACAAAATTTTCCAATATTCCCTGTGTTTTGAGCACTTTTATTATAAATGGATTCTGGATTTATGTTTATGTTTATTTCTATTTTAGTTGGTTAATACAGTGTATCACATTGATTTTTTAGTATTACATTAATCTTGCATATCTAGAAGAAAACAGTCACAGAATATTATCTTTTTTATATATTGCTAAATTTGATTTGTTAATATTTTGAGGATTTTGCATCTATATTCATTAGAGATACTGCGTTATACTTTTCTTATATGTCTGATTTTAGAATCACAATAATGCTGGACACATAAAATGAGTGGTGTTCCCTTCTCTTCTGGTTTATGGAAGAGATTGCATAGAATTGATGTATTTCTTCTTTAAATGTTTGACAGAATTCTCCTGTGAGGCCTTCTGGGTCAGAACTAAAGAAAGTCAAGTTTCTTTAATGGATATAGGGTAATTATAGTTATCCTTTTTTTTTTTTTTTTAAATGAGATTTGGTAGTCTGTATGTAGTTCAAGGAATTTGAAAATTTTATGTCATTGCTGGATTTATTGGAATTAAGTGATTTTATTATTTTCAAAGAACTAGACTTTATATTCATTTATTTTTGTTTCTGTTTTATTTTTCTGTTTTTTCTATATTTTCTGCTTTTTATTTATTTTTGTTTATTAAGTTGTATTCATGATTTGAATTCTTTTATGATAGAGTCATATGGTGCTATATATTTACCTCCCAACACTGCTTTATCTGCATCCTGTAAATTTTGATATGTTGTATTTTGATTTAACTTTATTTCAAAATGCTTAAAATTTTTTGGCAGTTGCTTCTTTAACCCTATGAATTACTGCAGTGTTTTGTTTGGTGTACAATATTTGCAGATACTTCAGCTGTCTTTCTGTTTTTGATCACTGTTTTACTTCTGCTATTATTAGACGATGTATTTTGTATAATTTCAGATCTTTTAAATTTATTGATTAAGAGGTGGGCAGATCATGAGGTCAGGAGATCGAGACCATCCTGGCCTAACACATTGAAACCCATCTCTACTAAAAATACAAAAAATTAGCCGGGCGTGGCGGCGGGCGCCTGTAGTCCCAGCTACTCTGGGAGGCTGAGGCAGGAGAATGGTGTGAACCTGGAAGGCGGAGCTTGCAGTGAGCCGAGATGTCACCACTGCACTCCAGCCTGGGTGACAGAGCGAGACACCATTTCAAATATATATATAGTTTATATTGTTGAATCATATGCACTTGAAGAGAATGGGTACTTTGTTCTTGTGTAGAATATTCTATAAATGTCAATGATAGAATTGGTTGGTTAATACTGTTAAGTCTTCTGCCTCCTTACTGATAGCTTAATGGCTTGCCCTTATCAGTTACTAAGAGAGAAGCGAAACATTCAACTATAATTCTGGCGTTGACTATTTCTGTTTATAGTTCTATCAGTTTTGACATGTTTTTAGTTCCATGTTTAGATGTACCAAAATTGTATTATTATATCTTTTTGGTAGTTTTACCTCTTCATTATTTTGGTTAACCAGTTTATTGGTGTAAAGATTACAACAGAAATAAGTGAAATCGATAATTGAAAAGCAATGGAGAATCGTGACTGAAACCAAAAGTTGGTTATTTGAAAAAATCAACAAAACTGACAAAACTTTAAATGGATTGACTAAGGAGGAAAAGGAGAAAAATGAAATACTGAATCAGAAATGAAAAAAAGGATATTACTACTGACTTTAGAGAAATAGAAAGGGTTATAAGAGAATACTCTGGGCCGGGCGCAGTGGCTCAAGCCTGTAATCCCAGCACTTTGGGAGGCCGAGACGGGCGGATCACGAGGTCAGGAGATCGAGACCATCCTGGCTAACATGGTGAAACCCCGTCTCTACTAAAAATACAAAAAACTAGCCGGGCGAGGTGGCGGGCGCCCGTAGTCCCAGCTACTCGGAGGCTGAAGCAGGAGAATGGCGCAAACCTGGGAGGCGGAGCTTGCAGTGAGCTGAGATCCGGCCACAGCACTCCAGCCTGGGTGACAGAGCGAGACTCCGTCTCAAAAAAAAAAAAAAAAAAAAAAAAGAGAATACTCTGAAGAACCATATGCCACCAAGCTGAGTAACCTAGATGAAATGGACACATTTCTGGAAATACACAAATCACCAAAAAGACTTAAGAATACATTGAAAATCCAAATAGACCCCATAACTCTTAAAGAAATCAAATCACTAATCACAAACCTCCCAGCAAAGAAAAGCCCAGGGCCAGATGGCTTTACTGGGGAAGTCTATTCAACACTTAAAGAAAAATTAATGCCAGTCCTTCTCAAATTCTTCAAAAAATTTGAAGAGGAGTGAACACTCTCTCACTTGCTCTACTATCCTGATGTCAAAACCAGAGGCATTTTAAGAAAAGAAAACTACAGACCAGTGTCCCTAATGAATACAGATGCAAACTTTCTTAACAAAATACTTGCAAACCATTCAGCAGTATAATTAAAGGATTGTACACCTTAACCAAGTAGATTTATTCCAGGAATGCAAGGATGTTTCAACGTATAAAAATTAATCAGTGTAATGTCCCACATTCATAGAATGAAGGAGAAAACCTGCATGATCATTTCAACTGATGGGCAGCATTTGACAAAATTCAACACTGGTTTATGATAAAAACACACACACACATACACACAAAACTAGAAATAGAAGGAAACTGCCACAACATGATAAAGGTCATATATTAAAAGCTCTTGGAAAGACTGTCGTTTAAGGGATCATTTCAATAGTTTGGAAAACCCTCAGCTCACATTATATTCATTGGTGAAAGACTGAAATTTTTTTCCCTGAGATAAGGAAGAAAACAAAGATACCCACTTTCAACACTTCTGTTTAATGTGACATTGGAAGCTGTAGCCAGAGGAGTTAAATAAGAGAAATAAAAAGCAATAAAATTTGAAAGGAAGAAATAAAACTACCCCTACTAATAGGTGACATGATCTTGTATGTAGACAACCCTAAAACATACACACACACATGCCACACTTGTGCTCTCTTAGAATTAATACATTCAGTAAAGTTGCAGGATGCAAAAACAAGCTAGAAAATACATTGTATTTCTATATACTAGCTATCAACAATGTAAAAAGGAACTTAGGAAGATCAATTTCATTCAAAATAGCATCAAAAAATGTCTTGGGAATAAATTTAACCCGGGAGGCGCAAGACTTGTACACTGCCAACTACGAAACATTACTGAAAGAAATAAAAGAAGACATAAATGAATGGAAAGCCATCTCATGTTTATATATTGGATATTTAATATTAAGATGAGAGTACTCAAGATGATAATACAGACTCAGTGCAGTTTTTTTTTATGGTAGAATACTATTCAAGAATAAAAAAACGAGTAACTCAAATTTATAAGTATCAATATTGATAAATCTCTAAAAACAAACACAGAAAAACAAATTACTGAGGATATTTACAGAATACCATACTACAAAAACTGAAAATGCACCATAAAAAGCATTGTATTTATGACCAAATATATATATGGGAGAAAAGTATAAAAACTTGCATGCAAATGATATGAAGTAACTTCAGGACAATATTTGCTTGAATCATAGGTGATTGCCATTCTCACAGGTTAAAATGGTTGAACCTTTCCAGGTACAGTGACTCATTCCTGTGATCCCAGCATTTTGGGAGGCCAAGGTAGGAGGTTTCCTCGAGCCCAGGAGTTCAAGACCAATGGCAAAACCCCACCTTTACTAAAAATCACAAAAAATTAGCCGGGCATGGTGGTGCAAGACTGTTAGTCTCAGCCACTCAGGAGGCTGAGGTGGGAGGATGAGTTGAGCCTAGGAGATCAAGGCTGCAATGATCTGTGATCACGTTACTGCCTCTCCAGCTTGGGTGACAGAACGATGCCTCGTCTCAAAAAATAGATAGATAGATAGATAGATAGATCGATAGATAGATAGATAGATAGATAGACAGAGATAGATAGATAGATAGATAGATAGATAGATAGATCGATCGATAGATAGATAGATCGAACGAACGAACATCAATGAGTAGGAAGAAATTAGTATTTAGCAGTAACTATTTTACATCTGAAAAAAACATGTTTGAAAATACATATGGTCCAATGTTAACATCCATTAGACTTGATTATCTTATTTTCTATTCCTAATGCTTAAAATAGTTCTTTTTTAATTTTTAATTCAAGTGGAAGTTAAAAGAAATAGAACACCAAGCTTAGGCTACTCAAGAAAATTGAAGAGTAGTAATGTCTCCTTTGTCATTTCTGATTGTGTTTATTCAGATCATCTCTCTTTTTCAGTTATTCTAGCTAGCAGTCTATTTTGTTAATTCTTTCAAAAAACTCCTGGATTTGTTCATCTTTTGTACTTTTTCTGCATTTCAATTTCCTTCAGTTCCGCTCTGATTTTGGTCCTTTCTTGTCTTCTGCTAGCTTTGGGGTTGCTTTGCTCTTGTTTCTCTAGTTCTTCTAGTTGTGATGTTACATTGTTAATTTGAGATCTTTCTAACTTTTTATGTGGTCATTTAGTGCTATAAACTTCTTCTTAAAACTGCCTTAGCTGTATCCCAGAGATTCTGGTATGTTGTATCTTTGTTCTCATTCGTTTCAAAGAATTTCTTGGTTTGTGCCTTAATTTCATTATTCACCTAAAAGTAATTCAGGAACACGGTGTTTAATGTCCATGTAATTATATGGTTTTGAGAGAGTTTCTTAGTGTTGATTTCTGTTTTTATTGCGCTGTGGTCTCAGAGTATGGTTGGTATGATTTCAGGTTTTTAAAATTTGCTGAAGTTAAACCATCCATGTTTGTAGACAGTATGGTTCTATAGCTAAACAACCTGATCTTCTCTGCCCAAAAGCTGTATAATCCAATAAACAACTTAACAAAAATTGACAAATTAACATAAGCAATATATCAGGATACAAAATCAGTGTACAAAAATCAGGATTCCTAGGCACCAACAACATCTAAGCTGACAGCAAAATCGATAATGCAATCCTATTCACAGTAGCCACAAAAAGAATAAAATACCTAGGAATACAACTGACCAGGCAAGTGAAAGATCTTTACAATGAAAACTACATAACACTGCTCAAAGAAATCAGAGATGACACAAACAAATGGAAAAACATTCCATGCTCATGGATAGGAAGAATCAATATTGTTGAAATGGCCATACTGCCCACAGCGATTTACAGATTCAGTGCTATTCCTATTCAAACTACCAATGACAGTCTTCACAAAATTAGAAAAAAAAATAAGTTAATAAACTATTTTTAAATCCATGTGGACCCAAAAAAGAATTCCGAATAGCTAAGGCAATACTAAGCAAAGAGAGCAAAGCCAGAGACATTACATTACCCAACTTCGAACTATACTACAGGCTATAGTAACCAAAACAGCATGGTAATGGTACAAAAACAGACACATAGACCAGTGGGACATGAAAAATAGCCCAGAAATGTCACACAGTTACAGCCATCTGATGTTTGACAAAGTCAACAATAAGAAGCAATAGGGAAAGGACTCCCTCTTCAATAAATGATATTGCAATAACTGTCTAACCATATGCAGAAGGTGGAAACTGGACCCCTTCCTTATACCATATACAAAAAATCAACTCAAGATAGATTAAAGACTTAAATGTAAAACCTAAAATCATAAAAAATACCATATAAGATAACCTAGGAAATACCATTCTGGACATAGAACTTGGCAAAGACTTAATGACAAAGACTCCAAAAGCAATTGCAACAAAAACAAAACTTGACCTAATTAAAGAGCTTCTGCACAGCAAAAGAGACTATCAACAGAGTAAACAGACCTCTGCAGAATGGGAGAAAATAGTTGTGAACTATGCATCTGACAAAGGTCTAATATTCAGAATCTATAAGGAATTTATAGAAATGTATAAGGAATTTATAGAATCTATAAGGAATTTAAACAAATATACAAAAAAAAAAACAAAAAAAAAAACTCCATTCCAAAGTGGGAAAGGGACATGAACAGACACTTCCCCAAAGAAGACATACATGTGGCCAACAGGCATATGAAAAAATGCCTAACATCACTAATCATTAGAGAAATGTAAATTAAAACCATTGTGAGATACCATCTCACACCAGTCAGAATGGCCCTCATTACAAAGTCAAAAAATAACAGATGCAAGGTTGTGAGAAATGGGAACACTTATACACTGCTGGTGCAAATGTAGATGAGCTCAGCCACTGTGGAAAGCAGTTTGACAATATCTCAAAGCAGACTTACATTGGACTCAGCAGTCCTGTTATTGGGAATGTAAATTCTGCCGTAAAGACACATGCACACATATGTTCATTACAACACTGTTCATAATACCTAAGACATGGAATCAACCTAAATGCCCATCAATTACAGATTGAATAAAGAATGTAGTACAGGTATGCCATGGAATACTATGCAGTCATCAAAAAGAACACAATCATGTCCTTTGCAGCAAAACAGATGGAGCTGGATGCCATAAGCCTAAGCAAGCTAACACAGGAACAGAAAACAAAATCCTGCATGTTCTCACTTATAAGTGGGAGCTAAACATTGAGTACATATCAACACAAAGAGAGGAAGAGCAGACACCAGGGCCTACTTGAGGGTGGAGGGCAGGAGGAAGGTGAAGATCAAAAAACTACCTACCAGGTACTGTGCTTATTATCTGGGTGATGGAACGACACGTACACCAAACCCCACCCAAGACACGCAGTTTTCCTATATAACAAACCTACATGTGTGCCACTCAACCTAAAATTTTAAAAATAGAGAAAATTGAAGAGTAAAGAAAGAAGGAGCGGTAGCTAAAGGGGACACATAGAATGGGTGATATTTATTTCATACTCAGGGGAATGATCCAAAAGGGAGTGTAAAATTGGAGCTACATAGAAAAAAGTAATATTTAAGATAAAAACATACAGATAGTGAGATGTAAAGTGAATAAATACAGAAAAAGATGTAAGGTCTCTGAAGCGTAGCTAACCTATAGAAAGGTGGGATACCCTTGTAGTGACATCAATTGGAAAGAAGTAAGATGCCCACCAGAGCAGATGTGTTTATAAGCATTTAGTCAGAAAGTTATGGTAGTTCCTGAATGAAGGCCTCAATTTCTCTCTCTCTGTCTCTCTCTCTCTCTGTGTGTGTATGTGTGTGTTTTAAGAGATGGGGTCTTGTTGTAATGCCCAGGCTGGAGTGCAGTGGCAGGATCACAGCTCACTGCAGCCTCGAATTCCTGGCCTTATGGGATCCTCCTGAATAGCTGGGACTATAGGTATAAGTCCCACCATCTTTATGGCAGAAGTTCTGCCTTCTTATTAAGAGTGAGAAGAATGTTTTATGGTTGATATTAGAAATTTTAAGACAGTGACTGTCACATGTAGGGAGAGGCTCAGAGGGAGCTAGAGAGAAACCCAAGTAGGGACCAATGAAGAGGTATAGATTGCTGGAGGCCCAGCTGAGGTTGAAAATCCCAAAGCTCAATTTTACGCTGACTGCTAAAGCTTTGTTCCTTGAAAGAAAAAATTATAATGATTATAAAACATAATTATATAAGTATTATATAAAGTACAACTTAAAACAGAAAAGATTTAAGAGGTATTCCAGGAAGATTGATTTAGAATGTTTGGCTTCTGGTGAAATGGATCTTAATACTTACTGCATTCCTACTTATCCTTCAGAGATTTCCTTCAGAAAAGAAGAAAAATCTGGCCTCTAGAGAGTAATTTAGGTACTTTATAGCTTATTTTGGTCATTTGGTTGATACTCATTTCAATGGGATGGCAACTGATTAAGTAATATTTTTATCTGTCATGTGCAAGGCACAGAGAGCCCTCAATGAAATAATGTCTCCTCTGAAAGGGCCTAAGTGAATCTTCCAGACCTTACTATATTAATTTTAAGTGTTTTGGTTTATTCATTAAACATCTGTGTTTCTATTTGAAGATTAATCTTCATATTTGTCCCAGATTCTAAGTTAGGACTCTTAGTATTTATTATTTTCTTAGATATTTGCTATTTCCAATGTTGTTGTTTTGTTAATTTTTTATTGAGATAATTCACCCTTTAAAGTATACACTTCCATGGTTTTTAGGGTCTTGACAGACTTGCGCAACCATCACCGCTGTCTAATTTCAGAACACTTTCATTTCTTCATTTTTTTCTTGAAGATACATGTTTTCTTCTGGAATAATTCCCGTTCAGTCTTTTTTTTTTTTTTTTTAACCATTTTTTTGTAGTGCAGCTGGCAAAAAAATTTGTTTTCTTTTATGGGATGATGTCTTTATTTTGCCTTCATTCTTAAAGGATATTTTTACTGAATATAAAATTGTGAGTTGATAGTTTAGTGAGTACACATTTAAGTATTTCTTCCTTGCAAGTTATGTGGTATATTTCACTGACTGTTTTCAAGATATTTTTGTTTGTGTGATGGCTTTGTAATATGTCAGTTGACTAGACTGAGCCGCATTTCCCAGGATTCCCTTTGCTATTTAAGATTCTCACAGGAGATCTGGAGGATAGCCGTGAAGGAACAGCCATTTTGTAGCTCATTCATGTTGTCTCCTAGACCATCTTATTGTCACGTGACAGTGGTCAGGCCTGCATCAGCTCCACCTCCTCCTGCATCCTGTTAGCCGTGGAGCCTCCTTCTGGGCCGGGGTGTGTGTTTAGTTCCATGATGAGGGTTCCAGCTTTTGCAGGATATCCACACCAGCAAGGTCAGGCAGTACGAATTAACACGGGTTTCAGTCTATCCTCCTGGGCTCCAGCTTGTGCTTCTAGATTTCATTTCATCTTTCCTCTCCTGGCTTTGCTTGTATCTTCCCTTCTCGACTTACTGTCCTATGGACATCAAACCCCAGCAGTGAACTTGGAGACAACAGCCTTACAGAGACAACACAACTAGCTCCCACAATCAGGTAAATTCAATTCCCTGTAATGTCTTTACACACACACAGAGTAGTTCTGCTTCTCTCGTGGAACCGTGACAGACTCTGGTTCTAAGCCTTCTGACTATAATGTGTTTAGGTGAGGTTTTCTGTTTATTCTGCTTGGAGTTGCCTGAGCTTTTTAAATTTCTTACATATCCTTCTTTAACTTTGGAAAACTTATAGCCATTATTTCTTGAAATATATTTTCTGTCTTATTATCTATCTCTCCTCCTCCTCCTCCTCCTCCTCCCCCTCCTCCTCCTCCCCCTCCTCCTCCCCTCCTCCTCCTCCCCTCCTCCTCCTCCCCTCCTCCTCCCCTCCTCCTCCTCCCCTCCTCCTCCCCTCCTCC